>NC_027752.1:14098782-14107209 GCF_000695525.1 Brassica oleracea var. oleracea
TTACTTATTATTTATTTTCTATTTTTAAATAATAATGCCACATGTCATTTTTCGAAATAAGTTTTTTTGTTGATGTGGACGCTCTATGGAGCCCCAAAAGGTCCCTTTTATTAGTATAGATTACTTATTATTTATTTTCTATTTTTAAATAATAATGCCACGTGTCATTTTTCGAGAAATTTTTTTTTGCTGATGTGGACGCTCAATGGAGCCTCAAAAAGTCCATTTTATTAGTATAGATTTTGTAATATATATATATATATATAAATATCAGCAATATCTAGACAAAATAAATTGTTTTATTTTATAAACAATGGTATTTATGGTTTACAAATTTATATTGGTTTACAAATAATATCTGGTTTACAAATTGTTTAAAAGATAACCTAATTCTATGTCTTGGATAGTCTCTAGCGCCGCCATGAGGAAGTATATGGCTGGAGCTGAAGGGCCGTCGTGTTGCTCCGTTTCACTAAGCGCGCCGTCGCGCTCGTACACCATCACACATTCACACTATGTCACGCCGTAGTCTTTTTCTTCTTGTTGCTCCTCTTCCACCGTCTGCTTCTCCTTCTTCAATTCTTCATCCTGAGAAAAAGTAAAAAAAAAAACAAAGACCTTAGAGATATTGTCTTAGTCAGTTCATGACAAGAAACAGAGAAGAGGGTTAAGCAAACCTCTTGGTCTTACCTACAGGCAGCGGCGCCAAGTCCATCGGATGACTCGCCTGGATCTCAATTCCTCCGCCGCATATGGCACCGCTTCTCCGCCGGAATCCAGTTCTTGAGACGTATGTTTGACTGGATTCTCCAATTAATCCAGTTCTTAAAACGTTGGATTGCTGGAGTTAAATACTACTGTTTGTATACAATAATCATTCTCCAATTAATCTCCACTCGTCCATTTGTGTTTGAGAGAGGAAGAGAAAGAGACAATTGAGTGAGAGATATCTTCTGTTTGCATAAGAAATGAAAGAGGAGAAAGAAGAAAGAATATGTCGGAGGAGAGAGGAGAGAAAACCAAAAAAATTTGATCCTTAGATTAAAATGAAATTAATGGCTGAGATGACAATCTTGGTAGTCCTGGATTAGCCAATGAGGAGAAAGGGTGGAGATCTGAAATATTGAACCATTAGATTAATGTAATCAATGGTGGAGATAGCAAGCCTTGCAATATTATATTGCCACTAAGAAATTAAAAAAAAACTAATAGTTTTTTTATTATGCTGTATGCACATTTAATTATATATATCAGTAAAATACTTTAAAATTTTATTATATTTCATACAATACTATTTACTTTACTACTTACACTATATATTTTAGTTTCATGATTTATTATTTAATTTCAATTGTTAAAAGTTTAATGGTTGGATTTATGGTATACTTAGGATTTAGAGTTTAAGGTATATGATTAAAGGGTTTAGGTTTAAAGTCTCAAAATTTAGGATTGGTAAGTTATTTCTTATAACATTTGTATGTTTTTATTTAAAGTTGTTTAAAGTTAAGCCATAAACATGTGTAATTTAGAGTTTGAGATTTATGAAAGAGTTAGATCGTTTAGCTTAAAATTTTAAGTTGTTATTTAAATTTTTTATAAACTTAGTAACTTTTTAGTGAGAGTTAGATCTTAATTATAGCTATATTATAAATATTACTTTGTTATATAATACATATTATCCAAGAAACATTGATCTTATTTCATACAAACATATAGAATTTATCAATATGTGTTTTGATAACTCGTTCAAGAACAACTGTATTTTTGTTTATTTTTAGGGATGTGGGATTTAAGATTTAAAGTTTATTGTTAAAGATTAAGGGTTTAGGGTTATAATATGATTATAGTTTGAGATATATTTAGGGTTTAAAGTGTGATAGAAATTTATTTTATTTAAAATTCATTAAATGTGTTAAATTTTCTTTTGGCATATTACTATAGTTTACTTTAAAAAGTTTAGGACTTAAGATTTTAATTTACTAAAAATGATGGTTTAAGGTATATTTAGGGATTACATTTTTCTACGAATAGCTACAAAACATGTCGTGGCTATATATTTCTACGAAAATCTTGTGGCTAATAGTTGGTTTTGATTTCCACGATTTATTTTTTACCTAATTGTAATTCAATTTCTTCAAATATCCACAAATTATATTTTGTAGCTATTTAGCCACAAAAATCCACTATGTAGCTACAAATTATACCTTTTTAAAAAATGTGGCTATTTTATAGTAATTTGTGGTAAAAAAACAGCCACGAATGTTCTTTTGTAGCTAATTTGTAGCTAAACACAATTTTCCTAGTAGTGTGATGATGGTGATGAGGATAAAGAGAAGAGATCATTAATGGAGAGTGGGACGAAACAAACGCCGGTGACAAGGATATCTATGGAAACACCGAGGACACTGACCTCAAGAATTGGGACGCCAAGTTCGTCAAAGTTGATCAGCCTACGTTATTAGATCTCATCTTGGTAAGTACCCAATTAGGGCTTCCAATTTGGGTTTTAATTATATTTGAATTTGAGTAAAGATCGAGTCTTTTTATGTTTTTTGATCGAATATAAGTTTGAGTATGATTGATTTTGACTTTTGAGTAAATAAAAGTCTTTTGATGGTATCAAATCTTGGTTTTTGGACGAATACTGTTTAGGTTATGATTGATTTTGAGTAAAGATTGAGTCTTTTTGATGTTTTGTTTTGTATGCTGCGAAGTATCTGAACACCGCCACTGCTTCGATGTATTGTGGTGATAACAAGATTGAACCTTTTACGGTCGCTGAGCTCAATAAATATGTTTTCACTTCTCCACTTCAGGTATACCTTTAACCTTTTTTTATGTCATCTGGTAGATTGATATTAATTTTAAACGTTAACTTACACAGAGCCGGCAAAAATCTATAACCTTTCCGGAGCCAATAGCCGGCGAGTTACACGAAAACACCCGGAGCCAAGGGTTTAACCTAACAAACTCCAGAAACTTACAAAGACAAAAGGAGAAAAATGATAAATAAGGCAGGCTGGAGCACCACATTAAACTTCAAGCGCGGTGAAGAACATCAATATTAGAAGCAAGATTAAGCAAGAAAGCGATGCAGGGCTAAATTATTGGGGTTGAACGCCAATCTTCTAACATAGTTCCACCATATATAGAACCACAAACCAAAACAAGACTTACCTATACTTCATCAACATAAGCCAAAGAAAGGACACATCTTCAAACCGAGCAGCCAACGAAGAGAAACGTTTGGCAATCGACTACTCAAAGACCAACCACAATTGAGCATAAAGCTCCTCGGACCCTTACCAAGTAATCCGGAAAACCCGTAGGTTGCATACCAAGGGACCGCACAACTTCACTATACCGAAGCTACACCGCTGAAATCATTAACTAACCACACAGGAAGGCGACGAGAACATACCAGAGACGACACAAGAGTAAAAAGTGAAAGCCTCAAGAGGGGAGCCAAGCCAGGATCCATAGTCCAGCGAACCTAACCGAAGACCCAAACAAGCTCCTTCTTACAATGTCGCACAACCAAACCAGCTCCATGACGCCAAAAGAAATCAAATTCTCCTTCATAATACACACGACTTGTGACAAATCTTCAATTCCTCCAAGAGACGAGGATGAGGTGCTGCAACCGGAAGGGAGAGCCAAGAGACTTCTGATGCCTTTCTTGAGAGACAGTCAGGCCAAACCCAAGAAAATGAAGACCCCACATCTGAACCGGCTAAATACGACCACCGCGTACCAGAAAATAGATAAGGTTTAAAGCCTTCAGTCTCAGCCAAGCATAGAACGACCAGAAGAAACAGAGCAACAACACTGAAAGATCTCAAACCAGCATTAACCGAACAGACCAGCCACAAATACACTCATCAATTCTAAAAGAAATTGAACAGCTAAATACTAAACCACAAACTACGAGGAGCCAGAGACAAAGATCAACCAACCAACTTGACGCAACACCCGAACCAGACTCAAAACCCCTCGAATCAAAAGACAGCTTCTCTAATCCCCACTGGCGGAAAAAACACGCCCTGACAGAGAAGCCGACCTCACCGAGAACGAACCATCACCCAACCACTGCACAAACCCCAAAACGCCATCGCCGACGGGTAGCACTTCATCACTAACCACCACAAACAAGGCTCAATAGACTACACAAGAACTAGTACTAGATAAAAGAGTTCAGGGAGGTCCTCTCACAGCACGGCGAGGAGCGCCTGCCAGAGAAGACCTCAGATCTGAAAAAAAGATTTAGGCGGCGCTTGAGTCGTAGAGAGAGTTTTAGGTATTTTTTTTTATGCGGTTAGTGTTCTCACTTCAGGTATACCTTCAAAATGTATTTATTTAGGTGCCCTACAATATTTACTGGTTGTTTATTAATGCTGCCTCATTGAAACAATCAACTGAGTTTCTTTGCGATGGAAAGTTCATGGGCATACAAACAGAGAACACCTCCTGTTCTAACTGTTCCAAGAAGCTACAACAGTGCTTTCGTCCTTCGCATGCATTGCACGTGATGATTCAAAGCCTTTGGTGTTGCAGCTTCCAGGTAACCAACATTTACATTCAGTTTGTACAATCAAATCTCTTACTTAGCTACACTAAACTCTGAAGAAGAAAAGTTTAATCTGTCCCAAAGAGTTGCTCATAAGATTTCTCCTCTTGGCGTACATCTTATACATTTTTGAATGTTTCGTTCAATTTATTTTTAAAATTTTTATTTGCAAGTGAAACACCAAAGAGTAACGATACTTCCGTTTACTTTGAAACAAAAATAAAAGCTTTTGGTATTTAAATATAGTCTCCTGAGTATTTGAACTTTTAGTATTTGGATATTTGAAATTGGTTTTCTTGCTGATGTACAAGTTTTTTAAAAATTCTATCGTTGAAGTTTCCTCGCACTACAAGGATGAATTTTTTTTTTAAATCGCACAAGCTCGAACATAAATGATAATACTACACAATTTCAATAAAATATTTCCTTCAGCGAACTATCTCATTGTTTGTTTCCTTAGTAGTTCGGTTGATCATTTTTTTTGTCAACGTTCGGTTGATCATTTTAATTGATAATATTACACAATTTTAATAAAAAAAATACCAAGTGTTTCAAAAATACCGAAGTCTTATTTATTTCGCGAAAGATAAGGAGGCTTCGAGGGGCCTGAATAAAGTTGTAAATAAACCTTCTGTCCTTTATCCGCCGTGAACAAAAAAGCCCACTCTGTGGAAAGCAAATATGACTGTTTTCCAAGACAATACTAAAAAGATTAGCATGGATTTTGTGACTCTAATATAAATATAGACTAGATTTTGAATCGCGCGGGTTTTGAATTTTATTTTTGTATTTTTAAACTATTTAACGATATTCTTAGACATATAGTTATTTACATTTACATGTTTTTAGGTTCCTACAAACTTTGTCGGAAAGAAAATAGTCCGATTCAAACCCCCTCTACAAATGTATAAAAATTGGAATTGTATTAAATTGAACTAAGAATATATTTATCAGTTACTTTTTATTTATTTATTTATAAATTTGAAAACATATTAGAACTTTTAATATTTAAAATTGATTTATATGAAATGTTATTAATAATAAATTTATTTATTGAAAGTTTTTTTTTTGAACTTAGTTATTTATTGAAAGTTGTATCCTCTAAATATTTATATTTGACTAAAGTAATTTAGATAATACTATATTTACTATAGATTATTTGTTTGTAATTATTGAATGTATCTATCTTAGTAAAATTTTCTTTCTAATAAGTCTTCTCAACATAGAGTATCTTTTGTAAACTTTTTTTCTTTTCTCTTGCTTTGTTTTATACCATCTGAATTCAAAACTTTTATTTAATTTGTTGTTAAACGAAATGATTTTAGAACTCAAATGTAGAGTACTTTTATATTGATTTTTTGTTTAAGCAGTTTATATAATGTTTTTTTTAACATATTTATTTGAATAGAAATTATATTAAAATATAAACTTCAGTCAACAATTTGTAAACCATTTTGTAATTTTTTTTTACATAGCAATGTAACATATTTCCATATTATTTCAATATATACATCGTAATATAGAATTTTATATATTTTTTCTGTATTTTTAATTTTTAGTTTAGTATAAGTTTTACTAATCAATTTTGTACATGTAATGTATGAGTTAAATAATTGGGCCATAGATGCAAACATTTAAACAAAGGGTCCAACCTAAGCCCAATTTTAATTAACAAACAGATTAGTCCGGAAAAAAAAAGCTAACAAACAAACATAATCTTTTTTTTTCTGAGTACGCTTCCTTTTTGTCGTTGAAGCAAAGAAAAATTGTCATCTTCTCTGTTCATCTCTTTACCACGGTGATGCTTTTTATCCGAGATCAAGTCATGGAGAGATTTTTTATGAGGAAAGCGAGGATTCAATCTCTTTGTCTCAGCTAACCTTAAAATACTTAAGTGATTCAAAGGTTAGAGTCTACATATATTTCCCTTTCGATTATGAGATGTGGTTACTTAGATGTATTGATTTTTGTTTGTTTCATATTTATATATATATTAACTATGAGAGATCGTTGTAGATTGGAGACTCTGTAGCTTGAAACATGCAACCAGCAATGAAAGCAGAGGCTGATGAATCAGTGAGGATGAATGGAATTGTTTGTTCAAGATGGACGTCTCAAATAATATACCGTTCGTGATGAAACAAAAACTCGAAATTTTGAATCCAGTGAATCAGAATTGAGGATCTCTAAGGTTTTCCATGTCCTCACAGTTGGTGTAAGTTATTGTTTAAGTTTCCATCACTTTTTTATTGATGTCAAGATTCATATTTGTGTGTTTGTCTAATATCTCTGTAAATACAAATAAATGTGCAGATTTAATCACCTTGCAGAGATCAACGGAGCAAATGATGAATCTTTCTATTAGGCAGATGATACAAAGAGATAAAGTTCCCAAATTTTACTATGGTATGTACGCATAGGAGGTAACAAATACACTGTCATGTATTATTCTTCTTTCTCAATTCATTGTGTATGGTGGTTTGTAAATAATATATATGTTTTATTTGATTTGCATGATTTCAAACGTTTTGGAGTACGAAGACCAGACTCCTATTCTGATGGAGGGTACGAACAAGATATCAGCTCAATCTAGGGTTTTCGACTGAAAACTCTAGAGACCTGCTTCTTGAAGAAGATGAATTTAATCGAATCTCTTCCAAGGCTTTTCGAGCAAGATGAATTGAATCAAATCTCTATCAAGGTATAAAGCTCAAAGCTAGTTTTATTAATTATCAAAAGCGTATCTTACAAAAGCCATAAGAGAGTTCTTTATATAGAACTCTTAAACCGTCATATAAAAACCTATTCCTAATAGTAAAAACCTAACGAAAAGGAAATCAACATAAAACGGAAACTCAAATAAGGAAAGTAGCCGTTGTAGCTTCTATGATGCTGCTGCATCATATTCGAAATTTAGACAACACATTTGTCGACCACACTTCAGATTACAAAACACGGTTAGTAAATTCCATTATTTATTTTAGCTATTAGGTGAATGAAGTATCAATTGGATTTTTCATTAGATGAAAGCAACTTAGCAGCCTCTAGGATTTCGATCAAGTTATTTTGTTGGTTTAACTATATCTGGTAGCTTTTAACTTGATTGATTGAAGAATATATTTGTTAATGTGAATGATTGTGTAAGAAATAGTAGAAAAAAATTAACACTTAATTGTTTGAAAATAGCAGAATAAATAGAGTATGTCTTGTCTAAAACTCTAGCTAAGGCATACTTATTTGAATCAAGTGTTTCATAAATAGATGAGATATAGGTTGACAACAACGTCAAATCTCTTCCTCAACCATCAGATGAAACCAATTATGCTGAAGTCTGAAACCTACATTCAAAAACAGAATCAATTTATTATTTATATTGAAAAAATAAATGTGTATACTGTGAGTCTATCATTCCAAGACATATTTACCTATTAAATGAGTAAGCTAGTTCTTTGAAGGCATTTCTTAAATTATTTACGTCAAGTGAAGGACATAAGAATGATTGTTGTTAAGTTGTTGGTTAGACGTGAAAAGAATGACAAAGAATATTTGGTTAGACTCGTTGAAGTATATAATACAAAAATATGTATTGTTTTAATCTTCACGTGATTCAATAATTAAAAACAAAACAAACTTTATTGAATAAATAGATAAGGGAATATCAATGTAACAAAACCATCACGAAAATATAAAAAACCAAAGCAAAGTCATAAAACAATAAATTAAAAATCCCAGCAAAATAACTCTTTATTAGGTGGCCAAATCATCACTAATCAGTCTTTGTCTTCTCCTTCTTTATGATCTTAGTGCATAACTTCTTAGAAGTAGATATCATGTCCATTTGATCACAGTCATCTTCCTTA
>NC_027752.1:14109868-14144426 GCF_000695525.1 Brassica oleracea var. oleracea
ACGAACAAGATATCAGCTCAATCTAGGGTTTTCGACTGAAAACTCTAGAGACCTGCTTCTTGAAGAAGATGAATTTAATCTAATCTCTTCCAAGGCTTCTCGAGCAAGATGAATTGAATCAAATCTCTATCAAGGTATAAAGCTCAAAGCTAGTTTTATTAATTATCAAAAGCGTATCTTACAAAAGCCATAAGAGAGTTCTTTATATAGAACTCTTAAACCGTCATATAAAAACCTATTCCTAATAGTAAAATCCTAACGAAAAGGAAATCAACATAAAACGGAAACTCAAATAAGGAAAGTAGCCGTTGTAGCTTCTATGATGCTGCTGCATCATATTCGAAATTTAGACAACACATTTGTCGACCACACTTCAGATTACAAAACACGGTTAGTAAATTCCATTATTTATTTTAGCTATTAGGTGAATGAAGTATCAATTGGATTTTTCATTAGATGAAAGCAACTTAGCAGCCTCTAGGATTTCGATCAAGTTATTTTGTTGGTTTAACTATATCTGGTAGCTTTTAACTTGATTGATTGAAGAATATATTTGTTAATGTGAATGATTGTGTAAGAAATAGTAGAAAAAAATTAACACTTAATTGTTTGAAAATAGCAGAATAAATAGAGTATGTCTTGTCTAAAACTCTAGCTAAGGCATACTTATTTGAATCAAGTGTTTCATAAATAGATGAGATATAGGTTGACAACAACGTCAAATCTCTTCCTCAACCATCAGATGAAACCAATTATGCTGAAGTCTGAAACCTACATTCAAAAACAGAATCAATTTATTATTTATATTGAAAAAATAAATGTGTATACTGTGAGTCTATCATTCCAAGACATATTTACCTATTAAATGAGTAAGCTAGTTCTTTGAAGGCATTTCTTAAATTATTTACGTCAAGTGAAGGACATAAGAATGATTGTTGTTAAGTTGTTGGTTAGACGTGAAAAGAATGACAAAGAATATTTGGTTAGACTCGTTGAAGTATATAATACAAAAATATGTATTGTTTTAATCTTCACGTGATTCAATAATTAAAAACAAAACAAACTTTATTGAATAAATAGATAAGGGAATATCAATGTAACAAAACCATCACGAAAATATAAAAAACCAAAGCAAAGTCATAAAACAATAAATTAAAAATCCCAGCAAAATAACTCTTTATTAGGTGGCCAAATCATCACTAATCAGTCTTTGTCTTCTCCTTCTTTATGATCTTAGTGCATAACTTCTTAGAAGTAGATATCATGTCCATTTGATCACAGTCATCTTCCTTAGGCTTGTTACTTGGGGTTGAAAAATCTTCAGATGAGTTCTCATTGATACAATCTATCGCAGGAAGCTAAAAACATATGAAAAATGCATTATGTTAATTTGAACATAAGTGTTTCAAAAAAAAAAAAAAAGTTAATTTGAACATAAATATTAACGTGAGCCGCAGGCTTCATAAAGTAGTACAATATGATAACATAGGGAGGGTTCTATCACTTACGTCTCCACCAGATAGAGTTGACGAAATTGTCTCAGTTAACGAAACATTTTAGATCTTTTGCATGATGCCTGGATTTTAGCACCCTTTTAACAAAACAGAAGAATATGATTTAATATTAGTTGAGAATCGATATTTGTATATATAGTGAAAGGAAATGTATCTTACAGCTTGGTCTACAAGGATGCACTCAAAAGTATCTCCTCCAAAACTGGTGCTTTGTTTCCAAGAATGAATCAGTTTGAGAGTCAGACGTCATTCCTCTCGGTAAGGTTTGAGATCCTTAATAAGACACATTTTTTTTCGTTTGACATGTCTGCCGTGAGAGGTGGATGGGGAGTCTATAATTGTAGTGTCAATATATATAGATGGGTGAAGTAATCTAGGTTAATCGTAGGGTATGAATGGTGACCAGGGAACGACGAGGAATAATGCATTCCCTAACGTTCCTAAAAAAAATTACCATTCAGAAGGAATAATAATTTCTTCTCATTCCCTTTCATTCCCTTTTTTGTAGAGAATTAAAGAACAAAATTATTCCTTGTCAAATTTGATAAGGAATAACCATTCCTTTTCATTCCTGGTATTTTATTCCCGTACATTCCTTTTTTATTCGTTCCTCTTGTTTTCCGGATGGTCACCAGTCGGACCCGTAATTTATGGTGAGGATATATATAGGACAAACATTTTCTCTTCTGTTATTGTACACAATCGTATATTCTTATTCAATGTTAGATACTACTCTCTCTGTTTAATTATAAGTGTCGTTTTAAGTTTCGGCACACGGATGAAAGAAACAATTAATTTTGTACATTTCCTATAAAAAAAATACTATTACCTATACACTTAACCATATTTCAACCAATAGAAAAATAAATTTTGCATAAAATTAATAAATTTTGCATTGAAAATCGAAAACGACACTTATTTTGTAACGAAAAAAATTCTCTAAAACGACACTTAATATTAAACGGAGGGAGTATAAACTTTTTTTCCGCAAAAGATGGTAACCAATTAGGGAAGTTACATTTAATTGATTTTGTGTTTTTAGAATATCTTGCTAATCAATCATTTATTTATTGTGTGCATTTTACGTGGGGAGAAAGGATGAAGGAAAGAAAAAAAAAAGGTAATACTCCCTCCGTTTCATTATAAGTATCGTTTTAGGTTTCGACACACGAATTAAGGAAACAATTAATTTTATACATTTCCTATAAAAAAAACACTATTACCTATACACCTAACCATATTTCAACCAATAGAAAAATAAATTTTGCATAAAATTAATAAATTTTGCATAAAAAATTGAAAACGAAACTTATTTTGTAACGAAAAAATTCTCTAAAACGACACTTAATATGAAACGGATGGAGTATTTGATTTGTTAGAGGAACTCAATTTTTTGGGGATTTATATTTTTAATTAGTTAGGCTATAGAAGATAAGAATGATAAATTTACGTCTAAAAATTTTAATTTCAGTCGATGGGCTTTAAAAACGGGTACGGATTAGCTAAACCTCTTTTTAACACTACAATCCAAGATTCCAAACAATCTTCTTTTTAGCATAGATATCAAAGTTTCCAAACAAACCTATTTTATACTTGAGTTTTAATCTGATAGATAATCTAGGCACCACATTAAATAAAAACATGTTTCGACAAACTTGGGTGCCATCATAACGAAAATATGAGAGAAAAGTGTTGGAATCAAATCAAGAAATCATTTACAAAGTATGCTTAGAAGAACTCCGATCCTATGTTACATTTAAACTATACAGACTCCAAAGGCGAGAATAACATGACACCCAAACAACATAAACGAAAGATGCTACCTATACTACTAATAAACAATAATAAAATTTTGTGCTTCCTATGAAATTCAACCAGTTACTTATTATCTTCAATCATTTAGCTACAACATATGTTAACGTACATAACTAATAAAATATGTTATTAGTATATTACAAACAGAATCCACTCATCAACCAATTGATATCTGATAATATGAACAACACAACTTAAGGTTATTAAACAACATATCTCAACTTCAAAAAGCCACTTTCCCCATCACATAATCTCATTCGTCCATAATTAGTGCCACCATCATGGGAGTACTACAAAATTAGAAAGAAAAAAACCAAAAAAGTTAACACAATTAGCAAGTCTAAGAGTTAATTTACCATAAAAACAATGGTATCTAAAATCAAAGATTCACAATAAAATTAAACAAATTAACTAATATCCTGCCCGTAAAGCCGCCCTAGTAAGGGGATAAAGGGTTGTTGGAATGTAAAACCCTTTAAAAAATAAGGGGATAATGGACTGTTGGAGATGCTCTAAACCAAGTGCTTTGACCTATACCATAAAACATTAAACTTCAAACTTAAAAAAAAAATAATTAATCATATACCGTAAATTCTAACTACAAATGTTAAAACTCTAATATTTTTGTTATTTAAAAATATAATCTTAAATGTTAAATCGAAACCCAAAACACTATATACCAAACCCTAAACTCATTCAATTATATACCCTAAACTTAAAACTTCATATTTAAACCACACATCAAAAAATCAACATAATAAAATCCAAGTTTTAAAATTTAAAACTTTATTTTAAAACTTTATCAAAAATACAGTTTAATATAAAATATAATTTTAACCATCAAAATTAAAACATTAACCATTGATTTTTTTAATCTAAGGGATACAAATCCATCTTGGGGGTTATCTTCTAACTTCTTTCTCATTGGTTAGTTTTTTAGTACAATGATTACAATTCTTGACCATTGATGAGTTTTGATCTAATGGTCTAAAATGTTTTTTTTCTTCACTTTCTCTCTTCTCCTCGACGTCTCCTTCTCCTCGACGTCTCCTTCTCCTCTTTTCTTTTTTTCGGGAGTTCTTCACAGTCCCAGATCTTCTTCATCACTCTCACTTTATGTCTTGTAAACAAGAGAGATTCATACGTCATCATTCATTTCTTATGCCTTAGTAAATTTGGTTTTTAAATATTAGAAGTGAGAGAAGAAGAAACGTCAAAGAAGAAAAGAAGATTGCTGGAGAAGAAGAAAAAAGTTCGAAGAACGCTGGTCTTCGTCGTCGTCACGGATATTGAGCTCGTCGTCGTCGCCATCTATACTCGCCGACGTCATCATCGTTGACGTCTCTCAGATCCATCTTCGCCGGTCTCCGTCTTCACTGTAGTCACCACCACCACCGCTTGTCACCACACTGGTCACCTCTCTCTCTCTCTTTCAATCTCTCTCGCTCTTTCTCTATGTTTTGAATTTGTTCTTGTTACTGGAAGGTAGACAATGCAGAGGAGCTTGGTGGTGGAGGAGGTAACAAAACCGCTGTGTGACTTGAAGACGTCGGAGCTCTCGTGGTAACGAGACTGCGGTGGCGAAGGAAGAAGACAATAATGACCTTGCGGACACGTGATGTGGAAGAAACACACGATGATTTAGTTAGGTTTAGATTTTGTTGACGACGGCTGCTAGCTTTTATGTTTCTAGGTTTTAGATTAGGGTTGGTTTAGAATTAAACTCAGCCGTAACGTATGCATAACTCAACAAGTATGCATAATTCAACTGTAATGTATCTGAATGGTATAAGTCAACCGTAACGTTCCTATAAGTCAGCCCTATAAGTCAGCCATCAAGTGTAATTTTTTTCGAGACGTTTCATATTTTGGACGGGAACATAATCATTCCTTCAACTCTGAAATCGTCTCCGCAAGCGTCTTATCCCAAATCGTCGTATCGTTTATATAACTCAGCCGTGTCGTTTAGATAACTCAGCCATATCGTTTATATAACTCAGCTGTGTCCTCTAGATAACTCAGCCATATCCCAAACATACCCTAAAATCGAAAAACTGAATTCAGTTGATATACCCTAAACTCAATCACTTACAATCACTTATACAAATATACCCTAAACTCAAATTCAGTTGATATATGTTCTCTTACAATCATTTATACAAATATACCCTAAAACTCAAATTCAGTTGATATATGTTCATTTATATATGTTCTTTTACAATCACTAAATTATAGCCTTCATTTTCTTACAATTGACGGAACTTAGCCTCCTCATCTCTCCTCTCTTTAACTCTTTCTTCTTCTACAAAATGACGAATCCGATGAGAGAGGAAGCAACAGGATGTCGGATCACCATACATGACACTGGAAGAGAGAAAGCTTCTTCTCTAACCGACCATGATCGAAGACGACAACCACTGCTATAAATCTGTCTCAGTGATAGACCATGGATTTTACCCACTTTTAGCTCTGGTCTATAAGTGTTTTAATAACTAATTATTACTATATGAAGTCTATTTAGAGTGTTTACAAGTTTAGGGATGATTTGGAGGAAATTGTTGATTTTGGTGTCTTTTGGAGCCTTTTTTAGTGCAGAGCTGCACAGTCGCGTTAGATGTCCAGCTATGGATGGAGACCTTCCCACCGTTAGATTGAGCTCATCTTTTAAAAAACGCTATAGCTATTTGAGTTATATTTCCAATGCCACCAGTTTGAGGTCAATCAGCATCCTGTAGCATAAGTTATTGCCGTTTTACTGAAGAGTGGTCAGTCTGCCTCGCGAGAGGAAACTGTCGAGGAGATGAAGGACTGTCAATCGATGAAGCAGCATTGGTGTCGGTCGACAGTGATGCCAGAATATCGTATTAGCATATTTTATGACCGTTGAAGTCCAGAAGCAACGCCAAATTACCAGAATACCCTTGGACGACCAGAAACCCTATTTATATTATTTTTAAGCCATTGTTGACGGCTACGCTATCTAAGCTTTCTTTGATTCTTGTTCTTAGTTAGGAGAGAAAGGAGGAACTCCTTCAAAGTCCTCCTGGAACTCCTTTGGTTTTCATATTTATTCTATTGCAATTTCATCTATTCATATATGATTTCCTGTGACAACTTTATGCTTGAATAGATCCATCTGTTAGGTTTAGGGTTCAGATAGGATGAGGGATTAGCCCCAAATATAGATTGCTAAGTTTCTAGGATGTCCATCAATTGAATTGTACTTATTTCTTGTGTTCTAGAGTCGCGAACTAGAGCCATGATGTTAGGATCAATAGGCGCACGCGAGAGCATGGTTTATCTCCTGAATAATTGATATTGTGCTAGGATTCCTAGAGAAAGACGAGAGTTGATCTAGGAACCTAGTGAACATAGTTCAAACCTTCTCGGTAAAGCTCGCTGGAAGGATCGTCGATCGACAACTCGGTAGTTGTATCGATTGACGGTCTGAAAGGTGTATCGATCGACATTCCAATCGAATCGTCAATCGACACTTTCTACAGATCAACATGCGAGAGTTGAGATCTTAGATCTAGTGATATATAATCTAGACATGCAAGAGCTGGTAGATTATTGTTATTGTTTGAGTTCTTGTGCATCCAACAAACATCTTATACATATATATCATTATAATCCTAATTTCCTGAATAGAAACCCTAGATCTAGCAAACCATCCTTCCATCAAACAACTCTCTGCCAAGCTGAACAGTTGTCTTGTTCAACTTGTTTACTGCTTATTTACTGCTTTATAAACTATTAGCCTAGCTTAATCAATAACTGTTTAGATCTAATTGGTTTCCTAGCTCCCTGTGAATTCGATCCGTAAGTACTACAACTCGACCTCTTATTTGAGAGAGTATAAATCACTCCTTAGGGTAATTTGAGTGATATCACTCAAATTTTTAAAATTTTAGATCTATGTTGTTTATGCGACTGATTTGTCTCTTGAGTGGTATAAGCCAGCCGTAACGTTCCTATAATTCAGCCGTCGCGGCGTTTCGTATTTTGGGCGGGAATAAAATATTTTGGGCGGGAACAAACTCATTCATTCGACTCTAAACACAATACTTAAACTTTAATATTTTCTTAAATTTGAACCTAGATCCCTAAACTATAGAACTATAAGGTTATAAAAATTATAAACTCAGTCGTAACGTATACATAAGTCAGCTGTAATTTGATTATAACTCAGCCGTAACGTATGCATAACTCAGCCGTAAAGTATGCATAACTTAGTCGTAACGAATCTGAATAGTATAAGCCAGCCGTAACGTTCCTATAACACAGCCATCAAGTGTAATTTGTTTCGCGACGTGTCATATTTTGGGCGGGAACAAAATGTTTTAGGCGGGAACAAAATCATTCCTTCAACTCTGAACACAATATAAAACTTTAATCTTTTCTTAAATTTGAACCTCAAACCCTATACTATAGAACTATAAAGTTATAAAATTATAAAGTTTATCTTTTGAACACAATATTAAAACTTTAATATTTTCGTAAATTTGAACTTCAAACTCTAAACTATAGAACTATAAAGTTATAAAAAATTATAAACTCAGCCGTAACGTATGCATAACTCAGCCGTAACGTATGCATAATTCAGCCATAACGTATGTGTTGAGACTCACAGTATGAACTAAAGTTATCATATTCAGATGACGCACCATCTGATTCATCAAACATATAAAATCATTTTTCAAATTCATCATCTTCTTCGTCTTCTCTCATTTTCTTACTTTTTTGTTCAACTCTCTCCTTTTCTTACAATTTACAGAACTTAGCTTCTTCATCTCGCTTTTTGAGTCTTTCTTCTTCTGCAAGACGACGAATCCAATGAGAGAGGGAGCATTTTTGCAGGATGTCGGACCGCCATACATGACACTGGAGGAGAGGAAGCTTCTCTTTAACCGATCATCATCGAAAACGACGAGGACTGCAGTAGATCTGTCTCAGATTTTCAATTTTTTTTTAAATCTATGTTTATAGACCTAATTGCGGAAACAATAATTACCAGATCCATAAGATCTCAGAGAAAGATGAAGAATAAGATGAAGAAGATAGATAAAAAAGACGAAGAATAAAGATAACATAGACCCTTATTTTACTGTTGTAACATTAGACTAGTGATGACATGGCAAATCCGAGTTGATGACATGGAAAATCGGTTAGTCAGCCGCCAAACGAATATATAACTCAACCTAAATAAATCAGCCCTCATGTACAATGTAAGTCAGCCGAAACGTGTATACTATTTCAGTAATTAATATTTTGCTAATAAATCAGCCGTAATTAGGATGCAAAATCATAAGTCAGTCGTATCGTCAAATAAATCAGCCATCAAACGAATGCTATTCTAGTAGTTAATCTTTCGCTAATAAGTCAGCCGTAAATAAGCTAAGTTTTCTGTTAATCCATCCAATTATGGCTGATTAAATATAACTCGGCCATAACAACATCCCATAAGTCGGTCGTAAATTCAGTAACTCAGGTGTGGAAACATAGCTCAGCCATGTCTTAACTATAACTCAGCCGAATTTTCCAGAAATCAAATTGCTGATGTATAAGTCAGCCATAACGCGTGTACGTAAGTCAGTCGTTATCCCATAAATCAGCCATATTTCTGTAAATCAGCCGTAACTAACAGCTTTCTTATGTTCTTAAGTCATTTTTTTTTCTCTTAAGTCAGCCGCGTTGTTTAATTCAGCCGCAACGTAGCAATAACTCAGTCGTAACGACGTATATAGCACTTTACGGCTGACTTAATGAAAACACAGAACCGGATTCCTACGTGGCGCCGAGTTTTTGCTTATGTGGCACTAAAAAGTAATGACATTCTTGTAAATACGTTTTTCTCATAACATAAAAAATGCACGCTTGGTATAAAAAAAATGGCAGTAATAAAAAAAAATTGTATGGTTCTAGTCAATTATCAAATATAAATATGTAATGTTTGAGTAAACTTTTCTTAAATTTATACAATTTGTTTAAACAATTTTACTATAAAAATCTAAATTTGTAATAATCAGGTGCAAGGTAAAGATCGGCAATTGTGCAGAGCACTGTATCACAGCTAGGATTGGATGGATCGTTCATTCCACGAACCTATATTGAACAGATCCAACTTGAAAAATTGATAAATGAACTAATGAAGTAATGGTATGATTTTGCTGCTCAGACGATGATCTTTTTACTTTTTTTTTTCCGTTACATATCATTTGGGTTCGTGCATTACAGGCCCTACCAGATGATTTGAACACCCTTACGAGCGTCTGCAGATAGAGTGGCCATGAGAAACAAGAACCTCAGAAGGTACACTTCCTTTGAGGGAGTGTATGAGAAAACATTGTTAAGCATGATTATTGGGGGGTCCTTAGGGTGAGGTTCTTAGCCGAATATAAGAACCTCACCCCCAATTAAACATGCTCTTACAATCCATGTGTACTAAACTACTAAAGTATGATACACAGAGGTATGTCACATTCATATTCAACGCAAAGAGACAAGAATCTGTCCAGGCTTGCTGATTATTCTTCAAGCGATATGAGGTACGAAGAAAACAATCACGACTCACAAGCCAAAGAGGTCCAAATTTGTTTTCTCTTTTTTCTTTTCCCTTACTAGGCAACTTTAAAGTTGTCGTTTTGTAATTGAAAGTTGTTAACAGTGCAATTTTTATGGTTTTTGATATTATTGTTAGGGGTTTATGACTCAGCTTTCGGAACAAATATCATCACTCAATGAGAGAATGGAGGAGTTCACAAACCGGATTGAAGAGCTAAACTCAAAGTTGAGCTGCAACAGAAACTCTCCAAGCTGAAGTCTGCAATGGCTCAGCTCCAACTTCATATTTCATTTCTGGTCTAGACAATGGCTGTTTGACAAATTCTATAATGCTTCGTTCATCCTCATCCTCCCAATTAGCCAAGGATATTATGCCATTAATGGAAGAGGTGAGTCTACCTCTCTCGTTTATGAAATTTGAAATTTTGTTGTTATATTGCTTCGAAACGCTGAGTTTGCTGTTTATGGTGCAACCAGATATTGACTCTCTCACGTGGACAGCGTCAAGTGATGCATCAATTGGATAATCTGTGCAGTCTGATTAGAGAAAGCTCATCAGAAGAAAGGTCACGCCTAACGAGAATGGGAAGCAGTAATAGCGGCAATGCGGAATCTAGTAGACTGCCTCTCGTGTTAACATTGGCTCTTCGTGTTTAGGAGCTACTACGTTAACAAGCGGCAATAACATTTATAAGACTATAAGCACTTTGTTTCTCGTCTCTTTTTTTTGGGTATTTTTTTCTCACTGGAGGCGTTTTGTGAGCTTCCATGGTTTATTACTACGTAGACTATTACACTCATTCTCTTCTCCTATTCTCGATTAATTTTATTCAATAAAGCTCAGTTTTTTATTTAGCTTAGCATTCATTTTGCTTTTCTTTTAGTTCTTACATAATTAAAGACAAAGACGTGGATGTGAGAACAATGCTTCTTTAGAGGCAAGTATTGTGAAAGACTTTGACAAGGTAATAATGGTCTTTGATGGCTTTTTAATTCAGGTTAGCTGTTAATAGTTACAACTTACACAACACATGGATTCCGCTGACTCTCGTCTTTATTGCGGTTCTAAGGTTGAGATGATTCTCCAGTCACTAGAATGAATATGAACCCATCTCATATGCCATTTCGCTTCACAGTCAAATTCATATGGTTAGTACATTTGGTTAAACTTTAAAAATGCAGGCAAGTTTCAAAACCAAAAGTGGAAAGAGGGCGGCTGAGATCAACATAAGGAGAAAAATGTCAGTTGACAAACAGACAGAGATAGTAATCTAGTTGCATGCTTATAGGAATCTTCAAAGCAAACTTCACAAGATCATGTTTCTTTACACATTCTGGTAAACATGGATCTAAAAATGTCAGATATGCTTTGTTGCTAAGAAAAGTGGATCAGAGTTTTTCATGTTATTAAAAAAATCCTTGTTTGAGGTTCCTAATCTGACTGTGATGTCGTCACAACATAACTGAAAGTTTGAAACATATCACCGGAAAACTGCTTATTAATGCCGAAGGATCGGTGAGAAAATACATACTCCAACTTTTACTGCACGTCGAAACATACCTTCACTAATCAAAAATTTGAAATTCATGCCTGAACTAGGGATCGATAAAAAAATACATATCTCAACTCTTATTACATGCCAAAACATACTTTAACTAATCAAAAATTTGAAATTTATGCCTACTCTTTAGAAGTCAACGCTAATCCCAATCTATACTACTATTTTTGAAGTAATTTTTCGCAACGGAACTCTCACGTTAAAACTTAGAGTGGCTAAAGTCTATGTACCCTTAATGAATTTTTATATTTATATATATATATATATTCTATTATATAATAAAATGAATTTTATATTAAAAATCTTATATATTTTTAAAAAAAATAATTATGATGATTCTTATGTATTATGTTGTTATCTTAAAATAATATTTTACTATTATAAACGTAAAAAAAATTAAAAGAAGTGATTTTTTACAATATTATATATATATTTTTTTAAAGATAATTCTTATATATTGTGTTGTTATCTTGATGTAAATATTATTTACTTATAATATTTACTTATACAAATATATCTTAAAATCACTTCTTAGAAAATATCCTTATACAAATATATTGCTTCATTAATATTTACTTAGATATTATTTTTATCTTAAAATTTAACTTTCGTAATAGTAAAATATTATTTCAAGATAACAACACAATATATAAGAATTATCTTATATTTTTTTTAAATATAATATTGCAAAAAATCACTTTGCTTAATTTTTTTACTTTTATAACAGTAAAATATTATCTTAAGATAACAACACAATATATAAGAATCATCATAATTATTTTTCAAAAAATATATAAGATTTTTAATGTAAAATTTGTTTTATTATATAATAGAATATATATAAAAATTCATTAAGGATAACATAAACTTTAGCCATTCTAATTTTTAACGTGAAAGCTCTATTGCGAAAAATTACTTCGCAAATGATAGTATAGATTGAGATTAGCGTTGATTTCTAAAGACTAGACATAAATTTCAAATTTTTGATTAGTTAAGGTATGTTTTGGCATGGAATAGGAGTTGGAATATGTATTTTTTATCGATTTTTAGTTCAAGCATGAATTACAAATTTTGGATTAGTGAATGTATGTTTTGACATGTAATAATAATTACGGTATGTATTTTTTCAACGAATCCTAGTTCGGGTACGAATAAGCCGTTTTCCCAACATATCACATACATAAACTCTTTGTTGCAAAAAATAAGTGCGGTCCCACTTAAACGTGTGCATGTCACTGTTAATTTTCTAATGAATGAATGTTAGAAGAGAGTCAAGTCAACAGCTACAGTTCCTGGAAAGATCTAACTAGAGACACCAAATGTTGCCGTGTGTTATTTCACTGAACACAATTTCTCCTTTTTTTCTTCTTCTGCAATGATGATGACGAAGAAGGCTTGCTTTTTCCTTTCACACATAATAATAGACCGTCTGATGTGTAATTGTATATGATAGAAAGTTAAATAAAACATATATATACATGTGCGTATTAATTTCGACCGACACAAATATTTGTCCGGAAGATCCTCCATTATCTATGGTTAATTGGTTACACGTTGCCGGTTACCCCAAGAGTGACTACTGAATAATAGTAACATACTTTGTGAATTTTACACTAAACTCTTTGTCCGGGTGAAATTTCCTACTTGTAAGATTGCAGATTCTCGAATTTATACATTTAATTTTATTAATGTATTGACAATCTTTATATATAAAGTTGGGTTTACTCTCTCCTTTGAGAGACACCTCAGCAGACAGGTCACAAATTCAAAAATGTCTGTGCTGACACGTGTTCTTTTTATTGAACGCTTCGTTTCATTAATCGAAGTGTGCATAAGATGTGGGCCTGCGTTTTGTATTTGGGCTGTATGTCTTGCTCGACAGCCAGAAATTCTAAGCCTCTCAACCATCAGATTTTAGGGTTCATCCCACTTTTTTTTTCCGCCATTGAAGAGATTGAATGGCCGACTAACAACTATTGTTCTTTCAACCATCAATGAAGATCGAGTGTTTCACGGGCTACAATTGATTCAATACAAGGGCAGATAGAATCCGTTGTCACTGTTTTGTCGATTCGAGTGCTTCAACCCGGGAAGGAGTTCCGGTGCCGTTACGGTACTCGACTCGATTCATGCTCTCATTCAATGAATCCCCTCATTAGTTCAATTGTGTGGAGCTGGTACTATAAATATCTGCGTTTTACTCCAGTCTGTTACTCGGTGATTTGAAGGCCGGCGGCGCTACTTTGGTTTCTCTCACTTTCACTTCATCAGTCTGAAACTTTAGAAGACATACCTAAGTGAAAGCAAGACAAATCAGGTCTGAAATCTTTCTTCCTCCTCTCTTTCATAGTTCTATTTCTTGAAACTATAATATCTTTGCTACTGAGCTGGGAAGCTGTGTGCTATTTTTAAAGGAATCATTTTGAATAAAGCCTAAACCTTTGCTTTTACTATCGAATTACTTGATGTTGTGTGCTATTTTTAAAAGAATGTTGTTGTTGTTATTGCAGTTATTTTGTCGAATACAAAGAAGAAAAGAAGGGAGGGGGCACAAGACGACTATTGTTAATGGCATCAGAGAGACTTCCAAAGAATATAACTCTGTCCATGTTTTCTCTTTTAAAAACATGAAAAATATCAAATTCAAGGAGTTCATACAACAGTTTAGACACCATGGAAGGTGAATTTTTTTGTTTTTTTTTGTAATTATGAATAGTTGGGTGTTGCTTGATTGTAAGTCACATTCAGTCTTGATTTGAATTTTGGTTCAGGTTCTTCCTCGGCTAGAATAAAGTGATGCAGTTTTTCTACTTCTGATGAAGTCCATCATGTCACTTCTGATGAAGTCCATCATGTCATCTTTAAAGCCTCCAAGGTTGTGTAATATGCTTCTTATAATGGTTGTTTATCTTTTTTCGCCAGTTGTGTTTTTACATATGTTTTGGAATTTTATTTCAGCTGCTTCATGATGATGATGAACTGCTTATTACAGATATGCCAAAGGAAGAGGTTGAAATCTCTATCTCGAAGACCTCTTTTTCTCATCTTGCTTTAGTGAAGACAACACTGAAAGGCTTAAACTGTATCCATCTCTCTCCTGCCTTTCATGTATCACTGTTGTAACTGTTTCTAAATGCTTCTGATCTGGTTATCATTGCAGCTTATTTGGCGCTTATGAAGATTCTGACTTTACAAGGACTGGCAGTAGAAACGGTTTGTGACTAAAATTATTGCCAGTTTGATAAACATACAAGCTTGATTGCGTTAATCTTCATTACTGATCAACACTGTTTTGGTACTATTGACTGATCAGGTTGAACTGAAGGGAGGTCTTCTAGAGCGGTTCACATATGAGATGGAACCGTTTCTAAGGAAGCAAGGTATGCATGTTCGCTTCAACAAAAGGTGTATCTTGCCACTTTTAGTTTCCTTCTTTCACAAAGTTAATTTCTTTTCTTGATTCATTATGTAGGTACAACATGATATTGATCATGTTATAGCCAGATGTATCCCAGCCAAAAATACGTTTGCGACCACGGTTAGCAATATTGATCAAGACCTTGCTCAAGAAAAATGTGTACCAAGAGCAAGGTGATATAATGTATATATATATAAAGTAATGTTATTAAGAACATATGATTTTTAAGTGAAAACATAGGTCTGAGATGAATTATGAAACATGATTAGCAGGAAAGTTGGAAACGGAGACAGTCCCTGATAAGGCATGCAATGGCACCTCGATATTAGACAGTTCGGAGGAATCGAAGATGGGTTTGGATGTGAGAATGTGTAATGGTAATGGGCTTCAAGGGGTTTCAGTTGGATTGGTAGGTAGTATGATTTATGCTCCTACAATCAAGAAGGATTATGTTGGGAGGAGTAAGTATGAGAAACAATGGGAAGTCAGGGAACTTCAAATCTTTTACATATTTGTTTATGTTGTTGTACTTTCTTAAAATTTGCATCGTCTCAGGCATTTTAAAGTGAAAGAATTATAAATCCTGCTACAACATCCTTATCCTTTCCCTAACTAGCATCATAACTATATATTAAGAAATAAGCAAAATATGGTTTCATAGCATCTGCATATTAACGAAATTAACATGATACTCAAAATTAAAACTTTAGGAGAACTAAACACACAAAACATCATGTTTCGTCAACTGTTAATACTTTATAGTTATGCAGAAAAACTTTTGCTTAAAATATGCAGAAAAAGGTTTGTGTCTTATTCTACTTACTCTAATTGTAAATTTAAAAAATCTATGTGCCTTATTGGTGTAATTAAACTAAAATAAACATCGAGAGAAAGTAAATAATTATATATTTAAAATTTTATTATAATTAGACAAGTTGTGTGTTACAAAAAAATTAAAAAATTAGACAAGTTTATAATTATAAAATGAAGAATAAAATACATAGATAATATTGCTGTAAAATAATTATGAACCTTAATTTTATTTTAAGTAAAAACTAAAATAAAATTTAAAATAAATTTGTACTATTAATTTTACTCGCCCGCCCGCCCGTAGGGCGGGTTTACCCTAGTCTATATATATAAAAAGATGTTGGTGACCCTCTGTGATGCCACGTCATCAATTCGTGCATTCTGGGAGTGACATGTGTCCCCTTCATTGAAACTCTGCGTTTCATTTATTCAAGTTTAAATTTCATTTGGGCTTTTGATTGCACATGATTTTTTTTGTAAAACTTGGTAAAGCCTATCCTGAATAAGAGAAACTCAGCATTATCAAAACGCTTCGTTTTCTATTTTATGGATTGAACCCTCATCGTTCTCAGCCGTAGCGATATCGGCTCTAGGGGTTCCATTCATCTTCTTCCTCTGGCCCATAGTTTCATCAGTTTCACATTCATATTCTTAAAGTCCTCTTTGATTCCATCATCTACGGTCTATATTTATTGTCTGCTTCGTTCTTTCAAGGCGGTGGAAATCTCACTATAAAAAGGTTAGCATCCCTATTCTCGACTCCATCCTACCAATCTATTCAAACAGATAAATCCATTTATTTTCTGGAAAATGGCTAGCTCACAAGTTTTCCTTTCCGATTTGAAGTCTGGTTGCTTCGTTTTTGGGAGGCGAGGAATGTTAAGCGCTGAACTCAGGTCTGTCGACATGCTCTTGCTTGATTCAAAGGTCAGTCCGTTCTTGAGATTCTGATAATAGTGATGTTATTTTTCCGGTGACCTTATGAATTTATGATCCGTTTATTGAGTCTGCTCTTAACCCTTACAAAGAGCCTCTTAATTAAATCCAGTCATAACATTAAAAGATCTGCAAGTATGGCTTATGTATTTCTCTTTAACCGGTATGAATATCTTTCCCCCTTGAAATTATGTCTCGGTCAGTGAAGTATATACAATTTGTTTACTGTTTATGAAGAATAGGGAAGATCCCTCACTTTTATGTTCCAGCGGATCAAACACTATGTGATATGAGCAAGCTTTACTCTGTTTTCAGATGTGGTGAATCTTTTTTAGTAGAAGATTTACTCAGTTTCTGATTTAAATTATGTAGCTCAAAAAGTCATCTGCAACGTGGCTTCTAATATCTCAACGAGTCATGGATTGAAACATGTCCATGGCTATGTCCGTGACCATTTGTGAGCTCTCACGTATGTTTTCTCCAATTTTTAAATGTGTTCAAATGAAGGCTTTTGTATATCATTGAGTTTCCTATGCGAGTAAATAAGCTTTGGTTGTTCAAATTTGAGAACTCATTGAAATTTTAATTAATTATAAGAGAGATGAGTTTGATTAAAATTCTGACCATTATTTTTTTCTTCAGTGAAACAATAGATTCTCACCTTTTTCTGCTTGCAGGAATTGTTTCCAGAGATAGAATTTACTATGCAACAGTTTTGACTTGCAAACACAGTTCACTGGAGAAGAAGAAGAAAGAGGAGACTTGAGCACACAAAACTCAGATTCACGCTGCTGTCTCTTTAGTTGGTGTGGATGCAGCTGTTGCTGTTAT
Source organism: Brassica oleracea var. oleracea (assembly GCF_000695525.1). NCBI lineage: Eukaryota > Viridiplantae > Streptophyta > Magnoliopsida > Brassicales > Brassicaceae > Brassica > Brassica oleracea. The sequence continues at coordinate 14,127,316 of NC_027752.1, forward strand.
TGCAGGAGCCACCGCCGCGTCTTCGAGCTATGGGAAGGATGAGCAAATGGCTAAAACCGTTGTGGCGGACCCTCGCTCGGTCAATGCAGGTTGCTGAAGTGATTGGAGCTAAGAAAGAGCATTAGACATATATGTTATACTTCTGTACTTCCAGAGATATCATGACACTCACTGCCGGCAAAGCCACATGTAAAGTAACTTCAAAATGTATTTTAGGTTTTGATAAAGTTTCGATTTTGATAAAGAAAATCAAATGAGCTGATTTTATGTGAGGCATGCTTAATACTTCTTGACAATGTAATCATCATTGCTAAAGTTTTTATTTTGATGAAGAAAATGTAAAGCTAGATTCGGGGATTAACTCAGATTAGTACTTTATGAAGAGATCAAAGCTAATGTTTGGGTATTTGGTGCAGTGTTAAGAGGAGTGGCAAAATGGAAAGTGAGGTATATAAAGGAAGTCTGGAACATTGCATCAGTTACTCCAGTAGGTAAAGGACTCACTACTTCTGAAAGATGCATTGACTTAATAGTGGTGGCAGTGGAAGTTCGAGAAGTAGACAGTAGTCACAGTGGCAAACTTATACAAGAGAATTTCTTAGGAGCTGGTAGCAAATAATGGCTCACAAAAGGCTGTGTCTCAAACTTGTTTGCCAACAGTAGTAAAGATTTTTCATTTTTTTTTTAAGTTTAAGTTTTACTTCTTGGATATTTTGCCTAATGCTTTTGTTACCTTTGCAAGTGATCCCCACTGGAAAATAGTTCATGTTTACATCAACAAGATGATCAAGTAAATTATCATTGATCTGATGAAAAAAAAACTAAAAAAGAGCCAAATTATTTGTCAATTAGTGGGAATCTTTAGCTTACTTCACATGGATGTTGAATTTGTTAATATCAAGCACACAAATAAATTTGAAATAGCGGGTTAAGAAGAGAAAGCAGAAAGTAAACTAAAGTTGATAAAAAAAACATTCGTTAATGATGGTGATAATGAAGTTATGGGATCCACATTTGAGAATCACCAAAATAAAAGGCTGTAAAATGTACGTCTTTAGTGTTCATTTATAAATACTCTTACAAAATTAATATTATTTATACATCCGTCCGTCCGTAGGGCGGGTTTACCCTAGTGTTATATATAGTTACGTAACTTAAGTTTATTTACCATGTCATTTGTTCATTCATTTCATTCAACTGATATATCATATTTACTTACTAAACCGGTTACCTAAATTGAATCGGCTGTCGATTCAGATTCTTAAATCATCAACCATTGGACTTGCTCCCAACTCATAAGTGTGTACTGACGATGGAGAATGACATTGTGGTGTGACCAGTGACCACTTAGAGGAATAGCAAATGAAAAAAAGTGGTAATAAAACACAACAAAAAACAAAAGAACATAATATTAAAGGCATGTAACTGATCTTGACAATTGGGTTCCACATTGTGACTTTTTTTCCTTTTTTTTCTTTTTATATTGGCACTAGGTCAAGATCCGCGCCTTGCGCGGAATCAACATTATATATATAAATTATTTTATGTATTAAATATTTTAACATATTATGAAATAATAAATATATATTAAATAATTAAAAGTCAGTAACTATTAAATATATAATTAAATTGGTGCGAACATATAAATCAATTTTATTAATCCAAAAAATATTTTTTTTATATTTGATAGGATATGTTATTAAATTTAAATGATACTAACATATATAATATATTTTAGTATATTTTTAATATTAATGTCTATTAAATGATGATTTCTACTCATATAGTTTTTTGATCATTTGTATCTTTTATAGAAAAAAATTTAAATTATTGATAACAAAATTTTCATTGTGGGATTAATAGTTTTATTAATTTATAACTATATATATTAATCTTAATAATTAATTAAATTATACTTTTTACTTATATAATTTGTGTAATAATTTGTATTTTGTCATAACAAAAATTTTAAACCATAGATCATAAAATTTGAATGCGAGATTTTTAACAGTTTTAATAATTTATAGCCGTTTGTAAAAATTCAAAATATAACATATACATAAAAATCTAAATTTTTATTATATGGTTATTGTGGTTGTTTAATTTATTTAATAGTTTAAAATTAAACAAATATGTTAGAAGATACACTATTTTTTATCAAATCTTTATTATTCAAAATCATTAATTGCCATATATACTTTAGCCACATTAGGCAATTCCGTAAATTTTATTTAAGAAAATAATAAAGTACATTAATGATGAATTTATTGTTAGTTTAATAAAAAGCTTATTATATAATTAGATGGACCAACATATTTCTCTAATGATTTTAAGAATCATTCTAGTGATGACATGTGGATACAAAAAGAAGTTGTAATGCTTCTCAAATAATATATAGGGGATGTAACTGATATGGACAATGGTCCCAAAGTTCTCAACGTCCCTTTCATGAAATTTAACGTCAAGCAACGAGTGAACTACTGTTTTCAGGATTTTACATAATTTCCAGCACCAATCGTACATATATTATGTACTAAATATACAAATAATTACACTTTAAATCCAATAGTCTATGTCAAAATTTTAATTATGAAACAATAGTACTTAGGCAATGGTTGTAAATTTCACACATTTTACTGCAGTTTAAGTTTTTTATCACGTTAAAATAATTTCAAATAAGGCTGTTTGTTCGTAAATGATTTTGTAATATTAACACATAACAAAAATATATATTTTTAATTTGGTAAATACTTTTTTTAATAATACGAGAAAAAGAAAAAAAAACAATAATGGTTAAAAATGAAATGAGTGAAGAAATTTTAGGTTTCCATATATAGTAATTAGTTTCCTAACTAAAACAAGATTTCAATATAGTAATTAATTATTTGTTTACAAACCAATTATCAAAAAAAAATATAGTAGTTAATTGCCAATTAGCGATCTTCTTTTTGCAAAAACAAGCAAGAAATAAAATAAAAATAAAGCTAAGATATCATGTTGACCGTTGATTAGACGTTACAATAAAGCATTCTTTTTTGCCTTTATGATGCATACAAATGTATTAATTTAATTTGTCTTAAGTTCCTTCCGATATGAATTTTCTTTTCGTTCTCATGACTTGTTTGATATGATACACAGAAATACAGTTTTGATTCATCCATTCATCTGCCTTTGAATTTTTTTTAGTTACTTATTTTCTTCCACAGAAACAGCCTTGGATATTTGAAGGGCTTCAGGCACCACCAAATCTTGTATGCTGCGCAGACGCAATCTCAACTGGTGAGAAAAAGAAGGAGACAAGTTGGCCATTAGCTAAGAAGGACTAGCATAGAATTTTATTTTTCTGGGTGTTGCAAGGAAAAGCTTTTACAGAGAGATCTGAAGTTTTGTATGCATTAAGTCTATCATCAAGTCAGGTAATCTGAGATTTTGGATTCAGTGATCTGGGTTCTGCTCGGAAGTTCATTTCACGATCTGGGTCTCCTCTTCGTTTAGGAACAGTGTTGGGTAAAGTTTGGTGCTTTATGGTTCCTCTGCTTCTTCGTTTGGAGTAATAGTAAACAGAGTTTGGTAAAGTTTAGTGCTTTACGGTTACCGTCGTCCTCAAGCTCTGGAATTTTCGGTGGAAATTTGTTAAAAATTGGGTCTTTTGATTTAGATGGCTACACCGGTGCAGCCTCCTACGGCGGAGGTTCCACCGTCTCCACCTTTGTCTCCCGGTGGTAATGCTGTTTCTCCTACGAGAGAGCCCATTGATGGCAATTCACCTGAGTCCCCTAACCCTCCATCTCAGTCTACTCCTCCTCCGGCGGCTCCTTTATCATCTCCACCACCAGAACCTTCTTCCTCACCACCTCCACCTACCGGAGCTCCTCCTCCTACTCCCACGTTACCTGCTGACCCACCACCACCACCATCACCTGACACCTCTCCCCCTCCACAGCCTCCCATTTCACCACCACCATCGTTCCCGCCACCGGAAACATCTCCTCCTCCTCCTCCCTCTTCACTTGACCCGCCATTAAACCCACCACCACCACCACCACCACCACCTGAGACCTCTCCCCCTCCACCTCCTCCACTACATGAGCCTGCCGTTTCACCACCACCGGAAGTATCTACTCCTCCACCACCATCATCACCTGAGAGCTCTCCTCCACCACCATCATTACCTGAGAGCTCTCCTCCTCCACCATCATCACCTGATCGGCCTGCCATTTCACCACCATTATTTCCGCCACCGAAAAGCTCTCCTCCACCACCAGCTTCAGACCCACCTGGAAACCCACCTCCGTTAGTCCCACCCTTACATTCATCTCCACCTCCACCATCAGTTCCTCCTCCACGTCCTCCCCCCTCCCCACCAGGCTCACAACGTCCTGCTCTCTCTCCTCCTCCACGGGATCCAGAACATCCTCAGCAACCTCCTCCTCCACCGGAGAAAATCCACCCACCTTCCAAGCCAAGTCCAGCTCCCTTACCTTCTAACTCTTCTTCATCACCAACATTGCCCTCACCACCATTACTTCCATCTCCTCCTCCTTCTCCTCAAAAATCTGTACCAGACTCAGGCAATCCACCTCAAGAAAACAACCTTACTCCTCCTGTCACAAACAATTCCAGCAACTCAGGTTTTAGTACAGTAGCTCTGGTGGGTGTGAGTATTGGTTTAGTCCTTGTGCTGCTTAGTCTTATTGTAGTTATTGTCTGGTGCCTGAAGAGACAGAAAAAGAGGCCTTCTTCCATTGGCGGTGGCTATGTTATGCCTTCTCCTATAGTTTCCTCCCCAAGATCAGGTACAATTTTTACAGCTAACCTCTTTCTCACATTAACTTAGCAACCATGGCTTAAAGAACTCTCCTTAGTATGTATTCATGGTTCTTATCTCAACTTGAAGTTTATGTTTATGGACATTGCTATGCGCACTTGTTTATCACTAGTCTCTGTTGTTCAGATTCAACGCCTTCCAAGACAAACTCATCTGCCCCTTTAGTGGGAAACCGTTCTAGCAACCGGACATTCTTTTCACAACCAGAACCTGGTGGCTTTGGTCACTCGAAGGAACTGTTCTCATACGAAGAACTCGTCAAAGCAACAAATGGATTCTCAGATGAAAATCTACTGGGTGAAGGCGGGTTTGGTTGTGTATATAAAGGGGCTTTACCAGATGGAAGAGTTGTGGCTGTGAAACAGTTGAAAATAGGTGGAGGACAAGGCGACCGAGAGTTCAAAGCTGAGGTTGAAACCATAAGCAGAGTTCATCACAGGCATTTGCTTTCTTTGGTTGGATACTGTATCTCCGAGAACCGGAGATTGCTTATTTATGATTATGTTCCTAACAACAACCTTTACTTCCACCTTCATGGTAAGCTTAAGACATATTTATATAAGACAAACCCACTGGTACTTAAGAACTATGTTTCTTGTGGTCTTTTAGCTGCAGGAACACCGGGTCTGGACTGGGCAACGCGTGTTAAAATCGCTGCTGGTGCGGCTCGTGGACTAGCTTATCTCCATGAAGATTGTAGGTTTCTGTGTCTCTCTGATGTTACTTACTTTTTATGGTTCTTGTCTGAGTGATATTGATGGTAAAATTTGACAGGTCATCCTCGTATCATACACAGGGACATCAAATCATCCAACATTCTTTTAGATAATAACTTTCACCCTCTGGTATAAACATATTCATATTCATCTGCTCTTCTTGATTTGCAAGGCTGCTGAAGATTAAGATCATGAGTTTTAGTAACATTTGATCCCTTGATTCTTTAGGTTTCTGACTTTGGTCTTGCAAAGCTAGCTCTAGACTGTAACACGCATATCACAACTCGTGTTATGGGAACATTCGGGTAGGTGCTGGTTAAGTTCTCATATAATAGCTCTCTGTATGTAAATGTTGCAATCTCTGCATCTAATACAAGTAGTGGTTAATTATTTCCAGCTACATGGCTCCTGAATATGCATCAAGTGGCAAATTAACCGAAAAATCAGATGTCTTCTCCTTTGGTGTTGTTCTACTTGAGTTAGTCACTGGACGTAAGCCTGTTGATACATCGCAACCTTTGGGAGATGAGAGCCTTGTTGAATGGGTATGGAATCAAATAAGCATTTTGAGAATGGAACTCTTTTCTTTAGTTCCAATGTGTTTTTTGTGTTGAATGTTTTCAGGCTCGTCCTTTGCTTAGTCATGCCGTAGAAACCGAAGAGTTTGAAGCTTTGGTAGACCCCAAGCTGGGAAGAAACTACGTTGGCGCTGAAATGTTTAGAATGATTGAAGCAGCTGCAGCTTGTATTCGCCACTCAGCTGCAAAGAGACCTCGAATGAGTCAGATTGTGAGAGCATTCGACAGTCTAGCTGAGGAAGACCTGACCAATGGGATGAGACTAGGCCAAAGCGAGGTCATCGACTCAGCTGAGCAGTCTGCAGAGATCAGATTGTTTAGAAGAATGGCTTTTGGCAGCCAAAACTACAGTACAGATTTTTTCACTCATGATATTTATAATAGCAGAGACGAAAACGTGTAAATATCAGAAACAAAACTCATTGGAGATTTTGATTTTGCCAAGAAACAGAGCCTTTCTTGATTACCACGGAATCACATATCACTAAGAGGAAAGGTTAATGAGTTTAGGACCTCAAATGCAAGTCATCTGGTTCGTCTAGTCCGAATCTAATGGAAGAAGAGATGAGAACAGAACAGCGAGTGGGCGTAAAAGAGGTTTCATCTTCTTACATGAGAAGTCACCTCCTGCATCTATCTTTGCTTTTGTGATGTAACTCATGTCCACTCAATGTTATGCTAATAATGAATCAACAAGCTTCTCTTTATGTCATCACCAAACTTTTCATTGGCGTGTGTAACATATATAAAGATGAGAATAGACCTATTTGCCCTTGTATGCAACCACATTCATGTTTGGGAACAAGGATTTGAATAGCTACAGTTCTTTTGCCGTCCAAGATTACTAAACATGCCGGTAAACATGTCTCAATCCCCACGTGGAATACACACATCAGTCTATATTATCTCTGTAATCCTTGAAGTTTTGTGCATATCAATGGAAGAAGATTGTGGTGCATTTGCAGCAGACTGTGTTGTCCTTTCATGCTGCTGCCAGTGCCTTGTGTTACAAGTAACTGTCTTCGTGTTCTTCAAGGTTCCTCGTAAACTTTTTTTTTTTGCTAAAGAGTAAATATCATTATGAAAATGAACGTTTGAGGTTTACAAAATGTTGACACAAACTGTAAAACTTATATGATTGATTACATGGCAAAAAAGTTTAAAAAACATGTAATCAAAAGACAATCGAACCTGAAGCCGTTCTGCCTTAGAGCGAACAGGACAACAAGGATCGATACAACACTTGAAGAGCAGGGAGAAAGAGCACAAACGAGATAGGCATATGGAGAGACTGGATAACCGGAGATTGAGGGACATGACGCTAACATGAAGTTGTTTCATACGGTTGCCTGAACCAATACTTTCCTCTGAGACACAGAGACAAGCCCGCTCAAGGACCGCCCTCTAAGTCCGGGCTGGGCAAGAACTGATCCTAAATTCCAGCATAGACAGGACAACACGTAACCACAGGTGCTTAATAGCGCTCAACAAACCCAACCAAACTCGTCCTCTAAGTCGGTTAAGGGTAAGGGGCAGCATCACCACCTCCTGGGTCTTACTCCCTCCTCGAGCTGCAAGGTGCAACCCCAATATCTAAGAGACCAAGAGACGCCACTGCCATATTCGTTTAAGCCTACAAATCATACCCATTCTCACAAGCAACGCCAATCAATATCAAAGGGGGAACGAGGAGCTACTAGAGCAACGACTCAATAGCAAGAACGCCTAATCTCGACCCATAAAGAGAAATCTCAGTAAATGAAGTCTGAGGTCCTGGGACCTCTATCTCAGGCGGAGCATATCCGATTTACCTTTGAATCGAAAAAGCAAGAAGCGACGTTTATGAACCTTGCCGTCGAGGTGCTTTGACGTCGGGAGAGGAGGCGCGTTCATCGGCGAAGAGAAGCTTCATACTGTCGGCCCAGTCGCTAGAGAAGCCTAGATACGAAGCATCTCCAACTCGTACACGAACCGCAGACGAGCCACAGACTCGCGAACGACGGCGCCGAAAACATAGACCCATCACCAACAGAACCACGACGGAGAGGAAGTTGGATTTGGCGGGAGTATCATGGGCCCTCTCGCAGCGCCTTGGGGGCACCGGAGAGGCAAGGTGAACGATGGAGACGAGGGCTCGATGAAACTAGGGTTGGGAGAGTTTATTTGGGGGCGCGTGTTCGTACGCGCTTGACTTCAGCTGGTTCCTCGTAAACTTGGCCAGAAGATTAAGAAGTTTGTGAAGAGAAGATGTGGAAACACTTTACATACAACGAGGGAGGAGGCTGTAGTCAAAGAGGAGCTTTGGTGTGGAAATGGGTTTGTCTTTGAAGAAGGCTCATCAAGATCTAATTGCACTGAGGACATTGAGAGAATGTTGCAAGAACGGTCGATGAGCAAAGAGTTCGGTTTTGGAAGCTTCTGGCGCCATGAAGATTCTTCTGAGATTGTAGATGTCAAATAGCCAAAACACAGAAGTAAGTACTCATCTTCTTTGCTTATGGCATTCATGTTGTGGTATTGACCAAGAATCTGGAAAAAGAAATGGATTCAAATATTTTTCTCGAAAAAGACAAGATGAAGTTACAGGTAAACTAAAACAAAGGCTATAATATTGTAATATTGTAAGAATCTTTCTTTGAGGTTGATTGCGTGTGGTTTTTGCTTTAGTTTTTGGTTTTTGTTTTTGCAAAAACCATTTTTCATCTAATCAAGTTTTAGTTTTTAGTTTTTGTTTTTGTAGAAACCATTTGATTTGCCAATCAAGATTTCTAATAAATAGATTCCCTAAAGTTTAAGGAAAATAGTTTTTGAAAAGTTTAACCAATATATGAAGAAAAAACCAAAAACCAACTTTTGTGAGCTTTTATGAGAAAAAACAAATTTTGATTTTTTTGTAGAAACTACAACATTTCATTAATTAATAATTAATAAATAATATTTTCATACAGAAAAATAATCATTCAATTTTTTGTACACTAGCTATAATTTAACAATAATGTGACATAATTTATTTGTGTTTCATATCTGTAAAATAAATTTATATATTTTATAAATATTAATTAATTTTAGAACTTCGTTATTAATTTCTATACATAAAATAATTGAATAATTTTAATAATTATTATCAAATTAAAAATAACTAAAAATTATAAAACATAATATGTTTTATTAGTACAATATATTGTATCAGTCATGAAAAATAAAAATCGCCATTCAACTTTAAGAAAATATAAATAATTTATATGAGAAAATTTATAATTATTTTCAAAATTTTAAGTATTTTTATTTTTGTATAATTTATAATTTTTATATAAGAAAAACTTTTGCTATTTAAGTTTTAAAAATTAAAAATAATTTATATAAGAAAATTTTCTAAGTAGTTTCAAACTTTTAAATATTTTTATTTTTGTGCAATATATATACATATATTATGATAAAATTTTATTATAATGTATTTTTTATAAAAGTATAATTATTACAATATGTTATTGTATTTTATTTTAAAATAATAATTACAATATTTATATAATTTTAATTGTAAATCTAAATATTTATTGCTATTTTGTTGTATTATTTTAAAGTAATGCATTAATTAATTTTTGAAAAATAAAAAATACAGTAAAACCAAAAACCAAAACCAAAATCAAAATATAAAAACCAAAAACCAAAAACTAAAAGCCGAAAACCAAAAACCAAAATCTAAAAACCAAAAACTAAAATCTAAAAACCAAAAACTAAAACTAAAAACTACTGAAACAATCTTTTGACTTCCAGTGTTTTCCAACATAATCTTTTGTTGTTATTACCGCAAGAATCAGAACTTACACCTTTATGCTATACAAACAAGTTAAAAAAGACCATGTTCTCTATTGTAATGATCTACCACTCCTCGAGTCTGCAGTTTATCTGTGGTCTTTTTTTTTTGTTAACAGTGAAAATTCCGACGCTTAAATCTATAATTTTTCCTATGCTTGGAGTTTGTCTTTAGAAATTTCAATTTTAGAAAAATGTTCAAATGAAAGGTCTACAAATGAACCAACTCACTTATAGTATAATTAGGCTACCAACATTTTGATTATTTGGTCCTATTTACAACCTGCAAAGTAGCTAAAACCCAAGAAAATCATGACATTTGTCAAGGTTCTGGCTGAGGAGATGTCATGACCGATCTCTTAATGGTCGGTAAGATGTCTTTATGTTCAATCTTCTCGCCATCTTGAGGGGGAATATTAACGTATATGATATTCGGTTCAGTGTAAAATGGTTATTGAGTCTGTAAACCGGATGTAATTGGAGTCTAGTTACTATATAAGGTGACCTGTAACAGAAAGATCAATAACAGAAAAACACTTTATCATTTTCAGCTCATCTTCATCGTAGATATTGAGCTTTCCTATTAGATTCTAAAGATGGTAACTTTTTAAAGTTCATTTGCTAAAAAGTTCGGAGTTTACTTTGCAGTCGGATATTGCTATTTCTTCTCTCCTCACATCCGCAGAAGTATTGTTTACGGTGATCAACCAAGAAACATGTCATTCCTTATTATTCGTTCTATTCATGTTTAGATTCTACTAGTAGATGCTTTTTTTATTTTAAGTGGGTTTATGGTTTCGGCTTGACTTGTATCTACCTAAGAACTCCAACGGTCCAAAACCAGTGGTGGCGTTTGTGACTGGTGGAGCCTGGATTATTGGGTGAGTTTGATACCCAATTTTCATCCTATCACGTTTAAGAAGAAGAAGAACTGCAATTGTCTTTCAGAATGTCTTGTGTTTGTGAGCTAAAATGGTTCTGAGGAACCGGAGGAGGCGAAGGCATAGGGTTGATGTGTTTAATGAAGTAGAAAAAATCTGTGAGGATCAGAGGCTGAAACTCACGGGAGACGCAGATATAGCACTTTGGAAACAGAGTGAAGGAAAGTATAAGGCTGTTTTCAATACAAAGCAAACATGGGAACTCATTCGAAAAGAGGATCCTCCGGTTCACTGGTGGAAGAGCATATGGTTTAGACATCATATTCCAAAATATGCTCTCCTTCATTGGCTAGCAATTCTGATGTGCCCTTGGGTAGCGCACCGGACAAAACAGACATGCATGACTTGATCATGGAAAGCAATAAAGATATATGTTCATTGTTTGACTCATATCTTCCAAACCACGAGGCTTCTGAATTACGGAGCTCCTGAAGAAAAATCAGATCAAATGGAGTGTGTCATATCTTCAGGCTTAGAAGTTGGTAGTATCAAGAGAATTTCCGCACCTCTTGTGTCACCATTCAATCCACATCCCTTGATCGTTTGTGCTTTCTAGCTCATTCGGTGCAAGGCTTATCCAATCCACCAACCTTAGAGTGATCATTCAATTTAGGGCGTATCATGTGGTATCAGAGCCACTATGATGTTTGGAGTTCTTCACAGCCAGCCATTTGTAACTCTTCATCTTTTAAGAGATCATATGTGTCTTTTGGACTACTGAAGAGAAACCATGAAGAGAAGCCAACCATTCTTAACTCTTCATCTTCTAAGAGATCACATGTGTTTGGGCTACTGATCAACCATGAAGAGGAGAAATCCAGCCTTGGAGTGGATAATACGAATTTCACAAATCAGTTCTCTTATCTTTATATCTTGTGTTCAACCTTTGTTGCTTGGAGATTCCATTGGGTTACGGTTACTTGATTTGTTCTCTTAGAACTTTGAGAGGAAACTCTTGTGTGACCACTAAAACCCGAGAGAAACACGTGTGTAGGTGAGGATAAACACTTGAGAGTGTAAAGATTATTTTTATCTGTTAACCTTTTGTGTTAAGAATTTTTAGGTTAAGATGTTTGAAGCTGACTAAAGAAGGCTTTTCAGTCAGTTTGAAGTCCAGAAGTTTTGTGAAAACCTTGTGGAGGGTGTGGTGAAAGCCTTCAAGGACGTCAGTAAGATCCAAAAGAAGAGCACAACCACATGTGCACCTGTAGCTAAGCCATCCTTATTCATCAATGAAAAATCCAAAGGTAAATCTGAAAACAACCTTGAAGATCTAAAAGATTTTTCAGATTCTTTACCAATTTTTGATGAGTATGATGAAGAGCTGATTGAAAGTTTGATGGTTTGTGAGGATAATTGTGATCTTCCTTTTCCAGAACCAATTTTATGTCATTTTATGTTTGATAAAGAACAGGCTATTGCAGAACTAACCTTTTTGCAACTGGAGCATCCGAGTAGTCTTGTTCTATTTTCACAGGATTTTGAGGAAAAGCCATTCGACTACCCACATCAAGGACCGCTTCTTGATACTAGGAGACCTTTGGACGATGGCCTAGGTCTCATCTTTGATGAGGAAGAAGAACTTGGTCCTACCTTTGATGAGAAAGCACCAAGCATGACATCCATCAACATGGAGAATCATCTTTGTTTTGATCCAGGCACAACTCCTACGCCTTTGACCACATACATTCAGGAGCACTGTGAGAAACTTGATTTGATTAATTTTCTGTCTGAAATGTGTGTTAAGATCAGTTCTCAAGATGTGAAACATTTTGGTTTTGACAAGGTTAAAGAATTTCATGTTTCAGATTATGTTTTCGAAAACATGTTTAATTCTTTTAAAGTGTTTGAACCTGATGAACTTCTTGATCAAAAACGTTTTCAACATGACAATGGCATCAATTCTGGATTTGTTTTGAGTTTTGATCAGTTCTTGAAACATAGCAAAGGTTTTGATTATTTTGAAGAGTCTTTTGAGCTTGATTTGCAACAACCTGATTTTTGTGCTAGAAATTCGTTTGATTCATTTGTCTTCAAAGAAAATAGCTTTAATCTAAGTTGTTATAGATATGCATTGATCACTGGTAACTTTTTTGCATCCACTTGTGCCTTGGACGAATTTATGGTTAAGACTTTGCTGTAACAAAAATCACTTAGAGCTAAAACCGACTTTTGTTGTGATTTTGTTTTGAAATCTGATCTTGAACTTTTGTATTCTAATTCTGATCATGTTAGGCCCGTTTCGAAAATGTCCTATGATATTTCATGCCTTGAAAGCATTCTGATTTACAACACCTTCTTTGATAAAAGTGTTGATCCTTGGATAAGTAATTCTCGGTTTGAAATTGATTTTTTGTGTTCTAAATCTGAGAAACTTGCGCATGTTTTGAATTTGTTCTTTAGTAACTGTGCTGTCACGTGCTCTGACATCATTCTGGTGTACAACACTTACTTGGATAGGCTTCATGATGATCTGAAACGTGTGCTACATGTTCTAGGGAAAGAAACTTTGGTTTCTGATCTGAACAAGTACTTGTCTTGCACATATGATCCTGGTATTTTAATGTTTGTTTTGAGTGTCCAGGATAAACAGGATTAGTCTCCAAGAGGTGTCAGGAACAGAAGCAGAGATCGTGTTTCTAAGTTTGAGATTTAGAGATGGAAGTACTTGAGGAAAACAACTTCAAAACTCCAAAGAAGTTTCTTTCCAAAATTTTTCTTCACTATATTTTACATGTTCTTTAGATTCTTTTTTCCTGATTCATTTCTTTTTGATACAGGTAAAATGGATTTGAGGTCAAATCCTTTTCAAGAGGGAGGGAATGATGTGCCCTTGGGTAGCGCACCGGACAAAACAGACATGCATGGCTTGATCATAGGAAGCAATAAAGATATATGTTCATTGTTTGACTCATATCTTCCAAACCACGAGGCTTCTACGCATGAAATCACTTGGAGAATGTTCTCAACTCAATTATGGAGCTCCTCGAAGAAGAATCAGATCAAACGGAGTGTATCATATCTTCGGGCTTAGAAGTTGGTAGTATCAAGAGACTTTCCGCACCTCTTGTGTCACCATTCAATCCACATCCCTTGATCGTTTGTGCTTTCTAGCTCATTCGGTGCAAGGTTTATCCAATCCACCAACCTTAGAGTGATCCTTTAATTTAGGGCGTATCAAATTCAAAATAGATTGGAAACAGGAGATCGCATGCTGGCTTGGAATGTAGGAGCTAATCCATCACGTGTTCTATGTAGGAGCTAATCCATCACGTGTTCTTTGTCAGAATGTGATGGAATCACGAGATCATCTCTTCTTTGAGTGTAGCTACTCGGCTGGAGTCTGGTCGAAACTGATGCAAGATCTGCTGCAGAACTCGTTCACAACTTTGTGGTCGGAGCTGATGGTGTTGATTATAGATACTAATGGAGATTTGCTGGAAAGGTTCCTCACTCGATACACACTGCAAGTAACTGTTTCATTCCTATGGCAGGAGAGAAATGAAAGAAGACATGGTGGTACACCCATATTGGTTGGTCCCCAGGTGAAGTTAATTGATAGACGAATCAGAAACATATGTCTCTCATTGCGACAAATAGGAGACTTGAAGTATACGGGAGCGTTAACTTTGTGGTTTGCCACAAGATAGCAGATTTGGGTTGTAACTAAGTTCTAGCTTTCTCAAAAAAACAGATGCAATTGTTGTAAACAAAGTAAGTTTTTTTTGAATAAATTTAACAAATATTAAAAAAAAGGTTCAAAAATCATTTCCAAATGCATATAAAATCTAAAACAGATTTAACCTTGTGAGCTGAAATGGTTCAAAAATCATTTCCAAATGCATGTAAAATTCTACACTATTTTATGCCAAGAATCGTTTCCAAATCGATTTACACTATTTTACCAAAAATCGTTTTCAAATGCATGTAAAATTCTTTTTGGCACAAATCTATAGGGGTCAGGTGACCCCCTTCTCCTACAGCTGCCTCCGCCTCTGATTAAATAGATGAATTTTTCAATATAGAATTTATTCCATTTACTACAAACTGTTTCACAATTTTTATTTTGTTTTGTAATATAGAAAATGTTCGATTTTGTTTAATAAAATTAGAATAGTACTAAGCTTACATTTTGATATACGGAGTAAAAGGGAGTGCCACTGGTTCAAGTTGCTATTTGATTTATAGATCTCACACAAAATTGCGCATCTTCTAAATATTAAACCCAATCTCAACCACTAAATACTAAATTTAAAATCCTAATCATTAAACACAAATCCAGTTATAAACCAAAAAACATATTTATAATATTTTAAATAAACTAACATTTGAAAATAGCATATAATATTTTGTAATATTGGGTCCGATTGGTAATGGCTGTAACTTTAAAAAATTTGCTGTAGAAAAAAATCTGTAGACTTTTTGCTGTGGCTTTAGATTTTATTGCTGTAGAATTTTATGAAAAGCACTGAAAAATTGCTTTGGATATTTGGTTCTGCAGAGCACTTGTACAGCTGTAGGTTAATTCATGAGCTGTGGTTTCAAAAAAAAATTTAAAGTTTGATTGCTCTGAATTTGGTGTTGTGAAAATAAATAGGGCTGTTGACAGCACCTACAGCAACTACCAATCACCCCATTAAATTATAACATATAAAACTGAAATAGAAAAGGCTTGTAAATTTAAAAGTGTCAAAATTGAATTTGTCATATAGCTAAATTACTAATAAAGAGAATATCATGACATTACTATTTTCATTAGTTGTAATAATGAAATTTTAAATATAAACTATATTCATTATAAATAGAATAAGAGAAATTGGCTGAAGTCTACACTTGTATGGATGTGGTTAACGTAATAATAAAATAGAGTTTGTAAACCTATGTTTACGAATCTAGATTTATAATTTAGATTTCGTGTGGGATTTAGGATTTAAAAAAAAATTAAACGAAATTTAAAATAATTTTTTTAAAAATAGTTTCATTTTTTTGGATTTTGAAAAACAAAAAAAAAAACCGGAAACAAATTCGAATAAAATAAAAATTGAATTTAAAAACTTATTATCCAATATAATAATAATAAAAAGTTTGATTGGAAAATAAAACGGACTTTATAAAAACAAGAGCTAAAATTTAAATATTGATTGGATATAAAAAATATTTTTTGAAAAAAAGAAAAAGATAATTTGTTAAGTGTAATAACAATTTTTTTTTTTGTCAAAAGTGTAATAACAATTTTAACTAGCAAGTCCAGTCTTTGCAAATAATAGAAAAGGTAGATAATGTTAGGGGAAAAAAAGGATCGGGCCCAATTGAAACCCAGAGATGGAGTATATCTATCATCTAGTATTCGTATATAGGGACAACCCTAAGTCGAAAAAGAGAAAAGAAACATAAAGAAAAGAAAAGCAAAAAAAAAAAAGCATCAGCGGCTCGACGATGGTTGCGTTCTTGTCTGGGTATTCAAGGAAGGAGGTTGATCGCCGTAGGAGGAGCTATATGAAAGAAGTGAATAAATCCGAGGTAATATTCTTTAATTGGTTTAGTCAAAAAGAAAAATATATTCTTTCATTGTCTTTATGCTTCTAGGGGTTGGTTACATGACTAATTAATGCGTGGTTCGTCGTCGTCATAGGGGTTCGATGTCAGTGGTCTTCCAGTACCAGACTTTGCTCCTGGACTAATTGAATTCATCTGTAATGATACTTGTTCCCCCTTGCTCCTCCTTTATGCTAAGTTGGGCCTTCATCGTTACAATTTGGTCCAGGTATTATAACCACCCCCTGATTTCTTTATATATATATATATATATGCTATTAGCCCAATCGATTTCTTTGTTTCTTGATCAATTAGGGGAAAAACTTACAGCTCAGTAGCGTTAAGAAATACAACCAGTCCATGGGTTCTGCTGCTTCCTCTTACTACATTAGCTATTGATCCAGCTACCCAGTTGCTTCAAACTTTTCAGACTAGAGTTAATGAACTACGCTATGGCGAATTGGTTTTGGATTGCTGTATTGCTAGACCTCTAGGTAATTTCTTTTTTTTTTTTGGTATATAACAAGTCTGTCACATTGCTGATTTTGATCTTTTATAGGCGAAACCCACATATGTGGAATCAAGAAAAGCAGTGATCACAAACCTATGGAAGACTTGTTCCATACCTTTCCTGAGTGGCCGCCCAAGAATCCTTTTAAGAAATCAAACCGATGTTACGTTGTGAGACTAAGACCCCCCC
>NC_027752.1:14144480-14146398 GCF_000695525.1 Brassica oleracea var. oleracea
TTATATTGCACCTTTGCTTTTTGTTTTTTTTTTTCCTTCTCGTGATTTTTATATGTTTTCTTGCAGCTGAAGAAATCAGAGTTGCGAGAGAATGATGATTGGATTCGTCTCTACTTGGAACTTGCAGTTGCCACGACTAATAGGAACACCCTTGAGAACCATCTTGTGTCCAACTTGAAGATTGTCAAAGTAGCTATAGATACTAGTACCCAAGAGGGACTCGACTTATTTGCAATTGTCTACATAAGATACAAGGACTCGTGCGAGGCTCGAGTTGGTAAGGATGTTGATCGCGTAGCTGTTGTCAGAAGATTCTTCAATGAGGGCATGGGATCCTTCAGTCTAGTGGGCCAAAATCTGAGTTCAGAAATTATTATACAGAAAAAGAGTAACAAACAACTTTTGTTTAGCTTGCGTTTCAAACCGTGGCTGTTATATACTCCTAGGTGGCGGCTCAAGGCATACAGACACAGTGGCCTTGGCTTGTCTCGTCGTCGTGTGCCCAAGACGAGATCCATCGAGTTATGCAAGTTCAGAGATCATTTTACCAGAAAAGGAAAAGAATCAGAGTGCGAAACTGTCCTCTAAGTACAGTGGCCCCTGTCTTCAGATAATAATAATAATAATCCACTAATAAACTTGGTGTATTAAGTGGGATTGCCTGCTTTTTTTTTTTTGTGGCTTCTGCTGGAATAATTTAACACAAGCAAGAATGGGAGACATTCTTGTGGCTGTCGGACGGTCTAATTTTCCTTTTTCATTTCTATTTGCAAATTGTATTGAATATTATATGCGTTCTTTGTTGATTATTAGGAAAATCCCATAAAAAACTTCAAAATTGGCACCTACACATTTTAAACCTTAAATTCTATTAATTAGCATTTCAAATCTTCAAGGTGATATTTTCTTCAAGGTGATATTTTTATCAAAATAAATTTTCAACCAGGTTTATTTTTTCATCTAGTAAAAAAACTAGTTTTTTGATGATGTGTCCATTTTTTTCTGAAAAATAATTATTTAACTAAAAAAATAAATAAAAGTCAGAAAATTAAATAAAAATAAAAAAATTAAATAAAAAATCAAAACACTAAATAAAAAAGAGAAAATGTCTTAGATAGCACCAAATCAAGTTTTTGTTCTCAAACTACCACTCAAGGTCCAAAATCACAAAAATAGGTTTCGTTAAAGTGGATCATTTACCCTTATGCCCTCTCCTTTGATTAATTAAAAAAAAAAATTCGAAAATCTAATCGTCGGAAACAATCCCGTCGTGTTCATCTTCCTCGTCCTTCACCTACGACGGATTACCATTGCTCCGCCGTGTTTCTTTCCGTCGTCATCAGATCTACCGTCTTCAGGTCAGCACATCCGTCGTCATCAGACTCGTTGTGGCTGTCATCAGGTTCGTCGTTGTTGTCCCCGAGCTATGGATGCTGGTGCTAAGTTAGATGACACAGACTTTAGATTGCAGATATTAGCTTTGTGGTGATGTATCTAGAAGCCGTGCTTCCGATCGGGTTCGTCCTCTCTCTCGTTTCCCTCTTATCTCCAAATCGTTTTGCAATGTCCTGTGTAGAGAATTATGAATCCGAATCACTGAGATATTTATTCTCTAGGTATAAATCGTGTGTTTGATCACCGATCAGATGATTGTGGTTTTTGTAAATGTTTGACAGATAAATAAAAGAGGAGAATCAGTGGAAGATAAGATTAAAAAGCTTGATGTTGAGCTCTGCAAATACAGAGAGCAGATTCAAAAGACACGATCTGGTCCTGTTCAACAAGCTCTCAAAGCTCGTGCTATGAGGCTTCTCAAGCAGAAGAAAATGTAAGGGATTCATTAGGTTTACAGCTAGCTCTGTTCATTAACAATTGTTGATCAATTACATTACTTTCTTATCAGGTATGAAGGACAACG
>NC_027752.1:14146864-14156119 GCF_000695525.1 Brassica oleracea var. oleracea
TCACTCACTGGTCTTCCAAACCTGATAAATCTGTAAGTTACTGCTCTCTCTGTCTGTGATCCCCTTCTTTTTTTGGAAGCTCCTCTTTCTTAATCAATTTGAAACTATGTTTTTACAGTCTTCTTGATTCCAATAATCTCAATGGCCAGATTCCTCAAACTCTATTTCAGATCCCAAAATACAAATACGTTCCTCTAGTTTATGTTAAATATGTTTTTCTTTAGCAGTGATCTGATATGGTTTTATCAACTTTAGTTTCACAGGAAACAACTTGAATTGTGGTGTTGGTCAACCTCACCCTTGTGTATCTGAGGTTGCCCGTTCAGGTAGCTACATTACTGTGCGCCATTGTTTGAACCATATCTTCTTTACTTCCAACAGATTCAAAAGTATTAAAGTTTTTTAATTTATTTCTGCTGATGGCGTCTTGTTTGTGGTGAACAGGTGATTCAAGCAAGCCAAAAACTGGCATTATTGCAGGAGTTGTTGTCGGAGTTACTGTCGTCCTCTTTGGAATCTTAGTGTTCTTGTTCTGCAAGGATAGACATAAAGGATTCAAACGTGACGTGTTCGTGGATGTTGCAGGTTGGTTCGTGGATGTTGCAGCTGTGCCACCTCAAATTGGTTTGGTCTGTTTTGTGTTGTGGTTTGTTTGAACTTTAGATAGTGGTGCTGCTCAGAACATCAACATCAGAACCAAAATGAATTTAAAAGTTTTACAAAGTATTAATCTATATTTGCTGTCAAGATTTGCTTACTGATCATCATCACTCAGAAAGAGAAAAAGGATCAACGATCGTTTCCAAGCAGTAAAAGAAAGAGAAATAGACAAGTCACCCATATCGGTTTGGTCTGATATGCTCAGAATAGTTCTCGACACCTCAAGAAAAGGTCCATATGTGTTTGAGGACATGGTGAAGATGGGAAAATACGCTGGTCAAGAACTGCTTTCGCGTGCTGGTCCAGGCTTATTTGGCAACTAAAGCCATTGTCAAATGAACTGTTGTAACTTTTTTTTGATTTTTAGCGAAAGATAACCTTTGTTTTATCAATTGTATTATTATATTTAGATAAAATGAATCTTGCAATTGTAACTTTTTCTTCCCACTATGAACCACTCCCAAAAAACTAGAGTAACAAAAGAAGACTTTAGTTACATCTCCGTTCATCTTCCTCTTCATCATCCGGAGTATACCACCTTGGTCTTCTCTCGGAGTTACTCAGTCTATAATTCAGCTTCAGTTCTTCATTGCAAAATTTGAAATATTCTAAATATGCAGATATCACATCCTTAGTTTTTGGTCTCATTTCAATTTTTTTAGTTTAAACTTTCATAGATAGCAACACTAATATTCAACTATTCTGGAAACTCATCCAGAAATTCCATAACTCTTTCCAGCATTTATAATATAAAATTTAGTGTTAAATACATTAATGTTTTAGCTAATAACAGATGATTCTCCTTAGCCTAGCGGCTAAACTTCACCTCTAGCAAAACTTGACAAACAGTTGCCTCAACCCGTGTTTGATTCCCCTTGGAATCAGATCACTTTTTATTTTTTTAATTGAATAAAAATCAATGCATTATATTCATTTACTTACATCAACAAACAATTGAAACACACTTGGCCTAGTGTTTCCACGCTCTTCTTCTTTTTCCAGATATCTTGGGTTCGAATTGTGGTAGATGCAAAAAAAAATTTTTTATCTCCAAAATTCCAAATCATAATTTGAAATCTTCCAAATATGCAGATATCAGAATTTAAAATTTTCCAATTGTAAAGACAAACATGGACTATATGTATCCTAACTAATAAAGTGAGGAACCAAATACACATAAACCAAACAAAAAAAAAACGAGCGTGAGATGATATCATACCCTTAGTTTTTATCTCATTTCAATTTTTTTAGTTTAAACTTTCATAGATAGCAACACTCTTTGATATACGCAGAGCTTGAATGTTGGTTTATTGACGATATTTCTTTTGGCTTTGAACCAATAGGATATTTTAGCTCAGGCAGTGCTAGTTTGAGAGGTACTGAATCTCTCATCTTGTTTCTATCATGTGTAAACAAGGAATTTTTTTTTCAAAATTCGTTACCATCCGATTTCCTAGAAGACTTTACCGAAACTATACAAATCCTTCATGAAATTTTTAAAACTCTACACAGTCTCATGCAAATTCACGAGCCTACCAAAGATATCAACATGCATAAGCCGAACAAGACACCAAGCAAAAAGTTTTTCAAATTTGTTACCATCGGATTTTCTGGAAGGCTTTCCTGAAACTACACAAATCCTTCCTGAAACTACACAAATCTTTCCTGAAAATGTAAAAAACACTACACAGTTTCACAAGAACAAGCAACAAGAGACTAACAATATCATAAGTAAATTCCCGAGCCTACCAAAGATATCAACATGCGTAAGCAGAACAAGACACCAAGCAATCGGATTTTCTGGAAGACTTTCCTGAAACTACACAAATCTTTCCTGAAATTTTAAAAACTCTACACAGTCTCACAAGCACAAGCAGCAACAAGAAAATAACAATGTCATATGCAAATTCACGAGCCAACCAAAGATATCAATAAGCAGAACAAGACACCAAGCAAAAAAAATTCAAATTTGTTACCATTAGATTTTTTGGAAGGCTTTCCTGAAACCAAACAAATCCTTCCTGAAACTAAACAAATCCTTCCTGAAAATTTTAAAAACACTACAGAGTTTCACAAGAACAAGCAACAAGAGACTAACAATGTCATAAGCAAATTCACGAACCTACCAAAGATATCAACATGCGTAAGCAGAACAAGCCACCAAGCAAAAAGTTTTTCAAATTTGTTACCATCAGATTTTTTAGAAGGCTTTCCTGAAACTACACAATTCCTTCCTGAAATTTTAAAAAACACTACACAGTTTCACAAGCACAAGCAACAAGAGACTAACAATGTCATAAGTAAATTCACGAACCTAACAAAGATATCAACATGCGTAAGCAGAACAAGACACCAAACAATTTTTTTTTCAAATTTGTTACCATTGGATTTTCTGGAAGGCTTTCCTGAAACTACACAAATCCTTCCTGAAATTTTTAAAAACACTACCAGTTTCACAAGCACAAGCATGTGTTTAGTCACATCAATTTTGGGTATTCTTTTTAATGAGTAGTGAGAAGGCAAAGAGATTTAATATTCTTAATAAGCTAAGGACTCTAACAAAACAAGCTCAATGTAAATTAAACAATTAAACTAGTTAAAAACGAGGATTTCTAATAATACTAGGCAGTTACTATGAAAAGTTTAGAAGTATATATATTAAAAATCAGCAGATTGAGTGATGATGATGTCTCTTGGTGGAGATATGCAAATTGGACAGTCAAAATCTTAAATCTTCGCCGTCTTGCAATATGGCAACCAGCTTCTGCAGCAGATCTGACTTATCAGTCACATCTGTACACAAACACACACAGGCGTAAAGCTTTGCAACCAAAAATAATAACAAATAACTGTTTTGTTTTTGTACCTTCGATAGATGTTAAAGTGTTCAAAGACCTTAACTTTGGAGGGCAAAGAGAAACATCGTCATAAAGCTGTGTAAGCCGTAATATTATACTCAAAACTGTTGAGTAGTTACGCATCAAGCTTCCACTATTTATAAGATTCTGGACAAGACCTTTGACTTCTCCTTCCATGTGATCATATATCTGACGTTCTTCGGCAGAAAGATCAGCATAACAAGTCCCAACAATCTTAGGTGGCAACCCAATCAAACTCTTTTCCTTTGTTCTCCGCAACGAGGTTGTCGCCATCAAAACCTGAGAAAACATCTAAGTGAATAGCTTCCACCAATAAACTGAAACATATAACATATATATAGAAGTGAATGTTGTCTTTACCTGTAAACGTGAGAGCCTGTTCTTGTTCCCTTGACCAAGCGGGTGTTGTATCAAGCTTTGCCAATAACTCTTTATGGAAAATGGCTCGAACCTGAGAAACGCCATCAGGGAGTACAAATCAAACGAACCATTCTGAATAGGAGTTCCTGTTACAGCCCGTCCCCTAAAAGCCTTCAGATTGCAAACCGCCCTGCTCTGATGAGCATTTGCGTTCTTGATGGTGTGTGCCTATAGCAGGAGTTTTTGGATTCAAGAACTTGTTCCGTAAATCAAAATCCGTGTGGGAAAGTGAAGTGTTGACAATAGAAGCTCCAAGCCCATAAATCTGAAACCACAATAGTGAAGAAGAGAGCTTGACAAAAAAACAATCATCTCCATAGCCATGGTAAGCTTCACTGAGAATATGAAGAAGGTTCCATTTGTTTAAGCTGAAATGCTCATGCAACATCACTGAAGTGAAACCCACAAATTTTGAATCAAAATCCCTAATTACAAATAACAATTGAAAACCTCAAACTTACATGTGTAAGTTTCAATATCACTGTTAAGAGTGCTGTCAATATAGATTCGTCGTGATTTTAACACCGATGTCGTCGTCGTCGATGTCGTCGCTGGTGTCGTCGTCGGTTTCGTCGCCTGTGTTCGTCGCCGGTTTCGTTGACGGAAATGTCGAGAGAAGCAAAAGTTTTTTTTAATTTAATTATACTTGATATTGTATGCATGGGTATTAAAGCCTTTTAGCCTATTAATGAATGTTATATTTGTGACTTTTAGCTTAAGGTGCTATTTTAGAGATGAAAACTTTAAAAGGTCTATTTATGAGAATTGCCCAATGAAAAATCAGAAAATTAAATAAAAATTCAGAAAATAAAACAAAATTCAGAAAAATAATTAAAATTAAAAAAATAAACTAGAGTTGTTGAAGAATAAAGAAAAATAATTGGCTATAAAGGAAAGAGACCGATGAAGAGGAAGGGTATCACAGACACATGCAATTCAGTACAAGATTAATGTTTTCATAGCTTACTTTTTGTTCTTGCCGAGTTTGTCATCTTTCATAGAAATTCAGTCTTTTCTCTGGTAATCCGTCTTAGATCACTCAGTAACTCACCAACAAATTCGTGCATACATTTTGTACGCACACGAAAATTCAGATTAAACAATGGGCGCTGACTGTGGGGATTATAAAATAACACCAAAGAAAATCAAAGATGTCCAGAGAAGATCTCACTGGCACAAGGGTTACCTTTCCGATAACAAATCTCACTACCATGATGGGCATGATGAAATGTTTTACTCAACATGTTACAAAAAAAAAAACAAAAGAGAACCTAGATGCTCTGACCGCTGCTCTTACGCCACCACCCGCTGATGATCACCGGAAGAAGGCAGTTGTTCAGTACGGTTCTTCCTGCCGAACAGGAGATTGATCAGATCAATCATGCGACTACCCAATAAATCTCCGTTCTCCAGAATACAACATAGGATATATTGTGAAGAATCCATAAGTTAACAAGCTAGATAGAACGTATCCTTGCCGCAATTTAAAAAAACTCCCTTCGCAAAGAAGATCATTGATGTCAAGGTCCTACACACGGATGAGAATCAACTCCTTTCTTAGGAGATTCTGATCCGTACGATCACATTACCGCGTTCAGCATAGCCATGGAACAAACACACTTGACCATTGATTGACCAGACTAATGCACCAACAGTGTCTCCAACTAACAACAAATGTCAATTCAAAGCTTTGGCATGAGCAGCTGGATGAAAACCAAACTGAACCTGTGGAAGCATCTCAGGAGGAACAAGCGGAGCAGACATCACATGTCAGGGATGTAATAGCACAAGTGTTATAGAGACACCAGCTGAAGTAGAAGGTATGCGTGTGAAAGCCCAGAAGCAAGCCCATAACCAACTTATCAAGCCTGCTACTAAGCCACTAGCCGTTAAACTCTCACAAGCATCTTTCAGTCAAAAGAACAGCTCACACCATTGCCGTACAAACCTGAAGATGCCAGCACACGGTACCTTTACCTCTAACAGATTTAGCTGTTTGGATTTGTCTCCAATCGAGTGCTGATGTGAGCAAAGGATAAGATCGTGTGCTGTGTATATAAGAACATAAAACCCTTGTAATCCTTTTCCAAGTTAAATAATAGAAAATACGTTTAAAGTCCTCTCTTGGTCTTCAAGTTCTTGAGTTGTTCACATGGTATCAGAGCCATGGAGGACAATACAGAGACGTTTACCGCTCCATCTCTGAGCATTTCTCACTGTGTTACTCTCAAACTTTCATCCACAAACGATCTCTTGTGGAAGACACAGTTTGAGTCATTTCTTTCTAGTCAATCTCTACTCCTCGTCCATCTCCGACTATCACAACACGTCAGGGTGATGAAGTTACTGAAGCAGCCAAACTGAGTTCGTGAAATGGCTTCGCAAGGACCAGCTTGTGATGGCTTGGCTTTTCGGATCTCTGACCGAAGAAGCTCTCAGATCTGTCTACGGTTTGCACTCAGCTCATGAAGTATGGGTCTCGCTTGGTCAGAAATACAATCGTGTGTCCGCAACTCGGAAGCTGGATCTGCAACGCAAGCTCCAAGGTATGACAAAGCAACAGAAGTCTATGTCACAATATCTAGCCGATGTTAAAGATGTCTGCGATCAGTTAGACTCAATATGGTGCTCTATATCCGAACATGAGATCGTTTACGGTGCACTAAGCGGATTAGGCAAGGAGTATGAGTCAATATGTAACGTAATCGAGCATTCCATGGATTCAGTTCAGCCTATGAGCTTTGAGGATGTTGTTTTCAAGCTCACAAACTTCGAAGACAAATTGCAAGTGTACAACCAAGCAGCTGAAGTGAGTCCTCATATGGCGTTTCATACTGGTCGTGGTTACAACAACAGAAGACGTGGATCTTACAATAACAGAGGAGGTTATAGAGGCAGAGGATTCAATGCATACTCTACAAGAGGCAGGGGTTTTCAGCAACAGTTCAGTGGGTCTGGTTCCAACTCTGGTACAAGACCAACTTGTCAGATTTGTGGTAGATATGGTCATTCTGCAGCGAAATGTTACAATAGGTTTGATCAGGAATACCTGTCTCCAGAGAATGTTCACACCACTCTCACCACAATGAAACTGTCAGATCAAACTCATCACTCCGGACATGAATGGTACCCGGACTCTGGAGCATCTGCTCAAATCACCAACAATAGTTCTCAGCTTCACACATCGGAGCCGTACCTCGGAAATGACCAGGTGATAGTGGGCAACGGAGACTTCCTGCCCATTACACATGTGGGATCAGTTGATTTGCACACGCCTCAAGGTACTCTATTACCACTTAATGATGTCTTGCTCTGCCCTGAAATCACTAAGAATTTGCTATCAGTGTCTAAGTTAACATCAGACTATCCTTAAGAGATTACTTTTGATTCTGAAAATGTGTGTGTTAAAGACAAGGTGACAAAGGCAGTGATCACCAAAGGAAGAAGACATAAAGTTCTTTATATGTTGAAGGATGCAAGGTTTCAAGCTTTTTACTCTAACAAGCAACAAGCTACAAATGCTGAGGTTTGGCATCAAAGATTGGGTCACCCTCACATGGACATCCTTCAACATCTATCAAAAAAAAAGCAATAGTTCTGAATAAGACTCGCATGAAGACTCTATGTGATGCGTGTCAAGTAGGCAAGAGTTGTAGGCTACCTTTTTTAAGTTCTGAATATGTTTCAAGAAGACCTCTAGAAAGAATTGTGATCTTTGGGGTCCAAGTCTAGTTGTTTCCTCTCAGGGATTAAGTACTATGTAATCTTTGTTGACAGTTATTCAAGATTCACATGGTTTTATCCTCTCAAGTCAAAATCAGATTTCTTTTCTGTCTTTACAAGATTTCAGAGTATGGTTGAGAATCAACTACAATAGAAAATATCTCAATTTCAGTGTGATGGGGGTGGTGAGTTTATGAGCAAACAATTTCTCAGCCATCTCTCCTCATGTGGCATTAAGAAGTTAGTTTCATGCCCTCACACACCCCAACAGAATGGGATTTCAGAGAGGAAACATCGACACATAACAGAACTTGGTCTTACAATGCTCTACAACAGCAAGGCACCTCTCCAACTCTGGGTAGAATCATTCTTTACTGCCGCATTCCTATGAAATCTGTTGCCTTCGTATGTTCTTGGAGAGTACAAGAGTCCTTTTGAAGTTCTACATGGGAAAGAGCCCACATATACAGCGTTGAGGGTCTTCGGATGCAAGTGCTATCCCTACTTGAGA
This sequence comes from Brassica oleracea var. oleracea, assembly GCF_000695525.1. NCBI lineage: Eukaryota > Viridiplantae > Streptophyta > Magnoliopsida > Brassicales > Brassicaceae > Brassica > Brassica oleracea. The sequence continues at coordinate 14,155,058 of NC_027752.1, forward strand.
CCGTATATGGATAACAAGATGGATCCTAAATCCTTGATGTGTGTTTTTCTCGGTTATAATGAGAGATACAAGGGATATAGATGCTTGTATCCACCAACTGGAAGAATGTTTATCAGTAGACATGTTCTCTTTGATGTGTCTCAGTTTCCCTTTGCCGATGTCTATAGTGGGTTTCACAAACATACCGACTCAACTCTTCTCAACAACTGGAGACTGTTAAATCTGCAACAGAATGAAGAATCAGACAATCAGGCTGACAGTCAAGCTAATGAAGAAGAGTTAGGCAGGCTGACAGTCAAGCTAATGAAGAAGAGTTTGTGCCTACAAAATCTGCACCTCTAAGTCCTACTACTGTTGAGATCCAACCGCCAAGTTCAGATAGTTCATCTAGTGCATCCTCAGCTGGTACACTAGAGGTTTCTGATCATGAAGAAGTTCATGAGATTGTGATACAGCCTCCACCACCACAATACTCGATGACTACAAGAGGAAAGTCTGGTATTGTAAAACCAAACCCAAAGTATGCGCTCTTTACTGTGAAAACCAACTATACTGAGCCGAAGAACATTAAAGAAGCGCTAAAAGACCCTGGATGGACAGGAGCTTGTAAGTTGGAAATAGACAACATGAAAGAGACGCACACATGGGATTTGGTTCCACCAGCTGAAAATCAGAATCCAGCACTACAAGAAAACATAAGTTTAACGAAGGCGGTTTTCCTCGTGAGTTCGTCGTAAAAGAGGCTTTACGAGGAATTAGCCAGGAAACACGTTTTGTCGTTACTCGTTCGTCGTATCACATATTTCCTCGCCAATTTGTCGTAACTTAGCGAGGAAAATATTTCGTCGTAAAAACGAAGTACATCATTTCGTCGTAAAGACCACGTAAATATTCCATGTAAGGAGGTCGCTATATTTCCTCGTAAATACCTCGAAACATGTTCCTCGTAAACTACACGTAAAATATCTCGAAAGTGTTTCCTCGTAAAGTACGCGTAACTACCACGAAAGTTTTTCCTCGTAAAATACTCATTTATCTTTCCTCGTCATTTCCTCGTAAAAT
>NC_027752.1:14157252-14157875 GCF_000695525.1 Brassica oleracea var. oleracea
GAGCTCAGCGGGTTTGCCACGCTCATATCCCTTCACGATCCAGTCACACTTCCAGTTGGAGACCGTGTCCAACAAGCGAACTTTCGCCTTCGTATAAACCGTTTTCCTCACCCTCTCAGTGACCCCCAAGGCCCAATGATATTTTTGCTGTGGAAAAAATTAAATTAATAATTAGTTTTTTTTAAAAGAAATATATATAAATGAAAAAATTAAAGTATATATAATTAATTAATAGAAACTTACAGCGTAAATTTTGAACCACGTCTTTCTGACGTAGATCGGCGTCTTTTTCCAGTTCGGATGTGGCATGGAGAAGTAACATTTGATCGTGTCGGTTACGTCCGATGCAAAACATCCGTCAACCTCAAACCTGAAAAAAAAAATAAATTTAAAATATAAATTATTTTTTAATGTTATAAAAGAATTTTAAACGAATTAAAAAAATTAATGTAACATACCACAAAGTTCCGTCCGGTCGGTTGGGGACGATGACTGGTAAACCTTCTCTGCCTGGCAGACGAAGAATGTCCTCGATAGTGTACTGCGAGTAAGGAGCACTCGGAGGCACCATCAAATCGGGATGAACATCGGCGGGCATCGGAGGAGCCATCGGAGGAGGCACA
>NC_027752.1:14157898-14159074 GCF_000695525.1 Brassica oleracea var. oleracea
AGGAGGCACAGGAGGAACCGATGGTGCACTAGAAGAAGGCGACCGAGAGACCCCCTGCCCCAAACCTGGAAAAAACAAATTTAAAATATAAATTAGTTTTAATGTTATAAAAGAATTTTAAACGAATTAGAAAAAAATTAATGTAACATACCACAAAGTTCCGTCCGGTTGGTCGGGGTCGATGACTGGTAAACCTTCTCTGCCTGGCAGACGGAGAATGTCCTCGACAGTGTACTGCGAGTAAGGAGCACTCGGAGGCACCATTAAATCGGGATGAACATCGGCGGGCATCAGAGGAGCCATCGGAGGAGGCACAGGAGGAGGCATCGTCGGAGGAGCCATCGAAGGAGGCACAAGAGGAACCGATTGTGCACTAGAAGAAGGCGACCGAGAGACTCTCTGAGAAGGCTGAGTCTCGGGGACAGTCTCCGGACCCGAAGAACGTGGAATTTACGAGTCAACATTTTACGAGGAATTAGCGAGCCCCGCTTTTCTATAAATACCCGCAACTTTCCTTCTCAAACCACACACAAACTCACAAATCACACACAAACTCACAAATCACACCCTATCTCAAATCACACAACTCAGCAAAATACTTTTCAAATTAGAAATATTTGAAAAAAAAGAAAGAGAAGAAAGATATTGGAACACATGTGGGCTAGATTTCAGTATCTTTCTTCTCTTCTCTTCTTTTTTTTCTAGTTTTTATTGTACGAGGAATTAGCAAGGCCAGCTTTTTTTTTTTTAGTTACGAGGTATTTACGACGATTTGCGCTTACGTGGAATTAACGAGCCCCGCGTTCTTTATTTTTATATTTCGTCGTAATATCCACGTTTATTTACGAGGAATTAACGAGTATTATGTTTAAATCCCTAAAATTCGTAACCCCAAACCTCATCTTCCTTATCTTCTACTTCATGTTTATTTACGAGGAATTAACGAGTATTATGTTTAAATCCCTAAAATTCGTAACCCCAAACCTCATCTTCCTTATCTTCTACTTCATATATTCCAAACCCCAAACCCATCTACCCTTTAAACTCAATATATTCTTTCACCTCGATCTATTCTTTCAATTCCAAACCCCATTCCTTAACTTATTATCTCAATATATTATTTATAAAACAGACTCCCACATTACCTTACACAAAATCAAATACATCAATCCGATA
>NC_027752.1:14159153-14160315 GCF_000695525.1 Brassica oleracea var. oleracea
ATCAATGAGAAGGATGTCATCAATTTCTTGTTCAGGTTCCTCGACTTCATTTATCTGTTCTTCTTGCAATGGTGGTTCTTCTCCACTGATGATTCGTCCTCGAGGTGTAACTTTGATCACTGCTAACCAATTTATACCTGAATCTCTCATCCGAGGGTATGGAAGGAAGCTAACTTGGTCTGCTTGTGAAGCTAAGATGAAAGGCTCAAATTTGTTGTACCTTCGTCCACCGTTGACAGCAACTACACCGAAGTTGTTAAACCGAACACCTCTGTTGACGACGGGGTCGAACAATTCACATTTGAAGAGGACGCATTTCAGCTTCAATATCCCTGGGAATTCGACTTCAATAATCTCCGTCAAGATCCCGTAGAAATATGTTTCCCCTTTCACACATATTCCATAGTTACTGGTCGCCCGCTGTCTACCATACTCATATGTGTGAAAAGTATAGCTTCGTGTGAAATACATCTGTGATGTTGTGACCTTTACAAGTGGAGATTGAATTACTTCGTGTAACCACTTAGGATAATCTGCATCGTCGTCATTGTTGGGGTCAAAATCGGTCACGGCGGAATCAATGTATGAAATTCCGTAAAAATCGGCATGAACGTTTTTACGAAAAATAAATCTTAGAAAAAGATTTATTTTTACGAAGAATCTTGCGGAAAAAACACATTCACGAAAAATTGAAGAAAGACTCGAACAAGGTTGCCGCGTAGCAACCAGGGCAAGAGCTGATCGCTACGTAGCGACCGAGCTCTCACCAAGCTTGGTCACTACGTAGCGACCGCGCACGTACACGGTTTGGTCGCTACGTAGCGACCAAGCACGTAGCGACCGAGCACGTACACGGTTCGGTCGCTACGTAGCGACCGAGCTCTCACCGAAACTCGGTCACTACGTAGCAACCGAGCTCTCACCGAAGCTCGGTCGCTACGTAGCGACCGAGCACGTACACGGTTCGGTCGCTACGTAGCGACCGAGCTCTCACCGAAACTCGGTCACTACGTAGCAACCGAGCTCTCACCGAAGCTCGGTCGCTACGTAGCGACCGAGCACGTACACGGCTCGGTCCCTACGTAGCGACCGAGCTCTCCCTGAAGCATGAATTTGTGTCATATCGATTTTTAAGAAAGCACGGTCGCTACGTAGCGACCGA
>NC_027752.1:14160415-14161616 GCF_000695525.1 Brassica oleracea var. oleracea
AACTCCATGAGTGACTCAGAGAAACTTTCACCGAAGAATAAAAACAATAGCGAAAATGTTTCTCAAATATCTGTGGAAACATCGTTATTTTGACATCTCCATATGTCGCGTCAATTTAATAAATTCGTAAAAACCGGTCGCCTGTTACTTACGCAAAAAATCCTTTGTATAATCAGATCATATCATACAAAGTAACTTTCGAAAGTAAACGTAACAGGTTTTACGAAAAAGTACTTGCCCTATAGCAAAAAACCAAGCTGTATGATCCAACATTGGACGACCAATATAAACTTTACTTCCTCGCACCACGATCTGAAAGGCCTCATTCTTTAGCCCCGCGACTCACTGGCATCCGCTCTCATTCCGCTTGATCACGTCCGAGCAGGAAATCACCCCGCAACTGACTCCGCACGGGCTCTGTATAGAGCTTCTTAGGCTTTATCTCCCTCGAAAACAAAGGAAATAACTTTCATACGAATAAAGGAAACATTATATGAAACTTTCATAGTATAAATTAACCCTAAAGTGGAAAAATGTTTTCTACCACCATGGGCATACTCGGCCTATCAATCTCGATAAACGCCATTCGTCATTCGCCCAATTACGCCATTCCTTCGAAGCCGAACTAGGTTACAGCATCCCCTTTAAGGACGATTCTAACCAACTTGGCCTTATTGACAGCACGAAAGTGTCATGGGCTAATCCTTTGGAAACAACGTCCTTGGCTATAAAGCTGAGCACAGCCTTCATGCAAAGCCAAAACAATTGAGCGACCACCGCTCCAATACCTTGACGGCTAAACGGTAATCCAGAATTTATCTTAAAACGGCAAGTAACGATTACACAAACAATTATCGTACGACCCAAAAACGGAAATCATACGGTAAATCCGTCATAACAAAACTCAGTCCTAACAACCAAACAGTTAACGAAAAGTTTCCATTTGTCAAAAATCGACCAATTTCCATATACTACGATTCACTTTAAGCCCGCTGTGTTTTACTCGTAAAATGCGGCATGTAAGGAAAACTCGTAACAGAGCTCCTATAGCTATACGGAACATCCTCAAATAGACACGAAAGAAACCTCAGAAGGCCAACACCACACAAAGCACGATATAGGAGGATGCCTCTTTCCGAAGACAAATTTACGCGACCCCTTGGTTCTAACTCCTCGATCGCAAATCAAATCCAAACAGGAA
>NC_027752.1:14162299-14163451 GCF_000695525.1 Brassica oleracea var. oleracea
GCGGACTTTAAATCGGTATGGAATCAGGATGAAACTGAAACGGGATACGTAAGTCGAATTAGTCATCGCACCCTCTAAAACCATGAGTAAACCTAGGTCTTGCCCTAAACCCAGCGCACTGGTCTCTAACATCTCTAGGCATAGTATCAAAAACCTTGATACGAGATCCCAAAATTTGTCTCTTTGCCAATATTCGAGCGTCTTCAGAAATCCCGCAAGTTTACACACTGCGGAAAACTCTCGAAACAGATCACGGATATATCAGTTCACACAGAGTTAGATTACGAGATGACAACTCGTAGTCTTCCTTCTACACCCATATAAAATGCCATCGGCAGCAACACGCCTGATAACCTCTACATAAAAACCAGACCGTAAAGGTCTCGCTGGAAAACTAGTCATACGAACCTTAACTCCAAGACGAACTACGAAAGGCTTGATCACTTTAACAAGGGTACGTAGGCAGCCGTCATAAGGCGCAGCCCCAATCTTATCGTGTTCTACTTTTAGAAGAGCGAGAAGACCACTTACCACAGACCTTTTCGACCATTAATTCCGCCTAACTCACCTAACTTGCCAAGCCACTCGCTAAAACCTAACGCTAGAAGCTCATGGTTCTAACGAGTTGGGAGGCTAACTATTGGGGTCAAAATAGGTCACGACGGAATCAATGTCTGAAATTCCGTAAAAATCGCCATAAACGTTTTTACGAAAAATAAATCTTAGAAAAAGATTTATTTTTACGAAGAATCTTGCGGAGAAAACACATTCACGAAAAATCGGAGAAAGACTCGAACAAGGTTGCGGCGTAGCAACCAGTGCAAAAGCTGGTCGCTACATAGCGACGGCTCGGTCGCTACGTAGCGTAGCAACCAGTGCAAAAGCTGGTCGCTACATAGCGACCGAGCTCTCCCTAAAGCTCGGTCGCTACGTAGCGACCAAACACGTACATGGCTCGGACGCTACGTAACGACTGAGCTCTCACCGAAGCTCGGTCGCTACGTAGCGACCAAACACGTACATGGCTCGGACGCTACGTAACGACTGAGCTCTCACCGAAGCTCGGTCGCTGCATAGCGACCGAGCACGTACACGGCTCGGTCTCTACGTAGCGACCGAGCACGTACATGGCTCGGTCGCTACGTAGCGACC
>NC_027752.1:14163560-14163712 GCF_000695525.1 Brassica oleracea var. oleracea
CTCGGTCGCTACGTAGCGACCGAGCACATACACGGCTCGGTCGCTACATAGCGACCGAGCTCTCCCCGAAGCTCAGTCACTACGTAGCGACCGAGCACGTAGATGGCTCGGTCGCTACGTAGCGACCGAGCTCTCACCGAAGCTCGGTCGCT
>NC_027752.1:14164322-14168079 GCF_000695525.1 Brassica oleracea var. oleracea
GCAAGGTATTCTTTCGTCACTCTCCCGTTAGCATCTCTATGCATATACATCCACTTCCGCAACTAGAAAATATTCTCGGAGCCAGCCATTGTTTTTTCTTTCAGGTTTTTTTTGTTGGTGTGTTTAAAATGATATTCAAACGTCCCTATTTATAGAAAATTTTCGAATCTGGTAGTTGTAATTTTCTTACGAATTTACGACGAAAATTAGTTAGGTGGCCGAAAAAAAACATGTGACAAACAAAGTTGGTGGATTCAAATTTTTGTCGCTAAGTAGACGTAAATTATTTCCTCGTAAAGGCCATGCTAAGTTTACGTGGAATGTACGAGGAAATACGATTTCCTCGTAAAAGCCACGTCACTTTACATCGACTTTACGACGAAAATGTTTCGTCGTTACTTTACAAGGAAATAACGCTGATTTTATTTTTCCACGTAATTTCCTCGTAAAGTCGACGTAAATTAACGAGGAAAAATATTCCTCGTTAAGCTTGTGTTTTCTTGTAGTGCAGTAAGTTGTGGTTGGATCTTCAAAGTAAAGCTGAATACAAATGGTTCGTTGGGTAAACTGTGTTCAAGACTTGTAGCTAGAGGAAATGAGCAAGAAGAAGGGATAGAGTACATTGAAACATTCAGTCCTGTGGTTAGAACTGTGACAATAAGAACGGTGCTACATGTTGCAGTGTCAAAGAAGTGGGAGATTAAACAACTGGATGTACAAAACACATTTCTACATGGTGATTTACAAGAAACAGTTTACATGAAACAGCCACCAGGGTTTGTGGATCCAGAGAAGCCAGACTACGTATGCAAGTTAAACAAGGCTATATATGGACTGAAGCAGGCACCGAGGGATTGGTTTGATAAGTTCAGCTCATTCCTCATCAGTTTTGGGTTTCAATGCAGATTTCCTGACCCATCTCTATTCGTGTATCATCATGGAAGTGATGTAATATACCTCCTCATATATGTTGATGAAATGTTGTTGACTGGAAACAACCAAGAACTTGTAGACAGATTGGTTGCTGAGCTGAGCCAAGATTTCAGAATGAAGGACATGGGAGAGGTTCATTACTTCCTTGGTATTCAGGTTCATCATCAAGAGAAAGGTCTCTTCTTGTTTCAGACGCAATATGCAGAAGATCTTCTCATCAATACCGGAATGAGAGACTGCGCACCGATGCCTACACCATTCCCCTTGAGGTTGAACGATTTGAAGGGATAGAATGAAGTGTTCCCGGATCCAATGTATTATCGAAGCTTAGCGGGAAAATTGCAGTACTTGACACTCACAAGACCGGATCTCTAATTTGCAGTGAATTTTATATGTCAAAAGATGCATGTTCCCAGTGTTTCAGACTTCAGTTTGCTGAAGCGTGTATTGCGATATGTCAAAGGGACAGTAGACATGGGAATAAGCATCAACTCTGCAACAGATTCTACACTAATATGTTATAGTGACAGTGACTGGGCGGGGTGTCAAGACACTAGGAGATCTACAGGAGGGTTCTGCACATATCTTGGTTCAAATGTGATCTCCTGGTCCGCAAAGCGCCATGAGGCAGTTTCAAAATCTTCTACTGAAGCAGAATATCGAACTATGTCATTAGCAGCTTCAGAAGTGGTGTGGTAGCAGAATCTATTGAAGATTATGGGCTTGAGACAGACTGTGACTCCTCTGCTGCTATGTGATAACTTATCAGCTGTGTGCCTTACTGAAAATCCTATGTGCCACAAGAGAAGCAAGCATTTTGATGTGGACTATCATTATGTAAGAGAGAGGGTTGCACTGAAGGCGTTAGAAGTTAAACACATCCCGGCTACCCTGCAGATAGCAAACATCTTCACCAAATCATTGCCACATGAGTCATTCTTCAGGTTGAGAACCAAACTTGGTGTCTCAGTTTCTTCTACCCCAAGTTTGAGGGGGTGTAATTGTAGAGAGATATACTGAATGTGATGAGTATTATTGATAGAGAGAGTTACAATATATACATATACATAGAGGATCATACGAGATCCTAGAGAGAGATATGAGGGTATATTCTCCTATATACTAGTAACCATATACAACAGTATGTACTTATCCCTTATACTCCTATACGCCCCCGCAAGATGAGCGACCGTTAGAGAGCCCAATCTTGGAATTCAAATCTTCAAGTCGAGGTCTGGGCAACGGTTTTGTCAGTGCGTCCGCAAGTTGATCTCTGGAAGAGACATGAGTCACGCGTAGCAGACGAGACTGAACCAGTTGACGAACAAAGTGATAGTCTAAAGCAACGTGCTTCATACGAGAGTGGAAAACCGGGTTCGCCGCAAAATAGGTGGCGCCAACATTGTCACAGTAGATAACTGGTTGAGAGGAAGTTGAGATACCAAGCTCCGTCATTAAATGAGCAACCCAACAGAGCTCAGCTGCAGTGTCCGCAACTGATCTGTACTCCGCTTCCGTAGAAGAACAAGCTGGTGTTTTCTGCTTCTTCGAGGACCAGACAATCGGATGAGAGCCAAGGTAGACAATGTAAGCACCAGTGGAGGTGTAGTCATCACGATTACCAGCCCAATCAGCATCGGAGTAAGCATGAAGACTCAGAGTGTTGTTGCTCCGAAGAAAAATACCTTGATCTCGCGTGCCAGAGAGATAACGAAGAACACGTTTGGCTGCTTGCCAATGTTCATCTGTCGGACAGTGCATGAATTGAGACAGTTTGTTTACTGCAAAGGCAACGTCTGGGCGTGTGAAGTGTAGATACTGCAGACTGCCCACAACTGTGCGATATTCACGACCATCAGCCAGCGCATAGCCTGAGTTGAGTTGCAGTGACCGAGAGGAAGCCATTGGTGTTGATACAGGAGTGGCATCAAGCATGTTGCAGCGAGCTAAGAGGTCAGTGATATATTTCTGTTGCGTGAGAAGGAGGCCACGTTCTGTTCTGTGCGCTTCAATTCCTAGAAAATAATTCAGATCACCCATGTCTTTTAGGGAGAAGTGATTGCCCAGCTGTGCTACGAACTTGTCAATTGCTTTGATGCTGTTTCCAGTGATGACAATGTCATCTACATATATAAGAACGTAAAGCGTTACTCCTTGGCTATTAAAGATAAAGAGCGATGCGTCAGCAAGAGAATTGGTGAAGCCAGAGACAAGAAGAAAAGTACGCAGCTCCAAGTACCAAGCTCGTGGAGCCTGTTTCAAGCCGTACAAGGCTTTACGTAGTTTGCAGACGTGGTGGGGCTTGTCACGATCGACGAAACCGGCAGGTTGAGCAATGTAAACATCTTCATTGAGTTTTCCTTGTAAGAACGCATTGTTAACATCGAGTTGACGAAGAGCCCAACCTTGAGCGACTGCCTGGCCAAGAACAAGTCTGACAGTAGCTGCCTTTATGACAGGACTAAAAGTCTCTGCATAGTCCACTCCAGGTCTCTGATGACACCCCTTAGCAACAAATCTGGATTTATATTTGTCAATCTTGCCGTTATGGAGCCGCTTTATACGATGGATCCACTTGGTGCCGACAAGTTTATAAGAAGGATCAGGAGGAACCAAATCCCATGTGCGATGTCTTATTTGAGCATCATACTCAGAGCCCATGGATGCACGCCACTTCTCATCTTTTAGTGCTTGAGCTACAGACGTTGGCTCTGTCTCCAACACTGCGGTAGTGAGCATCGCAAACTTCTTGCTAGGTTTGGTGATCTGATTTTTAGAGCGAGTGACCATGGAGTGTGTGTTTGTTGACGTGGACGTCGCCGGT
>NC_027752.1:14168220-14173774 GCF_000695525.1 Brassica oleracea var. oleracea
CCAAACATAATGGGTAAAGTGATCAACAAAAATCACATAATATTTGTACCCATCGATGGAATGAACTGGAGAGGTCCAAACATCAGAAAAGCATAATTCAAGAGGTTTGGTGGATGTAAGAGTGGAGGCTGAAAAAGGCATTTTGTGACTTTTTGAGGTGGAGCAAGCATTGCATAAAAGAGAAGAATCTTTATTAAGAACAGGCAAAGCATAATGAGAGACAACTGATTTTAAAACTGAAACAGATGGGTGCCCAAGACGAGAATGCCAAATTGGCAAGGGACTTTTTATTGTTGCAGAGAAAACACAAAAACGAGAATCATTCAAAGCTGGCCATTCGTATCCACCATTAGTCGTCTTTCCTTGGATTAATTGCGCCCCCGAGTTGAGATCCTTCACCTGAAAAGCATTGGGGAAGAATTCCAACGAAACAAGATTATCAGTACACAGTTTCTTTACTGAAATCAGGTTTCTTGCAATAGAAGGTACAGTCAAAACATTCTGAAGAGATAAAGTAGGAGTGGAATGAGGAAGAGAAACTGAACCCGTGTGCGTGATTTGGAGTCCTTCTCCATTTCCTACCATCACCTCTTCAGCTCCATTATATGGAGAGTGTAGCGCAAGGTTAGCAAGGTCAGATGTGATGTGGTTAGTCGCACCACTGTCTAAGAGCCAAGACGACGGATCAGGTGGCATGGTGGAAGCATTGTATGCTCGTGGAGACCAGTTTTGGGCTCCTTTGGCACGAGATGATGCAGATTGCGCCTGTTGTTGTTGTTGCACAAGGCGAAACAGAGGACAAAACTTAGCGCTATGACCTTGTGTTCCGCACGCTTGACACTTCCCCAAGTATGGACGACGATTGTTGTTTTGATTCCTTGGTGCAGAATTGGCGTGCTCCTGAGTATTATTTGAGCGCCAGTTGCGGTTTTGGTTCTGGTTCTGCACAAAGTTTGCTGTCACAGGGAAGGAAGGTGGTTGTTGAGCACTGTTGATGGCTATCTCCCGATGTAGAAGCTTCTCGTGAAGTTCATAGAAGGAGATTGGTGTGTCTCTGCTGTGAATCGACTCAATCAAAGATTTGTAGTCATCACCAAGGCCTTCAAGGACTAGATCCGTCAGATCTTCAGGATCTACTGGACTGCCGAGCAGGGCAAGAGCATCAGCTTTGGATTTGATAAGTTGCATATAATCATCGATTTCTTTGGTTCCTTTAACGCATAGTTTAAGCTGTTGTTTGAGCTGTTTGATGTGACCTCTTGTAGGTTTGCCGTAGGTGGTCGTGAGGGTGTTCCATGCTTCAAGGGTTGAGTGTGAGGTGGCGATGAGAGGTTGGAGAGAAATTTCAATAGTTTCCATGAGGGCACTAAAGAGAAGACTATCCTGTCGTTGCCATGCTTTGAGAGAAGGGTTAGGAACTTCGTTGCCATCGACGATGACGGTGGGAGAGGGTGGTTCGACGGTATTGTCAATGAACTTGACAAGGTCATACCCTCTGAGGAGAGAAGTGATTTGAACGCTCCAGGTTAAATAGTTTGTCGCAGACAGTTTGGTGATATTGATCATGTTGATCGTGGCGATGGGGTTTTGTGGATCAGATCGATCAATGATGTGGGAAGCGTTGGAGGAGGAGGAGGTCGAGTCCATGATGGAGTCGAAAAAAAAAAATTGAGGATCTGTTGTTTTAACAAGATCGCTCTGATACCATGTAGAGAGATATACTGAATGTGATGAGTATTATTGATAGAGAGAGTTACAATATATACACATACATAGAGGATCATACGAGATCCTAGAGAGAGATATGAGAGTATATTCTCCTATATACTAGTAACCATATACAACAGTATGTACTTATCCCTTATGCTCCTATAGTAATAGCACAAGTGTTATAGAGACACCAGCTGAAGTAGAAGGTATGCGTGTGAAAGCCCAGAAGCAAGCCCATAACCAACTTATCAAGCCTGCTACTGAGCCACTAGCCGTTAAACTCTCACAAGCATCTTTCAGTCAAAAGAACAGCTCACACCATTGTCGTACAAACCTGAAAACGCCAGCACACGGTACCTTTACCTCTAACAGATTTAGCTGTATGGATTTGTCTCCAATCGAGTGCTGATGTGAGCAATGGATAAGATCGTGTGATGTGTATATAACAACGTAAAACCCTTGTAATCCTTTTCCAAGTTGAATAAGAGAAAATAATTTTAAAGTCCTCTCTTCATCTTCAAGTTCTTGAGTTGTTAACAGGATGTATGCATCAGAAGGCATGAGCAACAAACTCAGGAGGAAGAACAAGTTGATCAGACAGTGCAGGTCAGGGAGGGATGCATCAAAAGGAAACTTCTTATCTCAGAGACTATGAGTTGTATTGTGAAGAAGAGGTGAACATGGTAGATATAAACCATTCAAATTATCCCATATTCTTTGACGAAGCTGAAAAGAGTTTAAAGTGGAGGCACGCAATGGATCAGGAGATCAGTTCAATTGAGAAAACCCAGACTTGTATACTTTCACACCTGCTAGAAGGAGAATAATGCATTGGTGTGAAGTGGATTTATAAATGGGAATGAAGAAGTAGACATGAACAAAAGGCTACTCTCAAAAGCATGGGATACAAGTGTATGCTCCGGTTTCAAGGATGGATACATTTAGGACCACCATTGTTTCACAGAGAAGATGGTGCATATATCAGTAAGATGTAAAGCCGACAATCCTACATGACCTCTTTGTGGAACAACCAAGAAGGTACATAGTGGAAGGAAATTAAGGAAGATAAAGTATACAAGCTTCAGAGAGTATTGTACGGCTTAAAAAAATATCCAACAGCTTGGTTCAGCCGACGTGAAGAGAGCTTAATCAAGGAAAAGGTTGAGAAGTCGCAGAATGTAGAAACATTGTTGCCAAAGAATAATGAGGATGGTGCATCAGCCCCTTGGTCATCAAAATCAAAGAAGCAACTAATCGTTACATTCTCCACCACATAAAGCAGAGTATTTAGCAATATCTACATATGCTTGTCAAGCAAACTGTTTCAGAAGAATTCTCAAAGATTCAAGCTGGGAAGTTCAAGGAATTCGATCTGATAACACATCAGCTATCAAGCTATGAAAGAATCCAATGTTTCATGGGAAGTGCAAACACATTGATATACGCTTTCATTTCCTAAGAGACTTGGTTAATGATGGGACAATTCAGTTGAAGCTTTATGGATCAATGGAGAAAGTAGTGGACATTCTCACAAAACCGTTGAAGCATGGAGCATTCGAAAATCTAAAAAGTAGGTTTGGATTTTGTTCAGTCGAAGGTAAGCTAATCTCATTACAGGATGCTTAGCTTAAGGAGGGTTTGTTGGAACAAGTGGTGAGTGATGTTACATCACATCATGGAGAAGATCACGTAGGCAATACGTAGAGGACGGAAGCTATATCATGTTGAGAAGTTACATCACGAAGTTAGTGGAGAAATTAGTTCTGATGTACTGGAGCTTGTTTCTTAAATTTATGCAAGTAGTTTATTGTATTCCTAAAATCTATATAAAGCCAACATATTTTAATAAACAAACAAGTTTCAGATTCATTTGTTACTTCATCAATCGCATATCTTGGCCTTGCGTTCTGGTAAGCATATGCTAGTTTATCAGACAAAGAAGCCATTTTGTTATCTGGTCTCTCTGTTTTCATGTTCTTTTCTTGCTTAATATTATTTCTCTTAAGACTCATCACATTTATATTCTGCTTTTGCCCAAATGAGAAGAATGGAATGGAAACAAGTGGTTTGGTTCATCATAAGCCAATCCAGAAGCTCTTGTTCAAATTTTGGAGAAAGATACTTGTTACTCAAGAAAGTAAACTATTTCATACACGAAATCAACCTAGCAACATGTCTAGTATCTGTATCAAAAAATTTAACTCTTCCTATCACAAGGCAAATATACCATTGTTGAACAGTTTTAGTTAGTGGGGGTTATTGGTTGTTACATTTTAATGGATTTGAAAATCCGAACTAAATCTAGTGTTATTGGTTCTATGATTTTTAAATCTGTATTAAAATCATGTGTTATATTGGTTTAATGATTCATAAATTCTATATCAAGTCAAGTGTTATTCAATCGTACGGATTTACTAATAAATTTGATTTTATAATGGATTTGAATGGATTTTTTGAATTTTTTGGTTAAAAATACAAGGACTCAAATCCGAGGGAAAACCTCCGGATTCGTAAATACTAATCCGAATTTTTTTAAAAAATTGCATATTTTACTTGGATTTATAAATACTACATGGATTTCTAAATCAATCAAAATATATAAACCAATAACATCTCATAGATTAATTGTTGGAATATATAAAAAAGAGAGATAGGCCAGTTATAGTATTTTGAATTTTCATGAATAATACCTCATTTTAGGCCCATTAATTAAAATTAGGCCTAAATATAGTTTAGAGTTAACAATGTTTCGTTATCACAACTTAGCAATTTTCAATCAATTCATTCATATCTATCTTCTATAATAATAAAGGAGACTTTTTTCTCTTTTTCTTGCGCCACGTCATCAGAGAGGAAGGGGCAAATTGCAACACGTGGCGTTATATGCATAACTTTCCGAAATCGCTTCTCGTGGAGTTTTAAAAACTGGGTTTTCGATGGGCTTTTTGTGTGTTTGTGTGTCAGCCCACATGCCATTAGTATTTTCTTTATTTTTCCATAAAGTTGTAGTGTGCTTACTTCTTCAGCCGTCGAGATTAAGAAAACAAAAACCTAACGATCCTGATTCCATTTCCACGGCCAAGTAACGCACCGGAGATGTCATTAATTGACGAAAACCCACTAACCCCACGATCCATCTTTATTCACAGTGAGTATATATGAACCTTCAGATTGTCCTCTCCTGTTCCTCTACTTTTAGCCGTTCGAAAATCTCTGAAACTCTCACAGAAGCTTTCCAATAGTGTCAAATTCACAGATTCACTTCTCCGACTTGAAGGCCGGCCCACGTTTAGACCAGACTCCGGAGGTCAGTTTATGGCCGTCGATATGCTCCTTATTGATGCCAAGGTAAATTGCTTTCATAAGTTTAAATAAGCTTCAGACACGGCTTCAGATTTCGATTACTCCCAAATTGATAACCCGTGTTTTTGAAGAAGTGAAAGTTGGTTCTTAACTCCATGAGCAAGTGAGTTAGTTTAGGAGGCAGCTCCGGTCCATGTCTGCACTTCTGAAGGTGATTATTTTTGAGCCTACTTAACATATTATATTCTTACATTAGGTTGTTAGTGTCACATAATAGGCCGAGAGATCTTGGGCCTATTGACACTGGCGATTGAGATCTTAATAGATTGTTATAGATTTGGTACTAACGATGACGTATTTCCTCTTCTGGGATGGTAATCCTATTTTTCCTTTTATGAGATTAAAAATATTAACGAGCGTTTATGGATATGATAATCAACCTGTGAACAAAATTCTGAGCTAAGTATTAGGACAGTGGTGAAGACATTGACATTGTCGTCTCCAGCTCCCAAACAAACGAAGGTTTGTATTATATGTCAGA
>NC_027752.1:14174746-14181912 GCF_000695525.1 Brassica oleracea var. oleracea
TCTCAGAGTTTGATGAACAACCATGGTTAAACGGGATATACTTGACTACCGCAAGTGTAGACTTTTTTTTGATCTGATATAATAAAACAGAATACATCAATCCATGCAAACATATCTTAGCCCATATTATTTTTTATTTTTTTCTTTTCTTTTCAATACGACTGTTTGTTATAATTTCTACTTAGGATATCAAATATATTTATATTTGGATCCATAAAATAATTCAGTAC
The DNA here is from genome assembly GCF_000695525.1 of Brassica oleracea var. oleracea. Classification (NCBI taxonomy): domain Eukaryota; kingdom Viridiplantae; phylum Streptophyta; class Magnoliopsida; order Brassicales; family Brassicaceae; genus Brassica; species Brassica oleracea. Next base: position 14,174,977 of record NC_027752.1, read on the forward strand.
ACACTATTAATGTTCATTCATGAGTTTATTAGTTTTTTCTATAGTTTAATATAATATTTTAAGTTAAAAATTATGTTTATGAAATTATCCGTTAAGTAAATATTATGTAATTTATGGTAATCAAGTTTTCCATTGATTTAAATTAATTATCTTAGTGAAATAACAAATACTCAAATATGGAATTAATTTGGTTTTTATATTTATATAATTAAAGTCAAAAATTTGTTATATATAATTATATAATAGTCAAAGTAGGATAATACATCTATTAAACATGTCTCACACTGATTTTAAAATTTTAGATGCTTTATAATAAAAAGGGTTAATACGTCCTTTTAAAATCTAAAATATTTTATAATACACAATTTTAGAGTATTGGTGATTTGGAAATATTTTTCTTTTGATTGACCACTTCCAAAACATAAGATCGGTTATTACAAAGTCTTAGCAAAACAAATAAAACTAATACCTAAAGTTATAAAATATTTTAGGTGAAGATTAATACGACTTTCATGCATGTATTTAAATTTTACTAACTATTTCATTTCTCTAAACCTCATATAATCAATGATGTAGGAATTAAATCTAAAATAATAGTAGTTTTATAATTTTGACAATTAGTTTTTAAAATGATAATAAAATTTAATAAATTCACTAAAATACATTTTATTGTCTAAACTATTTATTTGAATTATTATAAAAAATCCGGCGCGTAGCGCCGGCAAACCACTAGTTTGTAATATAGTTACATTAGATGGACTAAGTGACCTTGCAAAAGCAACTCTGAAATGTAGAAGGAGACCAACCTTTACCATGGGCAATGGGCACAAACAACTCTGAAATGTGAAGCTGGCCTACTGTCTGACCGGGCCCAGGGATTGACCCGCGAAGCGGGGAACCCTGGATTACAAAAAAAAAAAATAATAATAATTAAAAAAATTTGGGATAAGTTTACACCTGAGAAATGTAGATGCAATTCTCTAGAAAAGCATTCAATTCCCTTTTTCGTTTATTTATTGACTAGGTATGTTGCCCACACATACATATATAATTATCTTACAGATATTAATTCAGAGATCATCAAAAAAAATTTATTTATGTTCTCAAAAAAAAAAAATTGAACATGAAATTATTTATACCTAACAAAGTTGTTTATCAAAATAAATATGATTTTTATTGCATTTAGAAAAAAAAATAGAAACACAAAGTATATAAGTTTTTGGAAAAAAAAACAATACAACTTTTCATAACATGTGACATTAAATTTTATTAATATTCTTCAGAAAAACATTGACAACATGAAATTACCAACATCTCATCTGAAATGATAAAAACTATTCTAGTGTTAAAACAAAAAAAAATCGAATAAAAAATTGTTTGCCCTTTTTTACCGGTAGTAAAATTAAAAATATAAATTTTTTATTACTTAAATATATTTATTAAATATATTTTAAAGTTTTTTTTTTAACGATTTGGGATGTATAAAAGTGAATTTGATTTTGATGATTAATAATAGTAAAAAAACAAATTAGATCTTAAGATAATTAATTTTAAACTTTTATGACTGAAACAATATCCTTTTACGATAACAACACAATATATGTATGAATTATCTCATACTCTAAAACACATTTTATTTGTTAGCCAAATTTTATGATATTAATTTATAATTGAATTATCAAATAAAATATGTATATTCTTTTAACTAAGGATATCATGATTCTTAATCCAAACCAATACACAAAATACATTCCTTAATTCGTAAATTAAATAATAAAACAAATTTACCTTTTATAAAAATAAATTTTACACAGTAGATTATAGTAGATTTACTTTAGATATGTCTTCATTTAAGGTTAAACTTAATCAAATATTATTATAGCAGGTTTATTTTAGATATATTAATCATTTAAGATTTTATATTTTCATTAAACTTAATCAATTATACCAATAATACAATTTACAACTACGTTACGCTACATTGAAAATTATAACTGTAATATAAGATTGGGTCTCTGCTTTTTCAGTTTAACAGAAGTAACACCGACTTTGGAAATCAATGTTTTGCGTATTAAATTTTTCAAAAACATAGTGATCATTTTTAAGTACAATTTTATTATTAATTATTAATTTATATCTACAGAAATAAATACAGACATTTAGTTGTTATATTTTTTTCCACCGCACTGTCACACAAACAAAGGGAAAAGTTGTACTAACAAATAAATATTAAACTTATATAACCAAATAATCAAAATTTAAATTTTAAATTATATTATAGAGATTATTTTATAATAAATTAAAAATATGATAAATAAACAAAATCTTTACATATATATAAAAGGGTTTTCTCTCCTCTCATGTTGCCACATAGGATTCCAGGTAAGAAAGTCAGTGATCTTGAATGCGCCACGTGACAGAACAATCAATACGCGGCGTTTCAGTAAATTCAGACTACTCTAATTGTAAAGCGGTGTTACACGGCGTTTTGATATCAGAGTTAACCAGTTTCACCTCCGCCTCTATGAAGAAACACATGAGATCTGATAGCGTTCTTTCATCATCATCTAATTGAAACTTAAATTAGGGTTCATATACTTCGTCGATCTCTAAAGCTCTTCAGCAACAATGGTGTTTCGTGATGAAGAGTTAGACGAATCATAAATTAGAAGCTCTGACCGTGTCTTCCATGGCGTCGTTTCGTCTATGGTTCTAAAAATCTGAACCGTCACGATGGTTTGATTCATCGCTTTAAACATCCGAATTAACTCCATAGACTGACTTTAAGCATGATCTGACATTGAATGAGAGTTATCCTCTTCAAGGCGGTGTATCTTAATCTATTTGATATACAATTGGCATGTGCTTTACTTCAGATCTAAGAAGGCTCTGCGTAATTATTTTGTAAGCGTTTGATTGGAAGCGTTAGTACCTAAAGTCTTGGTAGTTCGACGATACGTTTTAAGGTTTTTGCTTTCATCCTACTCTGATTATTTTATGAAATCTGATGCAGATTCTTAAAAAGAAACAAGCGTCAGTTCTAAGAATGATTCACTTCTTCTACTCTTTTGCGAGCGGCTCTAGGTATCCTCATATGCCTTATTATCTTTTCTGATTGAGCAGTGTGCTTGGTGTTGTTTAAGAACAAAACCTGCTTAGTTTGTTTCTCATAATTCTTATCATAGTGTTGTTAATAAACATGAAGAGATACTGCTCCTTACATCACGACCTTACAGAACAGTATTGTCAAATATATGTTCTCATCCCATTAGAACTTCTATATCTGTTCTCGCGAGATCCATGTATGTCGTGATATGGTTTAATGTGGGTCACACTTGAGTCATAAGTTTTGTCTGAAGCTTGCAACCCATGTGTTTGTTAAATCATTTTGCTTTTTCATCTCTTTTGTAGACTGCTATCAGTGGGCTACAAGCAAGGTCGCAGTACATGAAGATAATTTGGTCTGTAAGAGTGTTGGAGAAGAAAATAATCAATGGAGACAGAAGATAATATTGCTAGAGGACTCCAAGTGAGCCAAGCTCAAGCAGAGGAACATCCTCCAGGTGAAGCATAGGAATATTTCTGCAAGACGAGTCAGTGACAGGTATAGGAGATATCTATAGTGCGGATCCAAGCCATGTTCATGTCTAAAAAAGTTCAAGATAGTTATCGGAGGATGAAACTCGGAAAGAAGCTCATATAAAAATAATGCTTGTTTTTTTCATTTTTGAACCTCTCAACCACAGCTCATGAAGAAGATCGTAAGGTTGTGGCATTGGGTGAGAAATACAGTTCGTAGGTAACTTATATAATTTTGGAATCTTGTGAATTTTTTCTCCAACGAAAACACTAGACTAATGTGAAATGCTTTCTCACAGGTAAGTGGAGTGGCATCAATTCTTACGGGTTCTCCTTTCGCCTACAGTCTCCACTACTCACACCGGTGCTGCAAGAGCAGCAGCATCATCATTAGATATTTACTCATTTGGGTGTTGTTGGAAGAGGAATGAAGCGTGTTCTGATGAATGCAACTTCTGCTCTGCAGAGTCGAGTCCTTCAAAGAAACTAGCTCCTGATTCTTCAGACAAAGAAGATGGCAGCTCTTCTTGAAGATGAAAAAGGATAGAAATGTCTATTACTAAGCTTTAGCAGAAGAAACTGAGTAAAATGTTTCGTGTACCCTCATGGATCCTTCAAGACAAGTTTTTCGAGTTCTTATATTGTATTTGGGTTCGTACTTAAACGCTTTTAATCGTTGAGACTTGAAACTTTTTTTTTTTGTTAGGGTAAAATGTGAATGGAACTTTCTTTTTTGTATATGATTTTATCTTTGAAACGTCGCATATTACAGAGGAACTGAGTCTATATACATACCTATTCCTGACCAATCACCACAGCGAGATGCTTATTTTATATACATCAAGGATAGTGTACTTGATTTTTTCAAGAATAGATATTTAATAACAATTCTTTTTGTGTAAATGATTTTATATACATCGAGATGATGATTTTGTTTCTCATAATACTTATCATAGTGTTGTTAATAAACTCTTCAGGTATACTGCTCCTTAAATTATGAGACAGATGAAGATGAAGAACAATCCATATACTATTCCTAATATTACGACCTTTTCTGCTGATAACATATTTCTACAAATTTTGTTTTGAAAGAAATTATGAGATGAGAGCATTCAAACAAATCCAGTTTTCATTTTCGATGCTTCTTGCATAATCTCTATTTTGATTATGTGCAAGCTAGCCGTGCAATTCATTTGGTTTAGTAAAAGTGATTATGTCTTTGGTTCTCAACATAAAACAAACGATGAGAATATTGTACACTAATGGGACAGGGACTGTCTAAACATACACATTGTTAGTATATGCATTACCTTCTAACGCAAGTAAGCTTGGTAAGGTCTCTTACCACTATGAAGCCCTTTGCCATCTTGGATATTTAGACAAAGTATCAAAAACACTACAATACTATCTGAACTTAAGTTATGTTTCTTCGACAAATATCACTCTTTCCTCGATGAAGGTGAAAATGGCATCTTTTTTTTTTTGTTGGACAAAGGTGAAAATGGCATTTTAAGAAGAACTAATAATAATAAGATGACATCTATTACTCTTTTTCCTGGATAAGGCCCAAACTCTTTTTACAAACAAAATCTATTTATATAAACTTACCAATTTTTGCAAACCCATAACACAAAACAATAACCTCCCCAATTATGAATTGGAAGTTTTAAAAAGGCCAACAACTTCAACACCATTAAAAGTCCACGTAGCATATCAAATATGTCACCTCAACGCTTCTTCTCCAAACTAAACTGCTCTCACAAATCAAATTGACCAACATTGTATACAATAAACCGGAGCAAACAAAATAACTCACTGCATTTAATTCTTCTTTTAGTTCATTTCCTGGAATCAACCCCTCCCGCGAATTACTATTATCATATGCATTATTTCCAAATGCAAATATAACATACAACAATCAGAGCTTTGGGAATTCTTAGAATCCTCACGATTATACAAATCTTACATGATCTTTTAACCGCAAGGCAACCAAAGTTGCGTCATACTTAAAACTAATCGTAGCTTCCTTCATTTTATTATTGAACACACTCATAAAAACATAACTAAAATATCTAACAATGTGAAGTTCACAATTTATTTGTAATATATATCCTATAAAATAAAACATTAAAATCAATAGGAAATTAAACAATGTCCTAACTAATAATGATTTCACAATTCTGTTGGAACGGAAATAACACAAATTTTGAAACCATATACCTACAACCCAACACAATTAGTTCGAAGACCCAAAGAAAATTAGTAAACAGCCCAAACATCATACCACGCGTTACGCTTAATGTCAACTCGACTTTCACACTCAACCAAATTAGACGTAATGTTACGAAGATCTACAATTATATCTCCAAATCATTTTGTCGCTATTATTTGTTGAATCAATTTGATTGGTTATACATTTTACAATCTTTTTCATTAAAACTTATATAAGTAAGATAAACGAATATTTAGACAATGGGTCCGATTAGTTGAAGCTTTTTTGACTAAAAATATAAAAAATTTTAAACCTCTGATTTAAGAGAAAATAAAACATAAAAATATACGGTTGTACATTTAAGGTGATGGTCCATTAAACTATTTGAATACTAATTGGAAACAAAATTCACACTACAAAAAAACACAACTATAGCGACTAAAATTAAGGAGAAAAACTAATCCTCGTAAATTTACGTCGACTTTACGAGTATCTTACGAGGAAATTTAAAATCAACGTTAGTTCATCGTAAAATAACGACGAAATGATTTCGTCGTAAAAACGACGTAACATAACATGGTTTTTACGAGGAAAAATGGTTTCCTCGTAAACTCGACGTAACAATAGCGTCTACTCTACGAGGAGATATTTTACGTTAACTTAACGACAAAATTTCGAGTCCACCAACTTTGTAGTTGTAACACGTTTTTTGTTTCGGCTACCTAACTAAATTTCGTCGTAAATTCCTAGTAAAATTTCAACTACCAGTATAAATATGGATGTTTGAACATCATTTTAAACACACCAACAAGAAAAAAAAACGTGAAAGAAAAAAAAATGTCGGGCTCTGAGAATATTTTCGAGTTGCGGAGGTAGATGTATATGCACAGAGATGCTAACGGGAGAGTGACGAAAGAGTATCTCGAAAGGCTGGAGACATTTATGCATCAAGCAGATTCCACACCGCTCGCCCAAGAAAGCAGTAAGATGTTCTGTCCTTGTCGGAAATGCAACAATTCGAAATTGGCAAATCGTGAAAATGTTTGGAAGCATTTAATAAATAGAGGTTTTACGCCAAATTACTATATCTGGTCTCAACATGGAGAAGGTTATAATTATGAGAATGAAGCTAGTGGTAGTAATAG
>NC_027752.1:14181998-14182335 GCF_000695525.1 Brassica oleracea var. oleracea
ATGATATGGTAGCTGATGCATTTGTAGCTTATGATGAAGATGAAGAACCTAATATAGATGCAAAAAAGTTTTATGAAATGTTAGATGCTGCGAATCAGCCACTTTATAGTGGTTTTAGAGAAGGTCTCTCTAAATTGTCGTTGGCTGCTAGAATGATGAATATTAAAACTGATCACAATCTACCTGAAAGTTGCATGAATGAATGGGCAGACTTGTTTAAAGAGTATTTGCCGGAAGACAATGTGTCTGCTGGTTCTTATTATGAGATTCAGAAACTGGGTTTATAGTCTTGGGTTACCTTCGGAGATGATAGACGTTTGCATCGAAAATTAGTAGA
>NC_027752.1:14182729-14183277 GCF_000695525.1 Brassica oleracea var. oleracea
AAAAAGGTCTTTGGATGTTTTCCTACAACCACCGATAAAAGAGTTGAAGGATTTGTGGTCAATAATGGTGAGGACGTATGACTCCTCAACGAAGATGAATTTTACGATGCGAGCGATGCTTTTGTGGACCATAAGTGATTTTCCTGCCTATGGGATGTTGTCTGGAAGGACTACACATGGGAGATTAGCTTGTCCATATTGTAATGGAACGACAAATGCGTTTCAACTGAAGAATGGTAAGAAGATAAGTTGGTTCGATTGTCACCATCGATTTCTTCTCGTTGGCCATCCGTACCGAAGAAACAAGAAATTATTTAGGCGCAAAAGGGTTGTGAGAGACACTCCTCCTCCATATCTAACTGGAGAAAAAATTGAAGCGCAAATCGATTACTACGGAGCTAACAAAATAGTTTGTTGTGGTGGTAATTGGCATGTCCCCGATAATATGCCTGATTTTTACGGTGTTCGGCACAACTGGCACAAGAAGAGCATATTTTGGGAGTTGCCATATTGGAAGGATCTTCTTCTGCGCCACAAATATAGAGAAT
>NC_027752.1:14183504-14183729 GCF_000695525.1 Brassica oleracea var. oleracea
GGGTATGTTTCAAATCTCTCTAGATGTGTTGAAAAAGGTCAAAAGTTTTCTGGGATGAAGGGTCATGATTGTCATGTCTTTATGCAATGACTACTTCCCTTTGCATTTGCGGAGCTACTTCCAACAAACGTACATGAAGCACTTGCAGGTAGTATATTATAACGCATTAATTTTATAATGGTTTAGTTTGCAATAATATATGACTACTAATGTGTTTAATTGTTT
>NC_027752.1:14184546-14185826 GCF_000695525.1 Brassica oleracea var. oleracea
AAAGTTGAAGGTTCTATAATTGCTGGAAGTTTGACAGAAGAAACTTCTCACTTCACATCGTACTACTTTACGTCAAAAGTACGTACCCAGAAAAGAGGTCCAAGAAGATATGATGATGGTGGTGTCGCGCCAACATATGCAGTTGCTGGTGTTCCAGACATCTTTACCTAGATTGGGCGAATCGGTGGGAAATCGAAAGAGGTTTGGTGGTCGAGAGAAGAAGACGCTCATAGTGGACACACCTATATTCTACTCAATTGCGAGGATCCATTGATGCGTTATTTTGAAAGGTAACATATTTTATGGAAACTTCTAAACACATATAAGTATAAATTATATAATTTTCAAAGATTAATTAATTAAAATAAAATATAATTTTACAGCCTATTTGTTTCTCAAGTCGAAGAAATATTCCCAGGTATATCCACAAGTGACGTAGACAGAAGAAAAAATCAACACTTTATTAAGTGGTTGAAGAATCATGTATTAACTCAAACTCTTAATTTTTGCAGGTTGATCTATCACTCTTTTTTCATACATGATCTGTATTTCAACATTCTCTTTATTTTTGCAGGTTGATTATGACAACGACACAGATTACCCTACGTGGTTTCACGAAGTAATTCAAGCTCCACTTGCAAAGGTCACCACATCACAGATGTATTTCACACGAAACTATACTTTTCACACATATGAGTATGGTAGACAGCGGGGGACCAGTAACTATGGAATATGTGTGAAAGGTGAAACAGATTTCTACGGGATCTTGCAGGAGATTATTGAAGTGAAATTCCCAGGGTTATTGAAGCTGAAATGCGTCCTCTTCAAATGTGAATGATTCGACCATGTCGTCAACAGAGGTGTTCGGTTTAACAAATTTAGTGTAGTTGATGTCAATGGTGGACGAAGGTACAACAAATTTGACATACATGATATGTATGATTAATTTCTACGTTGTCTTTATTTTTGTAGGTACAACAAATTCGAGCATTTCATCTTAGCTTCACAAGCATACCAAGTTGGCTTCCTTCCATACCCTCGGATGAGAGAATCGGGAATAAATTGGTTAGTCGTGATCAAAGTTACACCTCGTGGACGAATCATCAGTGGAGAAGAACCACCATTGCAGTAAGAACAGATAAATGAAGTCGAGGAACCTGAACAAAAAATTGATGACATCCTTCTCATTGATCCGCATAATCATGAGTACAAAGATCTTACCAAGGATGCCACGGACGAAGCTGTTGAAGACGAGTTTAATGAAATTGATGATGTTTCTA
>NC_027752.1:14185926-14196364 GCF_000695525.1 Brassica oleracea var. oleracea
ATGCTAGGTCCGAGGAGATCTTCAACGACTTGGTTGGTCGGGTTGAAAAACGCCAGACCCAGCTGACCCAGGAGTCCACCGACGGACTACCCGTCACCTTATCCACACTTGAAGTGGATAGGATTTACGAGAAGGTAAATTATTTTAAATTATTTTTTTTTTATTATTCATTTAATTTAACTTTAACTTTTTACTAACAATATTTATTTTTTGTTTTTAAGGTTGTCCCTAAGAAAAAGGGACGTACGTTGGGGATTGGTTTCGTCAACGATGTTCCTAGAGCGATATCGTCTTATGGTCAGAGACGGGATGATGAAGTCACTCAGCTGCGCAACGAGTTGGACTCGACGCGATCTTCGTTCACAGCTCGTATGGCTGGAGTCGAGGGCTTCTTGGATGTTGTAGCGGCCACAAATCCGGAATGGAAGTCCTTGTTGAGGAACATGCGACGACAAAATCCCATTTCAGGCGAGTCATCCGGCACACATGACGAGGCGGATGTAGAGAGGAGGATTGAGGAATTCTACCGGGCGATGAACGACCCTTAGTTCTTTTGTTTTTATTTTCGTTGGTTGTATTATAAATTCAAAACTTATTTATATATAAAATATTTTTCGTATTTACGTTTATTTTTTAAATTATATTTTTATTAATAAATTAAATAATTTTTATTATATTTTTTAATTCTGGAAAATAAAAAATCGAAATAAATTCGTAGCTAAATTACGACTACATTACGTGGAAAGTTTACGAGGAAAACTTTTACGACAACACTACGAGGAAAGCTTAACGAGTATTTAACGTGGAAGGGTTTACGTGTAATTTACGAGGAAATACTTTCGAGGTATTTACGAGGAAATGTAGCGTCCTCCTTACGTGGAAAAGTTACATGGTTTTTACGACGAATACTGTGCTTCATATTTATGACGAAATGTGTTTCTCCCTAGTTACGACGAATTGGCGAGGAAATATGCGTTACGACAAACGAATAATTCCTCGTAAAGCCTATTTTACGACGAACTTATTACGAATTTCGCCATCGTTAATGTTGTGTTTTCTTGTAGTGTCATAAACAGATTTAAGTGAAATGAAACATTTATACAGTTCAACCAATTAAACACCATAATTAAAAATTAATTATTTTTGTTTACTCTACTCATCACCTTATATATAATTTCTAATAACAAAAAAAATGGAGAGTAAAACTTTTTAAATGCTTAAAACAAAAACAGTGAATAATTTAAAATGATTTTATAATTGTTTGGCAACTTATATTTTTTATTATAGATTATAACGTTATAACTAAAATAAACATACTAAATATATATTCAACATTTAAATTTAAACAAAAATCCCGGGCCGACCCTAGTTACTACAAAAACTATTGAAAATATGACAAATAGGTAAAATAAATGACTTGTCAAATGACAGTATAGAGAGCATTTCAAGAAGACACTTGGTGAAACACAACAAGACTGAAGCATAGCCACTAGATCATGCAAACTGGTAATCCAAACACAATATCCAACTGATCCTCTGTCTCTTTTGTTGTATCTCTCCTCGTTCAAATGGATTGAGAAATTGTGGATGTCTAATGTATGTTTTATAGAGGGTTGAGAATCCTGTAATAGTATGTGAGAGGGTGTAAAATGCAAGCATGAAGATGAGTTTTGAGTATTGAACTGAGCAGAAATTTGACTGGAATCTCAAGAAGCGTCTCAGTAACTGTAGGACGTTGAAACTGAGTCTGCAGTGCAGTGTTTGGGACAGAGATTTGGCCTGCAGCAGAGTATGGTCGGACAATCTGGCAGAAAACTGGTCCCCCTTGCTTGCGCAAATGGAGAAGCGATATGGTTTTGTAGACATTCCCAAACTCCAGCTCCTCCCTGGCCTTTGTGTCATCAATTTTCTCTAAACACAACAACTTGTATTGTTGTCTTTCAGTTAAGGTGGATGATTCTGGTGAGTTAACAGAGAAAGAGAGATAATCAGAGCCGGCTGAGAGAAATGCCCGGTTTCATTAGCAGTAAGTAGATTAAGGTTAGTTCCTGTTGAAACCTTCTTCAAAGGTATTGTTTATGTTGTTACACCTAAAGTATATGTATTGTGTCGTGTGAAAATGTGGGTGGATGCAAAAGTATTCAAGGAAGAGAGAACAGAAAGGATAAAGATATTCGTGAAGGGCTGCAGTTTTCAAAATTTCAGTTCACAGAGTACATTCCCTTGTTCAAAATCATTACACTTGCGCACTCATCTACTGCAAGCTAAAAAGAAATCAGTTTCCGGCAGAGTTGCATTATCCTCCTATCTCATCAGTATCCATTTCCTGAACACATGATTAGTAAATTGAATCAGTGTTGAGATTTTGATTAGGTGGAGATCTAATGGATTGTCTGAACCAAACCTGAGTTGTCCATTGGGTTGCCTGTGGGAACTGGCTCAGGTTCCTTGATCTCAACAACAACACAGTCTGACATCAAGAATGTCTTTGCCACCGAAGCTGCGTGTTCCAAGCAACATCTCACAACCTAAAAAATCCAGACAAAGCACTCTCAGTTTCTCTGATGACCAAATTTAGCTAAGTGAAGACAGTTTATGACCTTTGTTGGATCGATGATTCCTGCAGCCATCAAATCTTCGTACTTGCCAGTTGCAGCATTGTAACCGAACTTAACGTTCTCGTTGGAAAGCACCTGACAATGAATATAATAGATAGCAGCTCTTCAAGCATATCTGATTTTAAATCAAAAGATAAGTGTGTGTGGAGGTAACTACCTTCTCGCTAACTATGCTTCCACTGACTCCAGCATTCTTAGCAACCGGGTTTAGAGGGTAACTAAGTGCTCTTTTCACGATGTCTGTTCCGACCTGAAGTAAGGGAACCAGAGATGTTAGAAGATCTGAGGTGTTTAAGAATCGGAAACTGAAAGTGTTTATTATACCTTTTCTTCATCATCGTCAAGGGCGGCTTTAATGGTATCAACCTTGGAAGCAAGGCAAAGCAGAGTACAACCACCACCAACGACAATACCGTCCTCAACAGCAGCCTGACGAATAAAATAATAGACATCCTGATCAGTGTACACTTCACTGTGTAAGTGTGTATGCAAATAGCTCCTCAGCAATAAAAGATCACCTTTTTAGCATTAAGAGCATATTCAACTCTCAGTTTTTTCTCTTTGAGCTCTGGCTCCGTTTGTGCTCCGACCTTTTACCAAATACATAAGAGCTTCTACTTAAGCATCTCTCGAACATACTCTTTTTTTATACTAAAGACTATCAATGGGGTTTGTATTAACCTGAATCACAGCAACTCGACCAGAAAGCTTTGCAATTCGCGCATTCAATTTTTCCTTCTCATAATCTTGCTCCACTTGCTGTACAAACCATATACCACTAAGTACGCTATGGAAAAAAAGAAGTAGAGATTCAAGTTAATACCTCAATAAGATTCTTATCTTTGAGTTCTGTCTCCGTTTGTGCTCCGACCTTTTACCAAATACATAAGGGCTTTATCTTAACATCTCTCCAACACAGTCTTTATATTATATGGTGTTTGTATTAACCTGAATCACAGCAACTCCACCAGAAAGCGTTGCTATTCTCTCACTCAGTTTTTCCTTCTCGTAATCTTGCTCCGCTTGCTGCACAAACCAAATTAAGTACTCTACGGACTAAAAGTAGTAGAGATTCCAAACTTCCTAAGTTCATACCTCAATAAGATTCTTAATCTGTGTAAGATGCTTTTGCACTGCTTCCTGTGTGGTCCCATCACCCACAATGGTCGAAGTCTCCTTCCTTCCAACTCTGCTCATTGCTTCAGCAATCATACTTCCATGTTCTGTTCTCATCATCCCTAGTTCCGATGACTCACTATCAGTTGTTATCTGTTCAAGTACAACCTTAAACTTCTTGAGGTTTCTCTTTTTGCGGTTGGGCTTCTCTCTGAACTGTAATCCCAGCGGACCTGTATCCATGCCTATGGAGAAGAAACCATTGATGAGGTATTGAGGTTCTTTGAAGCAGAATCTGGAGTCATCTTTACCGGCAAGGAGAAACATCACTTCAAGGGAAACAAATATGTATCCCAAAACTCCAATACGCTCACCATTGCTACTTTTGCAACGTACAACCATTTCACCATCCATTAGGACACAGTCGAGCATCAACACCTCGTGTTCACCAATGTATCCAGCGCCTTTCTTACTAGGGCCTCGATATATTCTGTCACTGCTCCATCCCTCGAATAACGTCAGTTTTGCAGCAACAGGATGACTCTTAAGGCGCACCAAGGCTTGTTCCATTGTTTCATATTTAAAGACATCGGTGATGCGGTACAAATCTTCCTCGGGATCAGATGCCCGTTTGAAATTGCAGTTAAAGGTAGGATTCTTCTCTTTGGGTATGCCAGCATCCTGCACATACGCCAACCCGTCTTCCAAAGACAGACCATAGCAACTATGGGCTGCGGAACTACTTAAATCTGCACCTCTTTTTAAATCTTTTCCATACAGGTCCGGACGAACCTTCTCGCACAAGTATCTCGGACACAGCGGTATAAATTCCTTCTCCCAACCGTGAAGCACCAAAGAAGCACTTACCATGTCGCATAAGGAATAGGCCCAACACAGAGCATGAAATAACTGATCTCGAATGTAGCCGGCAACCACTTCCCGCCTCTCCACTTGTCTTTTCTTGAATACATGCTTTCGATCTAGAGGCCTTGGCGTCCAGAACAAATACAGTCGGCCACTAGTATCAGAAACCCCTATTTGACCTTGGGGTTCTGATTTCTTTAGGAGCTCAAATCTCTCCTCACTGAGACACATCTCTGCATAGTAAAGAGAAATTCGGGACGGCAGGGTAGACGGCAGGGCAGTATAGTTAGCTAAATTGTCGGGACGGGCGGCAAGTATCTCTAGTATATCAGAACGTTCGGGGCATGGGACAAAACCTCTGTATCCTTCTGGATCAGTATCGGTTGCATCTTCTTTTGCCCCAACAGAGCTTGATGAAACTGATCTGAGATGAGCACTTCGTTTCCATGCACGCTCTTCACACTGGTCGTCTATTCCTTTCTTGCTGTTTACATCCCTCTCTTCTTCATCATCATCATCGTAATCATCATCCCCGGAGGTGTCTCCTTCTCCAGAAGAATAGATGTGCACATCATCGTCGTCTCTGGCTATGGTTTCAGTAACCTTGTCGTCCTTGATAATGTCCCTGCAATGCCTGATCATGGCTTCAATGTACTCAGAAAGATTATCAGCACTCAGCTGAATATTCATATTCTCTTGTTCAAGCTTCTCCTTGACGCCAACAAGGTATTTGCCTTCATCTTCTTTTGATGTTAACTCAAGCCTCACCTTCTCAATTTGGAAGTTCAAATTCTCAATGTTGAGTTTTGCTTCGGCTATAGCTGCGTCAGAATTATTTATCATAGCATCTGCCATAAAGAAGGAAAAACAAGAGCATTTCATTTAAATACCAATACTATCATATAGCAAGCTAAAAATTCCCTATCCTGTTTCCATCTAAATAGCGAACACCCTTCTGAAACATTGAATTTTTCAGCCAGTTTGGTGCGTGGGACATGCTTAAGCTATTACATCAGACAATACATGTGGTCTACAGTCTACTACATGTGAGAATTGACATTGTGAATATATAAGAACAATGAAAATTTACCTTTTTCGTTTGAGAAACTGGCAGTTCTACACTGTTCATTTTGGTAAGAGTTTTCTTTCTGTCCTTTCTCGAGTTGTAGCTCTTCTAGTTCCTTCTCTCCTGCATGGTTGACTTATTAAATGTAACAAAAGTGTATAACAAGAAAGATCCAACAGAAGAACGGTAGATAAATTTTGATAAACCATCTTGCAGCAATACAATCACTTTCAAAATAAAGGTTTCCTATGAAAGAAAAAAAAAAACATGTCTGAGACAAAACAACAACTTACGGCTTTTGATGTTTTCTTCAGAAGCACTCAGTTTTACAGATAGATCTTTCATTTGCTGCTTCAAAGAGTTAATTGCTTGCGCACTAGTAGAGAACTTGAACTCAAAACGCTCCTTATCCTTCTCCGCTGTAGAGTAAACTCAAAAAACAGATACAGACAGCATAAGTAGCTTCAAGTATATAACGACCAATGTGCATCTGCTATATACCTTGTTGAATCTGAGAAGCCAAGTGCTGCAGAGTCTCAGTAAGTTGATTACACAGAGTGTTAGTCGAAGGAAATTTGGACTCCATCCCTCTCCGAAGCTTTTCATCCTCCTTTTGCATCCCCATGAGCTTAGCATTCTGCAGTTTCTCCTTTAAAGCAAGTATTTGATCCATTGATCTTTTCAGCTTAGAGTGCTGCATCACGGGAACAGATGGTCAGATACAAAGAAGTTAACAAGAACTTCAAAAATAAAACTAAACAGAGATGCGATAGAAACACAAATCCTAGCAACATCACCATACATACCTCGACTCTGAAGAAGCACAATCCTAGGCTAGCAACAACACCACACACACCTCTTAAGCTCATGGATGAAGCTTATAAACGCGGAAAGCAAGAAGAGGACGGGATAAGCAATCGGAATACTAAGCAGAGATCTGAATCGAAGAAGCACGATCCTAGGCTAGCAACAACGCCGTACATAGCTCTTAAGCACATCGATCAAACTTAAGTTCGTAGAGAATAAAACGGGATAAGCAATCGAAGTACCGCCAAGTGGAGATCGGATTTCATAGACGCCAGCTCCTTCACCAATTTCTCTGGCAAACAGGATCGCATATCATCAGAACAGTGCGATTTCAGAAACTATCTGGGCGAAATCCTCAAAATCAAGCGAAACGAAATACAGAAAAGCAAACCTGCCGTGAACTTCAGATTCGGGAAATTGCCGGAAGAAACAGAATCATGAGGTGGTTGACGCGAGGAAAAGAAGCGATTCTTCGAATCTGATCCAGCCATCGATCGAATCTGATCCAAGCCCTTCGCCGTTAGAAACCCTATCTTCTGCCTTTCTAGTGTTCGCGAACAAAAAGCCTAACCGTTTCTTTCTTTTTTTTCCCGCCCTCTCTACTCTCTCTCTCTCGTGTGACAAAATGATATTTTATGATAGATGTGGGAAGGAGGATCATGAACGTTTCTCTATTTCTTAACACTTCTTTTTTACTGAACGTTTATTTGTTAACACTTTTAACACCAAGTACTGTATCAATCTTAAGTATATTATTTCTCAATTAAACTCAACTCATTTTTCCTACGCACTCCATAATCCATATCTATATTAAATATAAAAAAATTCCCTATGATAACCATTTTTAAGTTTTTTTCGCAAAAATAACCTTCAATAAAAAAAATGACCAAAAAAAGTTTTATTGAAGTCTAAAAGTACATTTTTATCATAGGGTTAACTAATCTAGACTTCGGGTTTAAAATTAAGGGGTGGAGTTTTGGGGATATAGTTTCAAATTAAAAAAAAAAAATATTAAAATTTTCAAAATAAAAAATATTATTTTGGTCATTTTCTTTCTTGAGGGCTATTTTTGTGACAAAAACTTAAAAAGTGTCATTTGAGATAATTGCCCGAATAAATATATATATAAAAGAAACAGTTTTCATGTCAAAATCATATGCATTTCATATATATATAGTATAATAATTAATGAAAATTTTTATATGATAACATTAAAAACAAATTATCATGAATATATCCCACAAAGTACAAAATGACCAAAACATTTCATTAAACAGGTAAGTAAAAACTTATACTACTAGGAACAAGTAATCTACGCTTAAGGTTATATTTCAGATTTGAGGGATGAGATTCTCGGGGTAAATTTTAGGATTTTTAAAAATAAATAAATTAGTATTTACAATTTAAAATAAATATCTTACAAATAGTTTCAAAATGAATTTTCGGATTTAAAAAAAAATCAGAAAAAAATCAAGAAAAATATTTTTAAAATATTTATTTATATTTATATATTTATAAAGTAATGGTAAAAACATCTTTTACCTCTTTAATAAAATACTTTCGGTCATTTTTTCTTGTATGCTCTTTCGGTGAAAAAAACTCATTTTAGTGCGGCTCATGTACTGCTACTATATATACTTTCAAAATGATATGTACTCGGTAGAACAAATGTTATATCAATTTAGAAGAGTACAATTGAGCATAAGAACAAAACTAACGGATCAAAAGACTATGGAAAGACACGTGTTTTTATTTTAGAATGTTAAGAAGTTCAAATACTTGCATCATGCATATGTGAAGAGATGTCACACTTATGTGAATTAAAGGCAAAGTCGGAAAAAAAAATTAATAGCCTATGAAACATGAGTGGTAGTTACATAAAGCAAGAAGAAAAGATTAAAAAAACGTCTTGATGATGCAGCTTCCAACGATTTGATGACACATGGGAGAGATAGAAGTGATTGTGATGTAGCCCCGTTGATGTAACAGCCAACGATTTAGTGGACATTTCTTGTTTATTGTGGTTCATTGATGCAACATCCTATGACCATAATTAACGAGGGTTCTTAGGAATGAAATTCTTAGTGTAATTTAAGAACCGGTTAAGAACCGGTTTTTAACTTTTTTCTTTGTTAAAGTTAAGAGCTGGTTCTTAAATTACGTTAAGAACCCCACCGTTAAAAACTCCCATTAATCATGTTCTAAGACCTCAAAGCCTCTAACACCTACCGACTACCGACTCAAGATGATGGAGTTTTACCAAACTAGTTGAAACAACAATAGCATGAGTATTGATAAGAGTTCGTTGATGATGCTTCTATTGACAGAAAATGATGGCTCGGTTACTTAGACTATGATTAACCCCAGTCTCTTAACTGGGGTTTTTAGATTCGGCTAAGAGACGGTTCTTATCTTTTCTTAGATTTTAACTAAGAAAAACTAAAAACCGTCTCTTAAATAAGAGATATAAGAGCATCTTTATCGCACAACCCCACATTAGGAGTTCTTATTTTTTTGTCTGAAAAAGAAAATAAATTAAAATTAAATGGCTAACCAACCGCGGACCGCCACGTGTCAGTGGGCCCGCGAACAGTGCAAGAATCGAAGAAACAACGTTCCTTATTTTGCACACGGAAGAGCCGAGTCTTATGTTTTTTTGGGGGCCCAGGCCATAAATTATTTTAAGAACCCCACTTTTTATCAGCGATAAAGATGCTCTAAGAACCGTCGTTTAGCCGAAAAGTGAAAAAAAAATGTCAAATCATGAGTTAAAAACCCTGGCTAATAGACCGGGGTTAATCATGCCCTTATAGATAGATAGTCATGGACCCTTGTTTCAAAAAGATGAGGAACAAAAAACAAAACAAGGCTTACTGCCTATTGTGGAGCCGGTCTTGGTAGCAAGCTGATCAAACACTGGCTTTGAGCCGATAAATATAAAATTTCGTTAGGGGGCCAATTTACTAATAAACTAGTTGATTGTAACTTGCAACTGATGCTTCATCTGGTGTTGGCTTAGAACCTAATACGGACTCAAACCCTCTCTATGCTATTCCTCCTACATCAATTAGAGATACAAGTCAGTACTAACTTTCGAGTTGGTTGCTAGCTCAAAAAAATGTCTCTGTGTTAGCTGTGTGGACTTGGGTTTGACTTCGATATTGATGATGTCACTGGTTTGTCTTAAATTACTGAAGATTTAGTCCTGTAGCTACTGTTGTTGTTGTGGTGTAGAGAAGAGGTTTTCATATGATTGCACTGGTATGGTTTTAGAAAGTTTATTTACTATATTTGTTGCATTAATGATATTACGTGTATATGCACACCAATTAGCCTAATGTGCACACTACCACAATCGAATGGTATGTCGATGTAGCACTTTAGGATCGAATCCACAGAAACCAACGATTACAATTTATTTCTATAGGATCAATATCAAGCTAAAATAATATGGGGGTTTTAAGAATTGTGTATCGTGACAAGCAAGTAACAAGATTAATTAAAGATTTCAGATGATTAAAATGCTAGCCCAGGGTAGTTTGATCGGGTGTTAAACAAGTGTGAGCCAAACAATTATTCAAGTTCAATTTAACACTAGTCTAGAACTTGGATCACTTAAGATAGATCAGTCCACTGTCGTGGTGCTTCACCTTTCAACGATCAGCCTCAATACCTAAGCTCTCGCTTGGATCAAGGCGTGATGATAAACATTAAGATCAAGTCCGATAGGTTCACAGAACACCCTAATATCTACTTTCGCTGATTAGGGATGCTATGCTCATTCATAACAGATCTAGCAACCTATTACACGGTTAATGAACATGTTAAACCTAGGATCTAACATTAAGCGGCCAGTTTAATGAAAGCATTAAGAACAGTTATGAATGAAGACAATCAATGGATTCACTTATCTATGTTTAACTCACGGATCTAACACCCTAACACCCTAGACTAAGCAAGTTGACTA
>NC_027752.1:14196654-14202044 GCF_000695525.1 Brassica oleracea var. oleracea
AGAGATCCTTCTCCCTTTACAAAGTAGCAAAATCACAATAATCCAAAAGCTCTAGAGTTCTCTCTCTGTAAAAAGTAGCGTAGAATGTCTAGAATAATAAGAAAAGATATATATGCAGGTCTATGGCGGCCTGGGAGTAAAAGGGGGAAGCCCTAGGTAAAATCCCTAAATATTTAGAAACTTCCTTAAAAATCTCTGCCGCTGGAACATGCACTCAGGTTTCTCCGCTCGACTGTTCTGCGTGAAAATCACCAAATTGCATTGTTTTCTGCCTCTTTTGATATATGGTGCGACTGTTCTGATGATGGAACAGGCGACTGATTGTTCTGCTTTCCACTTTCCTCTACATACTATTCAACACTTGGTACCAACTTCTTGCTCGACCTTCCCAGTGGCTCCATGTTTCTTTTCTTTCTTCCCCTTCTCCATCACCTTATTTTCGTTTTTTTTTGAAGGTTGATATGGTGATGTGACGAAGAAGGAGGTAATACATGATAGTTTTGAGTGCCACTGGTGGTTCTGATTTCGCAACCATTCTGGTTCTCCACCCCTGCTCTTGCGCGGTTCATTGGTTATGGAGCCGTTGCTCCCTTAATATGCTTGTTCTCCTTTCTGACTGAATTTATGTAGTAGTAACGAGTAAGAGGCTGCTTTGATCCTTTCCTCTCCGACCTTTTTGCACATATCTGCACATATGACACTGAAAAGCAAATGCATGAAGGTGGAATAAAGGCTAAGGTGCAGGGTGGGAACTAGCTAAAGATGAACTAGCCACTGAGGATCAGCAAGATGGATAAAAAGAATAAGAAGTCATGAGTGTATTCTCGTTTCCCTGATCTAATGAAGAATTGCAGTTAAGATTAGGTTCAAGTTAAATGAAGCTACGTCTTTCTAGTGTAACCTCGACAAGCCGAAATCTTCTGGAGAACCAAATTAGAAAATGACAGGTCCACATGTGTGTCTTTCGCCACTGCTAAGGTCACTGAATAAGATAACTAAAAAACGAGGTGGTCAGTGATGATCAACACAGAATAAAGTCCTAATTCCCACAAAGTTTTGACTGACTCGATCATAAAAACTGACTCAAACTGACTCAAAAGAAAAACAAAAGAACGAAACAAGTTAGTAAATGACGAAAACCCTCCCCATACTTACTTCACACAGTCTCTGGTGTGAAAATAAATCAGAAAGAAGGTGAAAACAAGAATAAACATTTTTTTTGGTTGAGATACTTACTTGAGTGGAGCTGGCGCTCCATGAAAATTCTGGGTGTTCTATCGTCAGATGGTAGCCTGGAACAGCCGCTCTTTTCAGAGGGCAGGTTGTTTCGTTGCTGCCACCTAGAATTTTTGAAGTATCTCGGATTTTTTGCTTTTTGACCTGAGACTCAATAAACTAGATAAAAAAATAAGTAAACAAAAAACAAAACAACTTATATTTACACTTACGAGTGGGTTGCCTCCCACCAAGCGCTTGGTTTAAGTCACTAGCTTAACTTGGTGACAAGGATCAGTCGGGTTGATCATGAGGGCTTGTTCCAAACAAGCTCCACAATCAGACATGTTCAACTTCAAAACTCTGCTCAGCAACCCTTTCACAGCAGCTTCTCCTTTCTCTTTCAGCTCATGTGTGAGAGAATTACTCTGACTTTAGAGAAAGGTTTAGAGGTACCCTTGCACTTTACCTCATACTCAATGTATTTCTCATCACACAAGCGAGGTATCAAAGTCATCATAGGGTCACCCTTGATCCTTTTCTTCTGGACTTTTTCTTTCACCCTTGCATTCCCACTGAGTTTCTTGGTATCAGTGTGAGGATCTCCATCCATGACTTCTTTGATCTCACCTAGGCCGGGGCGTTCGGGTACCCGGTTGCATTCGAGTCGGGTTTTTCGGGTTTTTGGATTTTCGGGTTTACGCTTCTAGGTCCCATACTAAAATTTTACGGGTCGGGGTTCGGATAATAACACTTCGGGTTCGGTTCAAATTTGTATTGCATCATAAAACCCATAAAGTAATCATATATCATACGGATTCAGGTTATATCGGTTCGGTTCGGATATAACCAAAGTAAAAAAAAAAAATTTGAAGTAAAACATAAAGAAAAACATCTAAATTAAATAAAAATTAATCTATCACATATAAAATTGATAAAATAACAATAAAATGTTAAATAAAGCATGAAAACAAACATCATTTGTAAAAAATATGTATTGTCTTATAGAGAGTAGACTTTTTATTTCAATGAGCAAATTATAAAATACTTATTGATAACTAATTGTGTACTTAAAGCATTTATTAGAATTTTAGTATTTATTATTATATATAATATTAATAATTGGAATACTTATATATATTTCAAAATATTTATATTGACTATTAATTTCGGATTTTTTGGGTTACCCGTTCGGGTTTGGTTAATAACACTTCGGGTTCGGATATTTTTTGTACCACCCTACAAGACCCGTTCGGGTATTTTTACGTTTCGGATCGGATAACGGGTCGGGTTTTTCGGTTCGGATTCGGTTCGGATTTCGGGTTACGGATTTTATGCCCATGCCTAATCTCACCCTTTTTACCAAATTCCTTCTTAGGAACAATTTCCAACTGTTCTCCACTAACCACTGAGATGCAAGAGGCGTAGCGGATTTGTGATCTGGTTGGGACAACCTTGTAGAAAACCTTCTTGTTGATGGTGGAGAAGGAGACTCTCTTATTAGGCATGTCGACGACTGCTCCTACTATAGCCATAAATGACCTTCCAAAGATTAAAGGCATCTCATGATCTCATCTCAACAACCTAAAATTTGGTATGGAGAATATAGTTCCCAACTAGGACATGAAGGTTGCGAATTGTGCCATAAGGGACTGCCATGGAAGAGTTTGCAAAAGCCAGAGTCACCAGAGAAAGCTCAACATCAACAATGCCTAACTCGTCTACAATCGCTTTTGAGACAAGGTTCACACTTGACCCAGAATCACAAAGAGTTTCCTTGAATTCCACTCCAGCAATGGAACAAGGATAAACAAACTTTCCAGGGTCATCAACCTTAGGAAGTACCTTCAGTGATGGTGTCAGTGCTTCAGTAAAGAGTGCCTTGATATCCTCCTGAGATGCTCTGCAAATTTTGAAGAACATATGCAATGGCCGAATCTCCCAAGCATGTTCAAATGAGATATTTTGAGGAAGTCTTCTCACCATCTTCCTAAACCCAGCTAGCTGTTCTGCACTAATAGGATCCATCAAATGTCTAGGTGGAATTGGATATGGAACCTTAGGAACATAGACTCGAACTGGTGGAGTCTCAGCAAGTTCGTCGGGAGCAGTCACTTTAGAGCTAGTAGAGTGCTCTATTCTCTCTTCTGCGTTTGGAACAGTCTCAACAGACAGTTGCTCCAGTTCCTTTCCCTCATATTTCTCACATCTCAGCTCTGCTGCATTACAGTGCTCAACCCTAGGATTCATCACATTCTTTCCAGGAAGCATACCTTGCTGACTCTTGACACTCTCAGTTGTTTGAGCAAGTTGAACATCAATCCTCTTTATGTGGTTTCTCACAGTATCATACTTTGTATTCAGTTAAGTGAACATGTTGTCCATCCTAGTGTTGATGTTTGTAGAAACCTGATTCAATGTCTTGCCATGAATCTGCATACCCTGCAACAGTTGTTGCATCATCATACCCAGACCCTTCAGCTTATCTGGTTGACTGTTCCCGGTAGCTGGAATAGCTTGCCGATTGCTCTACGATTGAATCTGCCCGGCCGTAGATTGCTCCATGCTGAAGACGTGCTCTTGTTTTTTTTCAGTAGCTGATCAACTTTGGCAGTCAGCTCATCTATCTTCTGGGTGTCGGAATTGTTCCCTTTCTTGTAGCAATCACTCTCCTCGTTCTTATTGGCTGAGGTGGTAGCCATGATCTCAATCAGCTCAAACGCTCCATTAGTGGTCTGAGTCATGAAGTCTCCTTTGCTGGCAGAGTTCATAGCACTCTGAAATTTCCAGTCAACTCCATCATAGAAAATTCCCAAGAGGTAGTCATCATCAAATCCATGGTGAGGACATTCTCTGCGATAGTCATTGAAGCGCTCCCATGCGTCGCAGAAAGGCTCATCAGAGCTGTCCGAAGGAGGTGATCTTGTTCCTCAGTGCAGTTGTTCTCGCCTTAGAGTAGAAATGGCTAAGGAACGCTGATCGAACCTGTTCCCATGAAGTGAGACAGCCGGTAGGGAGAGAGTTCAACCACCGTGCAGCTTTTCCATCAAGAGAGAATGGGAATAACATGCACCTGATGTAGTCTGGTGGAACACCATTCGCGCGAGTGAAACTGCAGACTTTTTCGAAGCTCTCAATATGCTCCATTGGAATTTCTGTAAAGAGACCAGAAAACACCTTTCTCTGTACTAGACCGATCAAAGCAGGCTTGATCTCGAAGTCCTGCCTGGTACAGGGTGGGGAACAATGGCAGAACGCGTAGTAGGGATGTTACGCGGAAGGTTTCTCTCCCCTGATGTTAAGAGTTTTCAAGGCTCCTAAGACAAATGATTTAGTATAAAAGATTGTTGAATCAATTCTAAGGGATTTCAAAGCACTGAGAATGCAAGTACTCACTTAATCTAAGTGCAACCGGTGATTTAAAAGATTTCTAAACTAATGATTAATGCTAATGCAGTTGCAGAATAATAAAAGCGATAAATGAAGTAACTTTCTTGACTAAGGGAAAAGAGAACTCATGGGCATAGGGATTAGACCTTGGGTGACCAAGTTTCGAACTAAGGATGGCAAACGATCAATCAAACTATCAACCTTAAGCTTAGACACAGTTCTAAACAAGCTCTATGTCTAGATGAATGTTCATTTACCAACACATTTCAAACATCAAATGTCTTTGGTTGAATAATATGAAAGCAATCATTACTAATAAGTCTAATGGCTATCTTAGCACCTCTAACAACAAATGTCTTTGGCAAAGTGTGCTAAAAGCTTGGAAGAGTTGTCTCAGGCATTTCATCAAACACCTTTTGGGTGGAAAATGCCTAAAGATCAACTTTTGAGAGGCCAACTCAGACGATGCATTATGAATACTCTACTAGCAAGGACTAAGAATGACAAAAACGGTTACGACGAAGTTAACGTCCAAATTCCCGAAGAAGAAAAACGTAGAAAAATTCTTCGACAAATATTTTTTCGAAAATAGATTCTTCTTTACGAAAAAACCTTTGCGGACGAAATGCGAATCATCGGACAAGAGCTCGAGAATGACCGTTACGCAGCGACCAAACGCGTGCTCCGCTCGTTCGCTACGTAGCGACCGAGTTCGAGCCAAAGCTCAGTCGCTACGTAGCGACCAAACGCCCATTCCGCTCGGTCGCTACGTAGCGACCGAGCTC
>NC_027752.1:14202559-14202872 GCF_000695525.1 Brassica oleracea var. oleracea
AAAAATGGAATATCTCCATTTTTATGCTACGGCGGCTTAAGGGTAGAAGAGGAAAGGCGTAAACCGACCTTGGAGCTAGTATATAAGGGGTCTTAGGCGAGAGGCATAAAAATGACTTTTTCAGAGAAAACTTAGCACTTAGAGCAATTAGGCAACTTTCCGTTTTTGTTATTTCGAGCTGCGACTCAACTAGGTTTTGCAGTCTTAGGTTGTTAGAACTAGGAATCTCGCTGACAGCTCTCGTGGCCAAGGCTGATTCGGAATAAAACTCATTTTGCTCTCTTTTACGATTTCTTATTTCTTTTCGTCTTTA
>NC_027752.1:14203092-14203662 GCF_000695525.1 Brassica oleracea var. oleracea
TGGAGGCAGCAGCACTGATCTCCACACTCCCGCAGCGAACGTATCTGCGGCCAACGCCGCGGCGCTCGAGGAGTTCCAAAAGATGTTCGCCACCTACGAAAAAAGGTCGGAAGAACAGGATAAGCTCGTGAGCACCTTGACCAAACAAGTTGAAACTTTAACGGCAAGGACTCGAGCAATCCGTCCCCGTGGAACCACTAAAGTCCGCGGGAAAAGACTCGACTTTGCGACCCCGCTCAACAGGCCAGCAGCCGCCCAGGAACGACCTTCGGGTCAAAACCCTAGCGAGAAGTCTCCCGTCGAAAAGGAAAACTCCAAAAGCCCTCCGCTTCCCGCGAAGGCTTCGGAGGACAACGGAGTCGAGAAAGTTGACCTGGATCCTAGCGATGTCTCCAACAATACTGATGAGGACGCCGAGAGACATCCAAGAAGGACCAGAAGCCGATTCACTCGGGAAAGCTCCTCGTTCGACAAACCAATCACAGAAGAGGAGGAAATCCTCTATTAGAACGAACAGGAAGAGCTGGCTGAAAAACAAACCGAGCTCACTCGCAGTAAACGCCGACAAGC
>NC_027752.1:14205690-14206089 GCF_000695525.1 Brassica oleracea var. oleracea
GGCCACACTCGGCCAGACATATATGAACAAAGGCCACACTCGGCCGCTAAATACTAGATAAAGGGAAAAACTCCTTCCCGCCAAAACACTCACAGGTCAAAGTTAAAACTCCCGGACAAGGAAGCCCCGAATGGATCCACGGGAAAGTTCACTTCCTCATCATCACCAGCAAAATCAGCCGTAGTCTCAACGGTATCAGGGGAAACCGGGATGGGATCCCAGAATCCCTGGATCTTCCCGTCGATCGGAGGAATGGTCGCCTCAGCGTGAGCATGGTCCTTCATGCCACCCTACATTAACTCCATATTCCTCTCGAAAACGTAGTCATCTTCCTGCGTCTTCTAAAGGCTCCCGACGGAGCCGCGACACTCACGGAAGTCGCCCAGCGAGTTGAAAGAA
>NC_027752.1:14206161-14206594 GCF_000695525.1 Brassica oleracea var. oleracea
AGCCCTGGCATGATCACGAGCGAGTTGAGCGTCTCGCGCCAACATCTCGTCTCGCATGCGAGCAAGATCCTTTTCCGCCTTCTCCGCTTTAAAGCGATAGATCATGGCCTCTCTATGGCTCGCCTCAATGGCCGATCCAAGCAAGTTCAAACCCTGTAAAACCGATTGACACGTTATAAGCAAAAAATAATAATAACCATCTTCGGAATTCTTAAAAATTATACCCCGTTAATGATGCGAGATTCTTCCGCAACAACTTTCGGCCTCCCTGACTCGCTCGTGGCCTGAGGAGCGTCAAAGCCCGATGGAAGACCAGCGAAGAAATCGTCGAAGTCTGGAATAGGAACCTCGCTCGTACCACTTCCATCAATGAAAGCAAGGTTCGGATCCCATCCTGGAAGCATGCAACCGTCCACCGAAAACTCCAGGTCGC
>NC_027752.1:14206694-14207576 GCF_000695525.1 Brassica oleracea var. oleracea
GTTTGAAGAAGGAAAGGTGTGAAGCAAATGAATGACAAGAGCTCACTTCTTATAGAAAGGAGGACTCAGAATTTTATATTTTTTAAATAAAAGTTTTCTCGAGAATTCTCTTCCGCGGAATTTGAAGTAAACTTCGTTCAAAACGCCTAACTTCGCCAAAATCGTTAAACCGCCCGCAAGAGTCTCGACTCTAACGAGCTGGGGGCTAACTATTGGGCTCGGTTACGACGAAGTTAACGTCCAAAATCCCCGAAGAAGAAAAATGTAGGAAACTTCTCCGACAAATACTTTTTCGAAATAGATTCTTCTTTACGAAAAACCTTTGCGGAAGAAACGCGTATCATTGGACAAGAGCTCGAGAAGGATCGTTACGCAGCGACCAAACGCGTGCTCCGCTCGGTCGCTACGTAGCAACCGAGTTCGAGCCAAAGCTCAGTCCCTACATAGTGATCAAACGCCCATTCCCCTCGGTCGCTACGTAGCGACCGAGCTCTTCCGAAACGTCGATACGACATCAGTCCATGCATTCATGTCTACCCTTCGGTGCTATCTCCCAAATACCGTAGCAAACCCATCTCACGTTCCCCGCCATTTCTAAGTTATCAATCAAACTTTACCGTTAAAACCGCGGAAAGTTATTCTTTATCGAAAGAAGCCGTAATAAAGGCTTCGAGTCGGAAGACGACCCAAAGGGACCTAAGACATGACTCGGGGCCCGACTTACGATTTCTTAACCAGTGATTTCTTAACCAACACCCCATAAACCGCATGTCGTTTTACGCTTGGTCCGCAAGGGAAGATACATGTCAAGTTTCCGCGGATAAATACGAAATTTCGAAGATAATTACGAAGATCGGAAAAAATGGAATATCTCCATTTTTA
>NC_027752.1:14208425-14209889 GCF_000695525.1 Brassica oleracea var. oleracea
TGTCTCAGGCATTTCATCAAACACCTTTTGGGTGGAAAATGCCTAAAGATCAACTTTTGAGAGGCCAACTCAGAAGATGCATTATGAATACTCTACTAGCAAGGACTAAGAATGATCTACACTAAAACATCCTAGCTCTAACCTAATCACCCTTAATCTCCCTAACCCATGAATTCAAAAGGTGATTACTCACTAATCTCTATGAATCCTCTTAAACCCATATTGGATTTCAGATTAATCATGTAGAGAAATACAGAGAATCGATATGAAAAAACAGGACTGCAATAACAAAAATGATCAATTGAAATCAAAGAGATGAACTTTCCAAGAGGTTTTTGGTGGTTTTTCTTAAGATAAAATATAATCAGCCTCCAATGGCTTACAAAAGGTACTTAAACATAGGTTTAGAAAGTGTAAAAACGTGCCTAACAAATGACCAAAAGGCCCTTGATTAATCATAAGTTCGACCAAATAATTGAAGCGCAGCGACCTCGGAACGTCGCTCCGGGAGGTCGCTCCCGGCTCGTTTTCGACACAAACCCGAGCGACCTCTGGGTGTCGCTGTGGTGAGGTCGCTCTGGAGCTGGAGCGACTTCGCCTTGTCGCTCTATGAGGTCGCTCCGAAACGAAAATGGCGAGCGACCTCGTGTTGTCGCTCTGGTAAGGTCGCTCTGAGAGGTAGGACACAGCGAGTTCATGACGTCACTCCGGTAGGGTCACTCCCATGCACTGCTCATCCAATGATCACCTTTATTACCTCTTTTGAGCTCCAAACGCACCCAAATGTCTCCGAGAACTCCATGTGGTACTCCAATACCTAATAAAGACTCATGCATGCAAAATGCAACCTAAACATTGCTAAATCCTAGTTTATATGATCAAAATACACATGGGTGAATGAATAACACAATGGAAATATGCAAGATATCAATGTTGCAAGGAAGGTTTCTCTGCCCGATTGAAGCAGTCTGCGTCTGTTGTTCCTGCCGCGCAAGAGCAGCCTGTTCAGCAGCATCCTGCTGAGCTTGGATGGTCTGCTGCATTGGAGGCATCTGTTGTTGCATCTGTTGCAACTGAGCAGTGAGTTGCTCTTGATTGCCGCAGTCTCCCATTATGGCGTTGTTCGGCCCTGATTGTTGATAGTTTGTTCTTTCTAACCTTGCTAGCTCATGGTCGCTAAATGTAACTAACTTTCTTTGTGCGTTTCTCCGAGTATGTCTACTGGTCATGCACCTGAAAAATTAGCTGCAACAAAAAGGATAGAGAAAGTTAGAGGTCTTAGACTAAATAAATAACCGAAAAATAAAGGTAAAAAGATGGTCCCCGGCAACGGCGCCAAATTGATATTACGTGTATACGCACACCAATTAACCTAATGTGCACACTACCACAATCAAATGGTGTGTCGATGTAGCATTTTAGGATCAAATCCACAGAGACCAACGATTACACTTTATTTCTATA
>NC_027752.1:14210155-14216866 GCF_000695525.1 Brassica oleracea var. oleracea
GGATCAAGTCCGATAGGTTTACAGAACACCCTAATATCTACTTTCGCTTATTAGGGATGCAATGCTCATTCATAACAGATCTAGCAACCTATTACACGGTTAATGAACATGTTAAACCTAGGATCTAACATTAAGCGGCCAGTTTAATGAAAGCATTAAGAACAGTTATGAATGAAGACAATCAATGGATTCACTTATCTATGTTTAACTCACAGATCTAACACCCTAACACCCTAGACTAAGCAAGTTGACTACTCAGCCATGAACAGAGAAAACACAGAGATAACAGATGAAGAAAACATGTTGAATCAATATAGAAATAAGATAGGGTTCAGGATTCTTCTCAAGAGTGTAGAGATCCTTCTCCCTTTACAAAGTAGCAAAATCACAATAATCCAAAAACTCTAGAGTTCTCTCTCTGTAAAAAGTAGCGTAGAATGTCTAGAATAATAAGAAAAGATATATATGCAGGTCTATGGCGGCCTGGCAGTAAAAGGGGGAAACCCTAGGTAAAATCCCAAAATATTTGGAAATTTCCTTAAAAATCTATGCCGCTGGAACAGGCACTCAGGTTGCTCCGCTCGACTGTTCTGCGTGAAAATCACCAAATTGCATTGTTTTCTGCCTCTTTTGTTCCAGCTGGTCCATCTCTCATCCAATGCAACTCCAGACCTGTAATGACTCGAAAAAGACTAGGAACACTCGATAAAGACTTGAAAACCAATTGAAAAGCATATATACAAGATGTCTAAAACACCATATATCAATTAACTGAGCTCAGGGATGTCTTCAGTCCTAGAGAGCATCGTCGGAAAGGATTTTTTACCCCATGGATCTGGTAATCACACCTTTTGCCTAGTTTTAAATTTGTAATTGCTTGTTCCCTTGTGTGTAATGAAAAAATTCAATTGGGGGAAACTCTTTGTAGGTATCGTTACTAGAAGGCCCCATTGTCTTACAGTTGCAAAAGATTGGTGATGGGACTCGATGCTACATCAGGGAAGTCTTTAGTCCTGGAGAGCATGACCGTTGGAAAAGATCCAGATTGATTTTGTTACAAGATGCCTACGTCTGTTATTTTTTCTATAATTTTCTATTTCCGTTGATGTTACTTCCAGTTCAACAACTTTGTTTATCCAGCTAGTAAACCGGTCGAGTGTGACCATTGCTGATCCACCTTATGTAGTACGTGATTCCTTTTGGGAAAAGTAACCAGAAAAATAATTATATTCTGCAAGTGATTGTTACACTTTATGCATCAGTGAAGAGACAGAAAAAGAGACCTTCTTATGTTAACTCGAGGGCAAAATGAAACACCCCAACCCGTGAATCTTTGAAAACACGTGAAAATTTCTAAGTAAAAGATCGAGTCAAATTTTTATTGGAAGAATATGAGAAATACTGCAACTTTATAAATGAAACCCGATACTAAGTATTAAAAATCATGTAGTTTACAATAAAATATTTTTTACAAAACCCTTGCCGATGGTCTTTATAGCCTCGCACTCCGGTCTACATAATCAACCTTACCTGCATCGCAAAAGGAGGCATGAGCATACAAAAGTACTCAGTGAGGACGTTCAATACCGTCCACGCCCAATAATCGAACACTCAATCAATACTAACACCCTAGCATCCAGTTCTATCATTCTTTTACTTAACTAGTTCCATTACTTTAACATTTCTTAACCTTTCGACCCGAAGGTCCATAATCCTGCGACCGAAGCCAACTTTCGGCCGAAGCCAAACCTGCGGCCGAAGCCAAACCTGCGGCCGTAGCCAACCTGTGACCTGTCGGTCCATTACATTCCCTTAACCTTTTCCTTAACCTTTTTCCTTAACATTTTCCTTATATTACATTTCAATTATTCTTTCCTTAAACGCATTATAATTTCTTAACCTAGGTTCTCAAGATCAAACGTTCATTTCTCACATAAACATCCTAACATAACTCGATAATCCATAGCATGCATTTCTCAAGAACACGATGAACGAACTTTCCTTAATCAATTCCTATCATACATTTCTTAAGAAAATGAAGAACGGTCTTTCCTTAAACGAATTCTATCAAACATTTTCCTATGAACACGATGAACAAACTTTCCATAAACGAATTCTATCCAATCATACACACGTTCTTACTGAATCAAACTAGAAAAAAATAATTCTTATTGGACTGCCACGAATCACGTCCTCACCTGTATTGATTGTAAAAGATCGAAGACTCTGAACCTAGTTGTGTTCTCCGGCGAAGAATCTTGCGATCCTCCTTGCTCGATCCTCACCGCCCAAACTCTCTCTTTAAGACTGCGTTCTTTCTCTAGACTCCCTAAGACTTGCTTTTTGAGTTGTGTCTAGAATGAGAGCTGGAGGTCTCTTTTTATATTGCTCTTGGACTTGCTCACCAAGCCGGAAATTTATTGTTGTTTTCCTTATTTGGCTTGGTCAAACTTTGCCATCAATACTCGAGAATCTATGCGCTTCTTTCCTTATATGAATCTCGATATCCCGATCTTTCTTCCGTAAAATTCTCCCAAAGATGACCAGTCAAACTTTCCTTAGTTGGAACCCGCATTGTCCAGTAGTCGAACATTCATTAATTAGCCATGCGGTCTCGACCTTTCCTTACGTACGCTCCGATCATTTCATGATCGTTCTACAGTCACTCAGCCCATTTTAATTTCGTTCCATAAGCTCACTAATGATCCGAAACTTGTCAAAGTACAACTTATTCTTCTAACCTTCATGGATATAAGTGTTTCCACACTTAGAAAAATAGACTCCTTGATGAATCAAACCTCTCACGATGTATTTCCTTCAAATTTAAAAATACTCCGGGAGCGGGTTGTTACAACTTTCTCCCACTTAAAATAAATTCGTCCTCGAATTTTGTCTCGACCAACTGCAACATAAACAAAAATTGAACAACTCCGGACTCGCTGCATGTATTTTGCTTCCGCGCTCACTGACCGCTTATTGGATCTAATCTTTATGTTTCCTCCATTTAACTTTGGTCCAACACTATTGGTCTGACTAGAACACTTTGATACTCTAGTCACCTGTAATAATGCAATTGATATGCTGACGAAAAATGTTTCTTTTAAGTTGCATCAAGGATCCCAAAATGCAGGGCTGACACATACTCTCTGGCGGATATGGTCGCTTGACAATCAACTTGATCACCTGATTTCTCACTCAAAGCACTCACATTATCTGGATCACCCTTGATTCACAATATTTTCAGCGTTGACTGCAATCCTTTTGTTCCACAACCGTCAAGAAAAATATGCGGTATCATATTCATAAAATAACTAATTTCAGTCTTGGATGCATCCATGCAAAAGTATTCCCAACTAGACTTCACTAACATATACATACCCAAATTTTCTCTTCCTGAACCACAAACCTTTCTTTGCCGTATGTCATCCACCATACTTCACATAATTTGGCGTCAAACCATTGAATGGTTGAACCAACTTGCAAACCATCGAATGGTTGAACCAACTTGCATATCATTTTACTAACGACGATTCTTAACCACTCATCCAACCATGCCTTCGATCGTATTGAAATCTTCATCCTTTGCTAATTGCAATGGTCGTAACATTTTATTGGTCCGCCCAATGCTTTCCTCAGCCACTGCACTCACGAACCCAATTTACGTTCTTCTGATAACTCAACTCGCTTAACTTCCTTGAAAATCATGCTTCCTTCCCATTCTACCCACATTGAAATTTAACCAATACTTCTCTGCTCAAATTCTGCTTCTGTGATGGTCCTAAGAATAATTTGTACTTGTTCTCGACCATCTGCTCCGTTCTTCTGTTGATACTTTTGAAATATCAAATTGCTTCTTCATTTTTCTGAGCTACCATCTTTCCTTCTTTTCGTTACGCTACCCTAATATCTGTTTAATCAAGTTAACTCGACATTGATCCAACGTGTCCATTCCAAGAGCTTCTTTGAACCGTTTATCTAGTAGCACGATCAAACCATTAAAGTTATATGCACTCTCCACCATCACTAAAACATCTTGATAAATACCGTGCGACTCGAAAATCTCCATGTATGCTGCCTGAACAAATCTGATCTTTTCCCCGAATCCATTCTAATGTGACAGACAACTTCCTGCCACACAAGAAATGCGACTTCTATAGTCGAACCAAGTTTGGCTTTAGCCACCACACCACTAACAAGTGGATCGACTACGTCCTTGCGTCCAGCTTGTGTACTCAGACTAAACCGGATTACCATCGGCTCCATTTGCTTACCATCCGTCGATTTCTCTTGATCTTTTGCTCATTTCCCGCCAACGTTCCGGTCCATCATAAATCTGACCGATCCTTCCTCCAGATTGTACATACGGTACTGAAGTACAGTTCCAATCGCACTCCATCGTTGTTCCTCTGTCGTACTGCAGATACCAGTCTCGTCTAAGACCACAAGCCATCAAACAAGACTCATGATCCCTCATCAGACCGGTAGTATGCATCAGCATCGTCAACTATACCTTGCGATCCAACAGTACATGATTCCACCATGCGCAGATTAAGCCGGTACATCCTTATCCATGGTTCGCGCTTGTTTCAGCTGCCATGGCTAGAGACGGATCGGTTCTTCCTATTAACCGCTCGCTTTGTACCTTCGAACCAGAACCCGACACATCTCAGACGATCAGTAAGACCACCGCTGAGCATTAGGGTAGTCGGAGAAAGGATCCGATCAGTCCTCCTTACCGATCTCAGTCCGTCTCCGTTCGTTTTTCCCTTTCTCTCTCGGTTTTTCTCGGTTTTCTTTCTAGTGTCGCTTCCCCCTTTCTGATCCACAGAATCCCATTAAAAAGGGAAGTTGGCGATTTTTCCTTTCCTGTAACCGCTCACGCGCCCAATCCCAAATCAATAACCGTCCTTGATAGTTTTTATTAACTCCCCGAACAGTTTCTTTCTCGATCGGGTGGTTAGGTAACCGTTCCATAACTACTTGGCAGTTCCAGACAATAAACCGTCTAGTCAGTTAAGTAGTTCAGTAACCTCCCGGAACCGTCCTGTAACTGCTTTGGTAATTGCTTAGTAACCGCTGGGTAACCATTAGGTAACTGTTCCCGCCGTTTTACTTAGCTTATTAGTACACATTCAGCTCGGTATCCAATCTCACCATAACGTATACCAGTCAGTCCGTACATAAACTAACTTTTCTCGAAAAACAAGTCCGACTACTTTGTCTGAATCCGACAAGCTCAACTGCTATGTCTGGGCCCACAGTATTGTCTTAATCCGACCAGTACTATCCAGACGACATGTCATACGTGTCAGGTTCGACTGATCAGTCAAACTAACACTCAGCCTTGGACTGATCCAGCTCAGACTGCGGGATGGGGATGCTACAAGCCCAGTCAATAACCATCAATCCATGCCGACTATTGTTTCGTACATTCTATCATCATATCTAATCATTCCCTAACGTTGACATATCTTGCTCCATCACGCACGACTTTAAGAATATTACCTTTTTCGACTGAACCAACCTCATACCCTCCTTGTCTCCCCTTTGAAAAGTCCGACAGTCGACACTTTATATCCTTCATAAGACTTAAGTTCACTAACTTCATGCAACTATTTAACATAATTTTGCTTAGCCATCTACTAAGCTGTCCAATCATAAACACATACCAAGATATACCTTAGCAAAATCATACCACACATCCTTCGCGCGAGACATAGACCATCGGTTCCTTTCCACCCTTACCCACAAATCCCATTTTCGAAAAACAGCCAGCCAGGACAGAACTGGCTGGCCAACCCCACTCTGATACCACTTATAACGCCCCCACCCGCCCACGGCTAATGGACCACCCACGCCCGCTCACTCGGCCCGTGGGCCCCATCCCATCCGACGGGTGGTGCATTAATTTTCCATGGCTAGAATTCATTGTTTACTGATCCTGCAATCACCACATGACCTTTCCCCGTGCTTTGGCCTCACTCGCACGCTATCGCGAATCACTTCCCGATATATAGCCAATCCTTCCACTACTCCAGCTCAAGCACGCTTAACTCTGGAGTTCTTTCAGGATGTGCTCCGGAAAAGGTAAGTCAACTTTGGTGACATAGATAGCCAAATCAATTCTCTTAAGCCTTTCCATATATCACAACTCGGGATGTTACAATTCACCCCCTCTCAAAGAACTCAACGTCCGCGTTGCGCCCCACGACAGGTCTCAAGACGCCTCTCGGGTCAGAACCGAGATGGCTAACCAGCTCTGATACCAAATTGAAACACCCCAACCGGTGAATCTTTGAAAACACGTGAAAATTTCTAAGTAAAAGATCGAGTCAAATTTTTATCGGATGAATATGAGAAATACTGCAACTTTATAAATGAAACCCGATACTAAGTATTAAAAATCATGTAGTTTACAATAAAATATCTTTTACAAAACCTCTCAACATTATCCACGTTTAAAACACCCTTGCTGATGGTCTTTATAGCCTCGCGCTCCGGTCTACATAATCAACCTTACCTTCATCGCAAAAGGAGGCATGAGCATACAAAAGTACTCAGTGAGGACGCTCAATACCACCCACTACAGCCCAATAATCAAACACTCAATCAATACTAACACCCTAGCATCCAGTTCTATCATTCCTTTACTTAACTAGTTCCATTACTTTAACATTTCTTAACCTTTCGACCCGAAGGTCCATAATCCTG
>NC_027752.1:14217075-14220662 GCF_000695525.1 Brassica oleracea var. oleracea
CGAAGACTCTGAACCTAGTTGTGTTTTCCGGCGAAGAATCCTGCGATCCTCCTTGCTCGATCCTCACCGCCCAAACTCTCTCTTTAAGACTGCGTTCTTTCTCTAGACTCCCTAAGACTTGCTTTTTGAGTTGTGTCTAGAATGAGAGCTGGAGGTCTCTTTTTATATTGCTCTTGGACTTGCTCACCAAGCCGGAAATTTATTGTTGTTTTCCTTATTTGGCTTGGTCAAACTTTGCCATCAATACTCGAGAATCTATGCGCTTCTTTCCTTATATGAATCTCGATATCCCGATCTTTCTTCCATAAAATTCTCCCAAAGATGACCAGTCAAACTTTCCTTAGTTGGAACCCGCATTGTCCAGTAGTCGAACATTCATTAATTAGCCATGCGGTCTCGATCTTTCCTTACGTACGCTCCGATCATTTCATGATCGTTCTACAGTCACTCAGCCCATTTTTATTTCGTTCCATAAGCTCACTAATGATCCGAAACTTGTCAAAGTACAACTTATTCTTCCAACCTTCATGGATATAAGTGTTTCCATACTTAGAAAAATAGACTCCTTGATGAATCAAACCTCTCACGATTTATTTCCTTCAAATTTAAAAATACTCCGGGAACGGGTCATTACACAAAATCCAATACGGTTCGAGTTCTGGCCACTGGATAATTAACATTTTAGCATCGTCAGATACAGGGAACCGACACGTGGGCTGAAAACGTAGACCGCTAACATGTGGCTAGTCTAGGATAGCCATGTATAGTTCAAAAAAAAAAAGAGACCTTCTTCCATTGGCCGTGGCTATGTTATGCCATCTCCCATAGTTTCCTCCCCAAGATCAGGTAATATTATACAGCTGAAAAGAACTCCCCTTAGTAATGTATCGATGGTTCTTATCTCAACTTGAAGTTTATGGTTTATTCTGAAATTAAGAAACATTAACGTCTTCGAAGACGCACTCGTCTGCCCCTCTAGTGGGAAACCGTTCTAGCAACCGAACATTCTTTTCCCAACCAGAACCTGGTGGCTTCGGTCACTCGAAGGAACTGTTCTCCTATGAAGATCTTGTCAAAGCAACAAATGGATTCTCAGATGAAAATCTACCGGGTGAAGGCGGACTTGGTTGTGTACAGTGGCGGAACCAGAAATATTTTTTATTGAGAGCAAAATTTTTATTTATTAATAATTAATATTTTAATAAATTATATTTATATATAAATATTTATTTATTATTATATAAAGTGATAACTACTGGTATTTAAAACAAAATCTTTTTATTATTACATAGTTTAACATATAAATTTAATATTTTTTATAAAAAATCTAAGTAGTATTTATATTTGTTAAGACTAACCAAAATAACCAAAACATGGATAACTAATTTAAAAAAAATTAGTTACAGTATCAACTAGTTTTTCTTTTGTGATTGTATTATTAATTTTTCTAGGCAAAGAATTCTAAACAATTAAAATTAAATTGTTTATTAAATATCAAGTAGTTAAAATTGAATTGTATTATTAAGCATCAACTAGTTAATCAACTGAAAATATATAAAAGGTTTTTAAACAACCTCTTTAAATTAAATATCGAAGATGTTAAAAAATATGGAAAGAAAAATGCATTAAATATTTTGTCAAAGATACTTGTCTACGTGAAGCCAACAAATAGAAAGAATCAATAATCTTTTATAACCGATAAATGTTTTTTTTAAAAAAAACTGAAATGGAGAGGATTGACTGTAGAACCACGGTTTGGTGGGGGCAAGGACAATTTTTCACTGGGGGCAACACCAACTGAGCTACTGAGATTTTGGATATTTTAGTAACAATGTTGATAAATATTGAAAGTTGTTGGGGGCAGCTGCCCCCCCTCTCCACTGGTTGTGTTTACAGTGGCGGAGGGAGAGCATGAAGAAAAGGGGGGGCAGCTGCCCCCTATAAAATCTTGAATTTTTTTGAATTTTCATTGATTATTTAAAATTTTTATGGTTTAGGTGATCAAATTTCTTCTAATGCCCCCTATAAATTTAGGTCAAATCTTGTATTGCCCCCGGTGAAACCATTCTCTGGCTCCGCCACTGTGTGTATACCAAGGAGTTTTACCAGATGGAAAAGTGGTGGCTGTGAAACAATTAAAGATAGGTGGGGGACAAGGAGACCGATAGTTCAAAGCTGAGGTTGAGACCATAAGCAGAGTACACCACATGTATTTGCTTTCTTTGGTTGAATACTGCATTTCCGAGAACAGGAGATTGATCTATGATTACGTTCCTACCAACAACTTTTACTTTTTACTTCCACCTTCATGGTAAGCTAAAGATTTTATGGACTCACATGTTCATAAAAAGACAAAAACTACCGTTACTTTTAAAACTATGTTTCTTGTGGTCTTTAGCTGCAGGAACTCCGGGTCTGGACTGGCAACTCGTGTTAAAATCGCTGCTGGTGCGGCTCGTGGATTAGCTTATCTCCATGAAGATTGTAGGTTGCTGTGAATCAAGTTCTCTCTGATGCTAACTTTCCTTTTATGGTTCTTGGGGGCTAAACTAATTGTTTGAATGGCAGGTCATCCTTGTATCATACACAGAGACATCAAATAACATTCTTTTAGATAACAACTTTCACGCTCTGGTATATACATATTCATCTGCTCTTCTGACTTTGCAAGGCTGCTGATGATTAAGATCATGAGTTTTAATAGCATTTGATCTCTGATTTTGTAGGTTTCTGACTTTGTCCTTGCAAAGCTAGCTCTAGACTGTAACACTCATATTATAACTCGAGTTGTCTGAACATTCGGGTAGGTTCTGGTGCCGTACAAGATTACTAAACATGCCGGTAAATGTTGGGGTCAAAATCGGTCACGACGGAATCGATGTCCGAAAGTCCTCAGAAAAACTGAATCTCAGTCAAAACTTCAAAAGCCGAGAAAACGAACAGCCGAAACGGATCGCCCGGCGAGCTTGAGATTCAGTTTTTCTGCGGACTTTCGGACATCGATTCCGTCGTGACCGATTTTGACCCCAACATTTACCGGCATGTTCGCGACACGACCGTGGCACGGATCAGCTCGCCCGGCGGTTTCCTATTCTTCGTAGTAGAGCAGGTTACGGTTAACTTAACACCAACTGCCTCGGCTATGCGAAGAATCAGGGTTCCGTTGGAAGAACCATGCCTATACCAACGGCTACTTCGCGAGTAAAATCATAAAAACGCTTAAGTCTCGATACGGCCCCAAAGAGGGTCCGAATTGCGGACAACGGCCCATCTATGGTCCCAAAACACTTGAACCCAAAGACTGGTATGACGGTTTATCTCATCCGCGGGAAGAGATAAATGTCAAATTTCCGAAGATAATCACAAAGAAGAAGGAAATATGGAAAATCCCGCTTCACGACAAATCCGGCCAGAGAAGAGGTAAACCGACCTAAGGAGGAGTATATAAAGAGGACCTAGGACGAAGAGAAAAAGGGAGCATAACCAGAGCAAACTTAATACTTAGAGCAATTTAGTTTTTTTCCGTTTTTACTATCGGAGTGCGACTCGACTAGGTTAGAACTTAGGTGGCTAGACTAGCGAACATA
>NC_027752.1:14220742-14221430 GCF_000695525.1 Brassica oleracea var. oleracea
GGAAATAAGACCTCTTTGTTCTCTTTTCGCTCTTTTACGATTTATTACTTTCGAATCTTTCATATTGATTATGTTGTCCGTGGCCCAGCAGATAACTGGGACCTTCAGGGAAGGCTAGGCTAACTTGGCTTTCCTCCGATTAACAAAACTCGATTGTGTGAATTTCGGTTCCCACAGTTTGGCACTAGAAGGAGGGGGGTACGGATCTATCTCTCTCACAACCACACACGCTCAGTCCGATATGACGACCAACGCTGACAAAGATCCGCAAACGCACGACGGGACTCCCGTCGATGCCAACGCTGATAAAACTCCAGCTGGAAACGTATCAACGGTCACTGCCGACACCGCGATACTAGACCAGATGAAGGAAATGTTCGCCTCTGCTCAGAAAAAGTCAGACAAACAAGGAAAACTCGTCGCCTCTCTCGCAAAACAGGTGGAAACCCTAACGGTGAAGGCCAGGAGAAAAGCCCCGCGCGGGACCACAAGAGCCCGCAACGGTAGAAGACTTGATTTCGAAACTCCGGGCAATCGAGCTGCACACGCGGACAAGGCTTCTTCAGGCTAAAACCCTGATGAAACGCTCCAGCCAGGTGCACAGCCAACTGCAGAAAACCTTCCACCTCCCACCGGGAGCAACGAAGGAGAAGAAATCGAGCGCATCGACCTGGATATAAGCGACCAG
>NC_027752.1:14223297-14224270 GCF_000695525.1 Brassica oleracea var. oleracea
CCGGTCTCAAACACATAGTTCACATAGCCTCGCAAGGCCATAACACACATAAATCAAATACGGCCACACTCGGCCTAGATACATAAAACCTCGAAATAAAACTAAGGGAAATAATCCCAACAATCCTCAAAGCTCGAAGTCGAGAAACCCGGACATGGAGATCCCGAATGAGCTCGCGGGCCGATCCACCTCTCCGTCCGCGACTCCGGCACCTTCATCACCAGCACTGGTTCCCGCTTCCGCCGTGTCCTCCGAGACCTCAATGGAACCCCAAAGCTGTCGGACCCTTCCTTCGATCGGAGGAACCAAGGATTTGGCATGGGCACACCCGTTCATAAGACCCGACATCTCAGCGACCTCGGCAAGAAAAGAGAAGTCCTCGTTCTGCGACTTGTAGAGGGTAGCAACCGAGCCAGGGCACTGCGACAACAATCGGAGATTAACCTGAGAAACATCCAAGACAAGGGTCTCCAAACACGCATACCTTTCAAGCAGTCCTTCGATGGGAACTAACTTAAACAACAATCACTGCGTATCAATGGTCAAGCAAGACTGGCTCTGTTCTTCAACCTCCTTCTGAAACCGAAAGAGTTCTCTTTCAGCCTCCTCGGCTTTGAAGTGAGAGATACGCGACTCCCGGAAACTTCCGTCGAGCACCGCATTGAACACCCTCATCCCCTGCACGAACTTAAGATCGGAAAGGGAAACCAAAAAAAAATTTCTATCTTGGAAGAATCTTTTTTTAAGGGAAGAAGTGAGTAAAGAATTTGAAAATCTTACTTCCCTTACTTATACAATTTTTTTTCTTCTTTACTATTCACCTTCGATCTTTCGACAAACGATTACGTCTAAATTCCACCTATAACAGACCATACCACAAGCTAGGACCTAACACCCAGGTCCACGGATCCTAGCTAGCTGGGGTGCTAACTGTTGGGGTCAAAATCGGTCACGACGGAATCGATGTCCGAAA
>NC_027752.1:14224853-14224971 GCF_000695525.1 Brassica oleracea var. oleracea
TGCATAAGTCTCGATACGGCCCCAAAGAGGGTCCGAATTGCGGACAACGGCCCATCTATGGTCCCAAAAGACTTGAACCCAAAGACTGGTATGACGGTTTATCTCATCCGCGGGAAGA
>NC_027752.1:14225014-14245673 GCF_000695525.1 Brassica oleracea var. oleracea
TGAAGGAAATATGGAAAAGCCCGCTTCACGACAAATCCGGCCCGAGAAGAGGTAAACCGACCTAAGGAGGAGTATATAAGGAGGACCTAGGAAGAAGAGAAAAAGGGAGCATAACCAGAGCAAACTTAATACTTAGAGCAATTTAGGCTTTTTTCCGTTTTTACTATCGGGGTGCGACTCGACTAGGTTAGAACTTAGGTGGCTAGACTAGCGTACATACCGACAGCTCTCGTGGCCTAGGATCTTACCTGTTGTTCACGCTCAAACGCGAATTCGGAAATAAGACCTCTTTGTTCTCTTTTCGCTCTTTTACGATTTATTACTTTCGAATCTTTCATATTGATTGTGTTGTATGTGACCCAGCAGATAACCGAGACCTTCAGGGAAGGCTAGGTTAACTTGGCTTTCCTCCGATTAACAAAACTCGACGGTGTGAATTTCGGTTCCCACAATAAACATGTCTCAATCCCCACGTGGAATACACACATCAGTCTATGTATTACCTTTCTAGTTCTTGAAGTTTTGTGCGTAACAAGAGTAAATGGAAGAAGACTGTGGTGCATTTGTAGCAGACTGTGTTGTCCTTTCATGCTGTTGCCAATGCCTTGTGTTACAAGTCACGCCTTTGTCTTCTTCAAGGTCCCTCGTAAACTTTCCCAGAGTGTTAAGAAGTTTGTGAAGAGAAGATGTGGAAAAACCTTGCAACCAAGAACGGATGAGGATGCCGTCAAAGAGGAGAATTGGTGTGGAAAAGGGGTTGTCTTTGGAGAAGGCTCATCAAGGTGTAATTGCATTCAAGACATTGAGAGAATGTTGCAAGGGATGAGCAAAGAGTTCGGTTTTGGAAGTTTCTGGCGTCATGAAGATTCTTTTGACATTCTATATGTCAAACAAATAGCTGGAAAGAAAAAAACAGAAATGAAAACTCATCTTCTTTAATTTGCTTGTGGTACTGATCAATAATCTGGAAATAGAAATCGTGGATTCAAATATTTTTCTCTAAAAGGCAAGATGAAGATATAGGTAAACTAAGACAACGGCGGTAATATTGTAAAATCTTTCTTTAATCTCATGGCACAATCTTCCACTAGTTTCGAATATAAGTTCTTGTTTATTTCTGAATATTGAGATTTTTTTTATTCATCTTTATGCTATTCAAACGAGTTAAAAAAGACAATGTTGTCTGTCTATAGTCTTGTAATGATCTTAAGCACTTTTCCCTTGAGTCTGAAGTTTACTTTTGTCTTATTTTTCTTTGTTAACCGTGGGTTCCGAACTTTTATATCGATAATTTCTCCAATCCGGAGTAGGTCTTTGGAAATTCCGAATTAAAAAATAACACATGATATTAAAAGTGGTTTATGATTTGAACACAAAGTACAAATGAACCAATCCATTACTACTATCAACCGTTTGGTTATTTTACATTGCGAAGTAGCTAAAACCCAAGGAAATCAATTCACTTGTCAAGGTGGTTTCTGGCTGAGAGAAGATCTCATGACCGATCTCTATTCTAGCTGTGAAAACCAACAAATGCAGTTGCTGCGCCTTACAGATTCTAACTCTCCAGCCTTTGTATCTAAAAGCACACCTTTATGGTTCCGTTGTGAATCTCGGACCTCATCACATACCACAAAAAGAGTTTGAAGAAAATAAAATAAAATAAAAAGAATAAAGAAACAAAAGGTATTTCTGTCTGAATCTGGACAACTAAAGAACATGTCAGAGCACAAATTTAAAAAAAAAAAAAAAAACCTTTTCTCTCTGCGGCGATGGCGATTAGGGTTTTGAACCGTCTCTCAATCCCCCAGATCTAATCGTCTCCCCGAATCATTCAGCTGTTTAAGAAGTACGACTAGCTGTAGAAAGAGCGCCGCAATCACCCAGAATCAAAGAAAAGACGAAATCGTGAAGAGTGAAATGGGAGATTAAAGCCAGAGTCAGTAGCGATTACGACAACGGTCTCATCCTTTGGGAGAGTCTGGTGTCTCAATAACGCTTTCATTAAGCCCTTGTGGCTTCTCAATCTTGGTGTGTTACCAGCGAAGGAAAGGAAAACCCTATTTGCGAGATGAATCGAGAGAGAAAAAGAAAGGAACCAACTTTGTTGGAAGAGCTCCAAGAGTTGGAGTTACTGGATGAAGGAGAGATGGTCGGCATCCCAGACTTAGAGATCGAAGACCTTATTGAGGAGAACACACTGAGTGTGATTGTTCGCTGTCTCAACCCTCATGCCCATAAAGTCGGAGGCTTGGTGAAATCTTTACCCCCAATATGGGGCATGGAGGATAGAGTGAGAGGCAGAGGGGTCGGCGAGCACAGAGTACAATTCATCTTTAACTCAGAGAGCGACCTGCAACATGTGCTCATCAAAGGACTGTGGTTTGTCAATGGTTGGATGGTGTCACTGGACCAGTGGAGTCCAAACCCGGGACCGGATTTCCTCCAAAGAATCACCTTCTGGATAAGAATAAGAGGCCTTCCAATTCATATGGTGAAGAAGGAGATAGTGGAGAGTTTGTTAGGGCCAATGGGAAAGGTTGATTTGGTGGAGCTGCACGCAAAGAACTCAAACTCACTGGAGTATGTACGAGCTCAAGTAAGCATCAATACGGAGGAGCCCCTCCAATTCCGAAGAACAGCACGATTCAGGTCAGGGGCTACTATACCGACCGAACTGGAGTACGAGAAACTACTGAAAGTCTGTTACACCTACAAGAGGCTAACCCATGATCAGTCAAGATGCCCACTACAGAGCAATACCTCCCAGGAGTTAGTCAAAGGAGGACAGGCAAAGAGCAAAGAGCAAAACTTAAGACACAAGCTCCTGGAAAAGGAGTTGAAAGCTAAAGAAGTTCTGCAGAAGAGCTCTGGGAAAGGCGTTGTGATACGCAGTTCTCAAACTGGGGAAATTCAGAGAGGGGGCAGAAACAAAAGCTCTGAAAATAGAGAAGATAAGAGGAAAGGAAAGCGAGTGGCTTCTTCCCCTCAAATGGTGTGGAAACAGAAAGATGGCAGAGGAGCTACAAAAACATCTCGCAGCACTGGAGAATCTACAGCCAACCAAATCTCTTCTAGAGAGAAAAACGAGCAGAGGAGCATTATGGAGAAGTCAAAAGGTTCTAGAGACCTTGCGGAGTTAAAAGAAGCTGGCTCAGCATTTAAGAGACTTGGAAGCTCAGAGAAATCTGGTTCAGGAGGTAGTAGAGGTTGAAGC
Source organism: Brassica oleracea var. oleracea (assembly GCF_000695525.1). NCBI lineage: Eukaryota > Viridiplantae > Streptophyta > Magnoliopsida > Brassicales > Brassicaceae > Brassica > Brassica oleracea. Next base: position 14,228,232 of record NC_027752.1, read on the forward strand.
TCAGGGAGATGGGTGGAAGAGGACTTGAGAGTAAAACTGAGCGGGGGTTCGCAGGAAGAAAAGCTAGATGGTAAATCAAGTAAAGGTAGCAGAAGCCCACCTACGGTTTTCGAAAGACTAGGAGGCCACACACTTTCTACCCCACTGGAAGATAGAAACAAAGAAGGTTCCATGACATCAAAAAGACGAAGGCAAAGTACAAGCGATGAAAGAAGAGCGAAGAAGCCAAGGAGAGGATCAAATGAGAAGAAGACCTCTTCACCCTCAGTTTTTCAAAGGCTGGGGGGTGGTACGCCGGGACCAGGAAGCATGAACAAAGAAGGAACCGATCATTCTGCTCAAGTAGCAGCTTACACTTCAATTCAATCTGCTCAGAGAGCAGCCTTTTTCCCAGAGCATTCTGTCCGTAGGATAGCATTGGCGAGTGGATCCAAATCGAAAGAAGGGTTGATGGTTAATACCAACCCTTTGAGTTTGATATGAGGATACTGAGTTGGAACTATCAGGGGTTGGGGAATACCCCTACGGTTCGACATCTACAGGGAATGCATGGTCAGCATTTCCCTGAGATCTTATTCCTCAGTGAGACCAAAGGTAGAAGAAGATACATGGAATCGATAGTTGAGAAAATAGGCTACCACGATGTAGTCTCTGTGGATGCTAAGGGGAAGAGTGGTGGCCTAGCGGTTATGTGGAAGAGTTCATGTATGGTGGAAGTGTTACAAGCAAACAGTAGAGTCATTGATTTGAAGGTAAAGTGGCAAGATCAGACTCTCTTTTTGACGTGTGTGTATGGAGATCCCGTGAAAGCAAAAAGGAGGGAGGTGTGGGAGAGAATTGAGAGAATTGGAGCTGTGAGAAAAGGGGTGTGGTTGCTGACAAGAGATTTCAACGAGATGTTTGATCAGTCTGAGAAGCAAGGTGGAGCAGAGAGGACAGAACACAAGAGTCAGGCTTTCAAGCAGCTGCTGGATAACTGGGGTCTATGGGAAATCAAATATAAAGGAAATCCTTTGTCTTGGGCGGGTAGAAGAAACAATATGCTTGTACAATGTCGTTTGGACCATTCAATAGCGAATCAAGAATGGTTGAATGCTTTCCCCCAAACGACCATCTTTTACTTACAAAGAGTTTGCTCAGACCATAGTCCTATACTCACCTCCCTTGATGGGTATCAAGCAAAAATAAGATCCTCATTTCGGTATGATTACAGATGTGTAAAGCGAGAAGGTTTTGTTGCGACAGTAGACAGAAGCTGGAAGAGCCAAAGTTTAGGGCAGGCAGGACAGGCGGGTCTGATGTGTAAGATAGCAGACTGTCGTAAGGCCATATCTGTCTGGAAGCGCCAAGCTAAGCCAAATTCCGCCATGAGAATCCAAGAACTCCATCAAAAGATAGATGAGGCCTCAAGACAGGAGCGATTCAAACTGGAGGAATTGCAGATCCTTAAAAGAGAACTAGATGAGGAATATTACAATGAGGAGTTGTTCTAGATGAAACAGAGCAAACTGAATTGGCTGCGGTCAGGTGATAAAAACACCAAGTTTTTTCACGCTGTTACCAAAAACAGGAAAGCTCAGAATAGAATCAAGTGTCTCATTGATGATGATGGCAAAGAATGATCTGCGGATAGGGATCTGGGTAGAGTGGCTGAAGCTTATTTTAAAAAGTTGCTCTCATCTGAAGATGTGGGTATAGATCTGGAGGAGTGGAATGAAATACCACCCATGCTATCTGAGGAACAGAATGCCAGTTTGATGCTCCTGGTGACGAAGGAGGAAGTAAGGAGGGCAGTTTTTGATATTAATCCTAGCAAGTGTCCGGGGCCAGATGGGATGAGTGGGCATTTCTTCCAACAGTTTTGGGAGACAAGCGGTGACGATATCACAACCATGGTGCAGAAGTTCTTCGCAACAGGCATGTTGGAGGAAGGTTTAAACGACACAAACATCTGTATGATCCTGAAGTCGCTGACAGCTAAGAGTATGAGCCAGTATAGACCTATAAGTCTTTGTAACGTTGCGTACAAGATAGTTTTGAAGCTTATGGCGAAGAGGTTAAAGAAAGTACTCCCCACTATCATCTCGGAAACTCAAGCCGCGTTTGTAGAAGGGAGACTTATCTCAGATAACATCCTGGTGGCCCATGAGCTACTGCATGCGCTCTCTTCAGACAATAAGTGCACTTCGGAGTATATCGCAATCAAGACAGATATCTCCAAAGCATATGATCGGGTGGAATGGACCTTCTTGGATAGAGCGATGCAGGCGATAGGTTTCTCGGCACCATGGAGAAGCCTCATTATGAGCAGTGTTTCATCAGTAAGGTATCAAGTCCTCATCAATGGAGGCAAGGGGATCCACTATCTCCATATCTCTTTGTCATATGTACATAAATTTTAGTTCAGATGCTGAAGCTAGCAGAGAGGAAACGCAGAATATCAGGACTGAGAGTGGCAAGGAGAGCTCCACCAGTCACACACCTGCTATTTTCGGATGACAGTATGCTATATTGCAAAGGGGCAGACTCAGAACTGGATCAGGTGATCAATCTTCTCCAGTTATAGTTTGGCCTCGGGTCAGAGGATCAATTACCAAAAATCAAGTGTGTATTTTGGTATACACATTCCGGATGGTCAGAGATAAGTGATGAAGACCAAGTTGGGAATTGAGAACACGGGAGGAGAAGGATTCTATTTAGGAGTACCTGAAGCTTTTGGCGGGTCAAAGGTCTCAATTCTCAGTTACTTAAAAGCGAACCTCAACAAGAAAGTTCATGGGTGGCAGACGAAATTCTTATCTCCAGCAGGCAAGGAGGTGTTACTCAAGGCGGTTGCGATGGCCCTTCCCACATATACCATGTCATGCTTCCTGATCCCAAAGACTATTTGTAAGCAGATTATGTCTATCATGTCAGATTTCTGGTGGCAAAACAATCAAGAATCAAAAGGGATGCATTGGAAAAGTTGGGAAAGTTTATGCAAACCAAAGAGTGGAGGAGGGTTGGGTTTTTGCGATTTGGAGGCTTATAATCTTTCACTATTGGGTAAGCAGCTATGGAGGATGATAACTAACAAGAACTCACTGCTGACAAGAATATTCAGGAGCAGATATTTTAAGAATGCAGACCCTCTAAGTGCTCCTCTTGGCACAAGACCTTCATATGCTTGGAGAAGTATCCATGCTGTGCAAAGACTAGTTCAACAGGGAGCTAGAGCGATCATTGGGAATGGAAGGGAAACGAAGGTGTGGAGGGAGCGGTGGTTGGGTAGTCATCCAGCGACGACCGTCACCTCGATGAGATTAGGAGAGGGAGGTTCCCAAGAGAGGTTATCTGAGGATATGAGAGTATGTGAATTGTTATGTAACAATGGTAGAGAGTGGCATGAGGAGAAGCTGGAACGTATGTTTACAGAGGAAACCCGAAGGAAAATAAAGGCCATTCATCCAGTAGGGAGTAGAAGTGAAGACACCTATGCGTGGGAGTATACGAAAATTGGTCACTACACGGTGAAGTCTGCATATTGGGTACATATGAATGTGATTGCAGCAGAGGAGACAGAGCAAGTAGCGTCCCAACCAAGCTTGGATGTCATCTATAAAAAAATATGGAATTTTGAGACAAGTCCAAAGGTCAAACACTTCCTGTGGAGGTGTCTCAGTAATGCGCTGCCTGTTGCTGCTAATATGGTCCACAGACACATAGCGAAAGACAAAAGTTGTAGCAGATGTGGGGCAGAGGCAGAGACTGTCAATCACCTACTCTTCACTTGTTCGTATGCCTGCCTGATATGGGCAGTAGCTAACGTGCATATCCTGCCCCCAGGATCGTGGTCTGATTCATTCTATTCCAACCTCCATTGGGTCTTAAATTTAGAATAAGAGTATCCAAAGGAGCAGGTGGAAGAAGATCTAACCCCATGGATCATGTGGAGGCTTTGGAAGAATCGCAATGAACTGATTTTCAAAAGTAAGGAGTATACAGCACAGATGTATGTGGAGAAGGCGAGGGATGATGCGAGGGTATGGAAGAGTAGAGAAGAGGTTAAATTGAAAGAGGTGAAACCGCCTGCAGCAGCTATACCGGAGAGACGTTGGACTCCACCACCTCAAGGCAAGCTTAAGTGCAATACAGATGCAACATGGATGCAAGAAACTGGAGTTGGTGGAGTGGGATGGGTACTGAGAGATCATAACGGTGATATGCTGTGGGCTGGGGCGAAAAGGTTACCCGACATGGAATCAGTGCAGGAAACAGAAACGGAAGCTTTACGCTGGGCCATACACACGCTAGCAGGGTTTGGATATAGAAACGTCACGTTTGAATCTGACTCTCAAGTGCTGGTGAGGATGCTGAACAATGAAGAGGAAATCTGGCCCAGGGTGAAGCCCATGATCCAAGCGATAAGCTCATCACCGTCGGGTATGGAGAAAGTTGAGGTGGCCTACTATCTTAGGAGTGGAAATAAAATTGCAGATAGAATAACGAAGGAGACTACTGTGTTTATGTCCATTGTCCCTAAGTTATATTATATTGTGCTTAGTTGGTTATTATCTTGTATGGAGGCTGATAAGTCATTTGTAGAACAATGATTTGGATAATGAGAAGTTGTGGTTGAGTTAAAAAAAAAAAAAAAAAAAAAAAAAAAAAAAAAAAAAAAAAAAAAAAAAAAAAAAAAAAAAAAAAAAAAAAAAAAAAAAAAAAAAAAAAAAAAAAAAAAAAAAAAAAAAAAAAAAAAAAAAAAAAAAAGAACATGTCAGAGCCCCCATCTGGTTCATTGCGGTTTAACTAACATCTCTTCTCTGTCTCTCTCGATCTAAATTAGGCAAACGGAGAAATCGGAAAGGAAAGAAAATGCCGTCGCAGACTCTCTTCCCCATCTCATCCTCCCTTCTTCTTCCCCCTAAATCCTCCACCGAAATGATGTTCAAACCCTTGATCTACGACGATCCCTCGTCCACCACCCTCCTCCTCCATGACGACCACTCCGTCAAGCCTCTCCTCTCCCGCGCCTCCAGCTTCAACGGCGCCGTCACTCCCAACGGTGAATCGACCGGTTTGCACCAGAACAGACGGCGACGATCCAACAGCGACAACTGCCTCTCTGCGGCCTCTCCCGACGGTACTAATGGAAACGGACAACACACTATCGGTCAGGAGGTTAGCCACGCCGCCGCAGAGACTTTCTTGTTGACTCGTCTCTTCTTGAAGCTCCTCAGCTATCTCGGGTACTTAAAGATCCAATTAAAAAGATGATATTTTGTTGTTGGGGTTTGCACGATCATTGATGTATCAAAAACTGTTCTTCAGGGTAGGTTATAGATGGATCACGAGGTTTCTTGCACTTGGATGCTATGCTTTTCTGCTTATGCCGGGATTCATTCAAGGTTTGGATCTTCTACTTACGGTTCTGTCTCTCTCTCTCTCTCTCTCTTTGATCTAAAGATGGTAACTTTCATTTGCTAAAAGGTTGGGAGTGTTTGCTTTGCAGTCGGATATTACTATTTCTTCTCTCCTCACGTCCGCAGAAGTATTGTTTACGGTGATCAACCAAGAAACAGGTCATCATCCTTTACTTACTGCTTATCCAGTTTCTATTTTTTTATCCCTTTACAGACTAGTTGATGCCTTATGTTTTGTTTTTGGTTTCTTCAGGCTTGACTTGTATCTACCTAAGAACTCCAACGGTGGTCCGAAACCAGTTGTGGCGTTTGTTACTGGTGGAGCCTGGATTATTGGGTGAGTTTGGTACCCATTTTTTCATCCTAGGAAGAACTGCAATTTGTCTTACGGAATATGTCTTGTGTTTGATACAGTTATAAGGCGTGGGGTTCTCTTTTAGGACAGCAATTATCAGAAAGAGATATCATTGTGGCATGCATCGATTACAGGTAATTGTTTTCTATGCCACAATGAATGTAGTGGCGTCCTCTCATATTTCATCAGTTTCCATTTAGAATCTGTTGTTGGTTAATGTCTTCATTTACATTATCCCCATCTCATTGGCAATATCAGGAATTTTCCTCAAGGATCTATTAGTGACATGGTTAAAGATGCTTCTTCTGGTATATCATTTATTTGTAATCATATCGCTGTGTATGGTGGTGACCCAGACAGGTATTAATCCTGTCAACAATCCTTGAACATGGAAGTTCTCAGGTTTATGATTTCTGATTTTTTTTTTTGTCGTGTAGAATTTATCTAATGGGTCAGTCTGCTGGTGCACATATCGCGGCTTGCGCCCTGGTAGACCAGGTGGTTAAAGAGTCAGGGGAAGGAGACAGTGTTTCTTGGAGTAGTTCACAGATAAATGCTTATTTTGGTCTGTCTGGAGGGTAAAGCCTTTTCTTCTGATCACAGAACCAACAATACATTGGAATTGAAATGTGTGTCAAGAAGTTGTTTAAAAATGCTTCTTTACAAGTCTTTTTTGTAAAATGGTGGTAGACAGTTCATAAATCGCATAGCATAAAGGTCAAATGGTATCTTAAAGAAGCAAGTAGATTCCTAAGTCCTAACTTCCATCCAGCCAAAGCCAAATAAATTATTTATAGGCTTTCACACTTAAAAAAAATAATCTCTTTGATTGTGATCAACAGGTACAACCTTTTGAGCCTTGTAGACCACTTCCATAGCAGGGGATTGTACCGTTCCATCTTTCTGAGGTATAATAATAGTTCCTAGTATAGATTAGCGTACGATGCTCACCTGGCCAGTAGAGCAGTCCAAAATTTTACACTTAAAAACATGTGACTTTTTGTTTTGTCCTCAGCATCATGGAAGGAGAGGAATCATTAAAACAGTTTTCTCCTGAACTAGTAGTGCAAGACCCAAATCTCAAACACATTGTCGCTCGTCTTCCACCTATTATTTTATTCCACGGTACTGCGGACTACTCCATCCCTTCAGATGCAAGGTATGGTTAAACTTCCATAGCCTTGTGTGTGCACATGTCTGTCTCATGTACTTCTTCAGGTGGTTGATATGATAATTCAACTTCTGAAAATGTTTTTTTTTTCAGTAAATGTTTTGCGGAAACCCTCCAGAGGCTCGGAGGGAAAGCAGAAGTGATCCTTTACGAGGGGAAAACACACACGGATTTGTTTCTTCAGGTACAATATGCCGGTATATTTGAGATCTCTGACTGTCTAGTCGTACAAGAACCTGAATACTGTTCTGGAAAATTGGTTATCTATGTTAGGATCCAATGAGAGGTGGAAAGGACGAGATGTTTGAAGACATAGTATCAGTGGTTATGGGAGACAATCAAGAAGTGGTTGGTAAAAGCGTAGACAGAAGGCGTCTTGTGCCTGAATTCATGTTGAAGTTGGCTCACTGGGTCAGTCCGTTCTAACTCTCACTCTCACTCTCTTCTGCTCCCAAAAGATGCTATTACCGTGTATATTACTTAACAAGCAGTGACAGTTTCATTATACTTTGAGATACAGATGATTTTGAACTTTGATCATGATGGTGTAATTGTATTACCGTTTGCAATACACGTTGATTTTTTTTTGGTCATTCTCTGGTTTGTGTTACTTGTAGAACAACAAAGAGCAGTGAAGAAACTAATGTTTATTTACCTTGTCTCATTAAACTGCCTGGTCTCGTGACTAAAACGGTTCTTGATTATTATAGTGCACTGGATTACTTATGATTCAACAGTTGGCAGAGTACATAAAAGCAGTAAAAGCAAAGAAGCAGATGGATGAAACAGGGAGAAGTAGTTTAAACCACAAGCAAATACAGACCCGAGTGTTTTTAACCAGTGTTCCTCATTCCAGCTGCAATGCCGTTGATGGTGATGAGCAATGCATCCCTGAGCTTGATGTTGTCAAGATCACGTCTTAGCCTCTTGAGGATCTCAACCTGCAGCATGTTCATTGGATTCAGATACGGAAGTCTACTCTCTATCAGCTTCTTCAGGCTCCGGTTGTTCTCCGAGAGCTTTTCATGTCCACTTATCACAAGCACATACTTCTCAGTAGTCAGCAATTCCTTTCTCAGCTCACTACCGAGTCCTCTTCTGCTTTCTGAGACAAGCTGTTCATCGTAGTGTTTGGCTATTGGGATATCTGCTTTCGCTAACACCATCTCGATAAGGTCTATGGTTGACTGAAAGAAGGGCCATTCCTTGTACATCGCTTGGAGATCATCAGCGTGACCTTTCTCACAGACTCCTTTCAGACCAGCTCCTACGCCTAGCCAAGCTGGAAGCACAAACCTTGTCTGTGTCCAAGCGAAAACCCATGGGATAGCTCGGAGATGTCCAATACCAGTTGAGCTCTTTCTTCGTGTTGGCCTGCTTCCTATGTTGAGGAAACCGAGCTCGGCCTGAGGTGTTGCCTCTTGAAAGTAAGAGAGGAATTCTGGGTTTTCATACACCGTGCTCCTGTAGTTTTGGCAGCTGATGTTGGAGATATCTTCCATTAAGCTCCTCCATTTTTCTTCTCGAGGTGGCTGAGGAGGTTCCAAAGTAGCAAGCAGTACTGCGGTTGTGTAAATCTCTAGCTGCCTAACAGCCGTCTGTGGTATCCCAAACTTGGCTTGCACCATCTCACCTTGCTCTGTGGAACGCAGAGTACCCTGCAATTTCAAAGCAAGACTGTGCCTTAGAACTGCTGAAAAGCGAAAACCCCGTCCATTTAGTATTAACTAATTTGTGGCGGCTTATAGTTTAACTCACCATCACTGAACCTGGAGGCTGGGATTGTATGGCGAGATAAGTTGGGCCACCACCTCTCCCAATACTTCCTCCTCGTCCATGAAACAAGGTAACTTTGATGCCAAATTCATTGCAAGCAGCCACAACACCCTCCTGGGCTTTGTATAGTTCCCATGCTGCAGTAAAGCGACCCGCATCTTTTCCAGAATCAGAATATCCGACCATCACCTGCACACATGTTTATGTTTTCAAGGCTATTAAGGTACAACTGGCGCAGCCTCCAAAGATGGATTTGGTTGAAATTAAGTATACACACCTCTTGGTGTCCAGTGTGGTTCTTCTCGATGTGTTCTCTGTACCAGTCAATTGATAGCAATTTCCTTATCACGGAGCCAGCACCTCTTAAATCCTTCACCGTTTCAAAGAGAGGAACCACTCGCAGTCTATCATGTAACAAAAACAAATCAGCATACCAAGTACTTATGTCATCAAAATATGTAAGACACAAGACACAACCATTCATGATAGTAGGCAGACATGCAAATTGATAATGAATGAAGTGTTCCTTCAAGAAATTACACTCACGTTCCAGCAGGACATGGTCTTCCCAGCTCTCCAGTGACGGCAAGACGTGCATCTTTCTGTAGAAGTTCCACAGCGAGGACATCACTTGCCTACAAGTTGCAACAAATTAATGGCATCATTTTTGCTGCGGATCTAAAATAGTTACTTGTCCACATTAGCCTCAGAAAAGAGTTGACTGTAAAAGACTTGATCTATCATACGTTTGAAGCTATGGAAATCACGTAAGCTCCAAGTGATTCACTTCCTAGCTCAGCAGCAACTCGGAAAGTGTCTAGTACTTCTTTCACTTCAGGACCGACCTGCAACAGTTCAATGATTTTGAGGACTGTGTTGCAAACATAACGTACAAGAGATAAAATGGGAGATCACTTTTGTATCATACTGGGTTTCCTTGAAGTAAACGCATAAACATTCAAGTTATTAATTACTCTATTTGGTCTTACAATAAGATAAGTTGCAACTACTAATTAGAATTCTTATTTTTTTCTGGGACAGGTCTAACATAAAAAAAACCCACGGTGAGTGCTCGCTGACCTCAATATTTGGGGGGACAAGAGGACGTTTCCCTTTCAATTCTCTTGTCAAGAACTCAAGCTTCTTCTCTTCATCCCATTCACTATATGTGCCCATGTCCAAGTATGTTGTAATTGCATCCAAAGCTTCAGAATGCTTTGCAGCTTCCTGAATAATTAAATCTTAGATCAGACAGAAACAACAGAAAAGGAGCCAAAACAACAAGCAAGAAAAACGTCACCTGTCGTAAATCAAGTTTCATCAAAACCATGCCGAAAGTAGCAACTCTACGGATCAAATCAGCAAGCCGGCCATCAGCTAGAACTCCGGAATCAGATGCATGCTGAGAAAATAGTAATTTTCAGTTAGAAAGGTAATGATATTTAATGGGAACTCAATTTGCATGGAGCAAGATCGTACCAGAGATTCATAGCAGAGAAGTAATGGTTCCAGAAATTGGTCTGATGTTTCATAGTAGTCCCAAGGATCATATTCACAAGGAAGACCCTCAAGAAGAAGTTCCAGAAGTCTTCGTGTCTTCAAAAGCTGTAATCACCAGATCATTACAAGTGAGTGGTTTTGAGCGAGAATGTACAGTTTACCAATATGTTTATAAATTTCTGATATTGAGAATATTTACAAATAAGTTAAGCAGTAACTAAAGATAAATGCCTTTGGAGATATAAACATGAACTCTTTCACATCTTTGGCAATGCTAATTCAGCTCAATGAGAAATAAGGAGTAAGGATCTGCACCTTTTCCTTTACTTCCCCAAGAACAATCCGATAAGGAGCAATTCCAGCTCGTTTAGGTGGAGTTGGTTCTAGTAGCTTCTGAAAGCTGGTCCTCCCAATTTGAGAATCAGCAAGTAGTTTCTTCTGAAGGAGAAGTTGTGAACTCGAGGAGGAAGAACCTCGTGGAGTGATACTTTGCTGAGAACCATTAGAGTTGACGGAATGTCCATTTCCTGTCTTTATTTGCAAATTTGGGCCATAGCCATCACTTGAAATGCCTTGAACATCCTATTTTAAGGAAGAAAACTATCAAGTACAGACAAACACAGCCAGACTATTTTTAATATGCATCTCTAAAATGCATGCTTCACCTGGCGACTGAGTGGAATATAATCTGTCACAGGAACTTCAAGCTTGGGATACTGTGATTCACCACATTCTGCAGGTAGGATATCAGAAACTTATAAGATGAGTGAGTTGTCTATATGCATGATTGAATGTTCGAAACTTTTATAAGAAGAGAGTATTCTACACATGAAATCCCGTACCAGCACATAAGGGAAGGTCAGCTCTAGGTGGAAGTTGAGTGGGTAGAGATAAGCCCTGCTGGTTTGGAAATTTTGGTTGGCTTCTACCAACATTCGTACCCCAACTTTCAAGGTCATCTTGGGCAGCAATTTCTGATCAGCAAAAATAACATCTTCAATATTTGTTCTCTCAAGAATCAAGAAAAATCTGAGTCATGAGCTGTCTCCCAGAAGCTTACCTTTTTCAAGAATTTCATCTGCCAATCTTGACAATCTATCACTGCATCGATTCATTGACAATTCAAATCTTAAGCTATCAATCTCTCTTATGTATAGATCGATAGCCATCCACCTAGACATAAGCGATACTTCTTTTGTGACCTGGAAATTTATTGATAAAAGACAATCGTGTGTGAGCAAGTTAATCCTGATATCTCTCTATAACAGCCAAATAGTAAGCCATCTTAAATAATACAGAACTCCCATGCAAAGCTCACATTCTCACTCATACATAGATTTTTCAGGGGAATAGTAACTGCTCACCTTTGCAGTGACATTTGGATTTCCATCTCTGTCGCCACCCATCCAGGAACCAAACTTTATTGGGGTGCAAGTTAATGGGAGTGGCTTCCCCGTTAACTGAAGAACGCATAGAGAATAACATATTATCAATATCAAGTCGGTTATTCATTCACAATTTGCATATAAATGAGAAAAAAAGTAAGACCTTCTTCAAAGAACTGCTGACACGACGTAAGTAATGTGGTACAGCTTTCCAAAGGGATTGTTCAACAATGTTCAAACCTGACACATTGTAATAACATATACTTGTAGCAAAACCTTGGTTTATTCTCAGACATTTACAAGTTTCTGATGAGAATACCAGCTCTAGCTTCATCAACAGGAGTAGGCTTCTGACGTCTAAGTTCATCAGTCTGCCACAGTGAAGTTATCTCCCTAACCTTTTAAACGAAATAAAATTATTAGATGTAACGCTTCAGCAGAGAAATTCTAAGTAATATTTTGTGGAAGAGAGTACCATATCCTCAATGACCGTTTCTCGATCTTCAAATCCAAGGTCTGGTCTATCGTTATATTCAAGAAGATGCTGTAAAATGTACAAAGACCATAAACCTAAAATTGCTTGCAAACATGTATATATCAATCAATTTTCAGCATTACTGATAACTCACAGCCATTCTGATATGTTTGTACTGCAAGGTTCTCCGGTTAATTTGAGTGGGGTGTGCAGTAAGAACAATTTCAACCCCCTGCATAGGATAAATTAGTTAGAAAACAAGTATCATACTGTGGACAAGCAAAATGACTTCACTTTGAACTCAATCTTTCAGTTACAAGATACCACCAGTTTCATCAGAAATATAGAAAAGATGATGATAGAGTAACAGCGAGTAGAACAGTGAAGCATAACCTGCTTGCAAACGGTATCATAAAGCTCATCTGGGGAAACACCACTTTGCAATAGGTTACTGAATACATCGTTGCATGATCTTGAAAGCTGTGGAAGGTTACGGACTCTACGAACTCTGAAAACAGGAAACATTTTGCTTAGATGATAAAAGCAATCTTTCAAACACACAAACTTCTCCAAGTATCCACACACTTTCATCTTTTGATAACTTCTTAAAAACATTTTCATTCTTTTTAACATGTGCTTGTCAACTATAGTCAACCTGTGATGTGTCTCGGCAATTCCCATCAAGTTGAGAAAATGGCTGAAGGCACGAGCCAGCGTCAGTGCTTCCTCCAGTGACATGTTTGATATTTCAGAAGTCAGCTGCGTCTCCAAAAGCTCGGCCGTGTCTTCGATACCAGCCAGACGAAGATTTAACGCACTCTGAAACCAAAAATAGTATATTATATCCAGTGAAAACACTTAGTCGTAAGGTTCTAGAAATCAGTCACCACCTAGGAAACATGATAATCAAAAAGCATATTCCAGATCTGAAACGAATCCATCAAGAAAAGCTACAAAACAAACAGTTTTCTACAAACGTTCTTGATCCGAGAGGAATCTCAACAGTGTAAAACAAACACAATCACGAAATATCGAAGACCTCAAGCGATTCGAGTAAGAAGACTTCACCTAGCGTCCTCCTACGTTTCCATTTCCTCTCAAAACAAACCGATCGCAGTCTATAGAAATCGTTTTACGGAACGATCGGAGTAGAACGTTAACGCTTCTCGAGCAAAAGACACGAAAAATCACAGAAGAGCTTTGAGAACAGAGTGAGAGAGAAGCAAAAACCTGAGCGAGAACACGAGTCCGTTCGATTTTCTCCATGAAATCGGAGCCGACTTCTCTCTGCAAGACGTCGTTGAAGAGACTGCCGAGCAGCTTGCAGTCATCTTCGAAGCTCTGGAACGAAATCTCCTCCGCGATATCGTCCGTCGTATCCGTCATCGAAAGACTGCTTTGACCGTCGAGTAGACCTTGGAAAAGGAAAACAGTGTGGAGAGTGTGAAGGGGAGAGAGAGAGTCTTCGTTGCTGTGAAGAATGCCGTACAATCGAGTGATATTTATGGTCTGTTGGAAGTGGGCCCTACCCACAATGTTTACGCTCTCAGATGACGACACGTCACGGTTTTTACCAACTGTAAATTGGCGGTGGCAATGTGTTGGATTCCCGAATCTACGGGGGATTTTAATTTGATTCTCCATGTCCCAATTTTTCAACACTAGTCAACATTAGTATAAGTTATGAGAATTTTAGAATATATCATTTTATTTATCTTACAAGAATTCACGTGTAATAATTTTATTTTCACTATTATAAACTATTTTGAAGTTGACAAAAAAAAAACTATTTTGAAAATAGGCAAATCTCCAAAATAGCACATTTTTAAGTTTATATCACAAAAATAACACTAAAAAACTAAAATGACCAAAATAGCATTTTATCATTTGAAAATTTTAATTTTTTTATTTTTTAAAATTTGAAATCTTATCCCCAAAACCTCATTCCTCAACTCTAAACCCTAAATCATAAACTCTAAACCCTAAACCCTAAGCTCTAAACCCTAAACCCTACACTCTAAACCCTAAACCCTAAACTCTAAACCCTAAACTCTAAACCCTAAACCCTAAACCCTAAACCCTAAATCCTAAACTCCACCCTTTAACTCTAAACCCTAAGTTTGTGACTTTTGATAAAACATTAAGTGCTATTTTTGTGACTTTGAGTGCTAGTTTGGAAACAAAAACTTGATTTAGTGAAAAAAAAAAAAAAAAAAAAAAAAAAAAAAAAAAAAAAAAAAAAACTTGATTTAGTGTTATTTTTATTTTTTTCTCTTTGAAAAATGATTGTGCTGAATATTTAGATTAAAAAAGTTCTTTGTTACTCTAATAAATTATTTTCTAAAATTTAAGATTTGATCATTTGAACTTTATGGTGCAATGCCAAAAACATTAATTTGTTTCTCCCTCCTCCAAATTTGCAGCCTTTTCAGTTTTACCTCCAAAATAATCAAATAACTTTTTATTACAATTTGCCAACTAGCTATCAAACAAATAAAGTTCAATCATTTGAGATGATTTTTTCGGCTGGTAGAGTTTGGACTCCAGTATAAAAATTCCATCCGCTTTCCTAATTAATATTTTAGACGGATTTGTCAGGACAATTATCAAAAAGAATTACATAAAATATATTGTGTTAAGCTTTATAGCTCAATTATTTGAAGGCTGTAATCATAGAGGATCGTTCTCTAGGTCCGTCTACCAATGATATTAGTATGGATAAAGTACAGACTAATTATTATTCCCACTAAAATCGTGCGGTCAAATATGCTCTCCAAGTTCTTTCCATAGTTATCTTAGTTTTCGAACATAGGGACAAACTCATAATAAAATTGTTTTGTCCTAACTCCTAACATTCTCCCTTTATTTTCACTCACAAAGTTAAAATATATCATAGTTTAGGAAATATTTTTTTTATGTTACAAACTTATATAATGCAGTATATAGATTTATACTACTACAGGAAAAAGAGTTATGATAACCAAAACTTTGTAAACAATGGGATGAAATTAATGTAACAATGTTAAAAAATAAACATTGGTGAAATAATCTTTATATTAACGAAAACTTAATGTTAATGTTGCATTGCCTCCACAGATTTCAAGCTTTTGAAACTGTTAAATGTTTGTATAATTTTCATAACATAAAAATATTTGTATATTTTTTTGTTATAATATCATTGAATTTTAAATATCACAACTAGATGTTGATCCGTGCGTCCGCGCGGTTATTGATTATCTTTTTATAATTTTTTTTTAGTGTTATAAATTTCAAATGTGTCATTGTATATAATTATATTTACAAAACATATTGTATAATGTAAATGAGATCAATTAGTTTCATGTCTCAAATTGACAGACATTTGTATTGTATCTTCTTTCTAATATATTTATTTTATTAGTTTTCCGTTGGAGTTTTAGACTGTACAATATATTAGTAAGAATCCATTTTTAATATGTTTTATATCAGTAATTTATATATTAAAAAAATTGGGCTTGCATGTAACTAATTTATAAACTGTAAGCAATACATAATCAATTAATTTTGCAGAAAAAAATATTTTATTTAATATATAATGGTGTACACTAATATTTAAACATCATGTATTGAGAAATCTCTATTATACAAGTGAACTTAATGTTGCTACTGAATACATAAAGAAAATAATGTCACAGACTCACATGTTTGGTTAGTATAGTTTTAATCGAATACTAGGTGATAACCCGCGTCCTGCGCGGAGTGAGTGGCCAGAAGAGATTTTTTTAAAAAAAATTACAGATATTAGAAATTTTAAAGTTATAGACACAAATATTAGATCTAATTATATATATGGAATGAAAGTGTGAATGTATATATAATGTAAGCTTAAGTGTTTTTTTGAAAAAGATTATTTTGCGTAAATTAGATATATTTTATGTAAAAAATATATAATAGTATGCAATAACTTTTATTAATTTATTATGAATTTAAGACAAAACAAAACATAGGAAATAGAATATGATTATAATATTAAGAAACATAAGTAATAGAAAAATAAAATATGAAAGAAACAAATTATAAGAAAACAAATAAAACACTGATAAAACCAAGATGCCTTGAAAATAGTCTTCAGAACTCCTGGTTTGCAATCATTTAGAAAGAAACAACTAAGAATTAGTTTACCAAACTAAACATAACTACTTAAAAAATTCACTAAACGAACTGATATACCACTTTCTGAAACGGAGTTAAAGCCAGCCATTTGTTTGCTTGAGGGAATGTTTTGATAATTAGGAAGTCGAGAAGAAGTGTGTGGTGAGTCGATGAATTGTAGAGAACATATATTTATATTAAGAAGGCAGCGCCCGTGTGATTAGTGATACACAAAATAATGGCTGTAATTTGATATCTTGCATATTTACATTGTTTTAATTATCCTTTCTTGTGCATATTGGTCTTTTGGAATAGCATTTACACATGTTTAGGTTGCATTTCCATGCATTAGTCCTTATCAGGTGTTGGAGAGAGTTTCATGATGAACTCTGTGCCCCAAGGAGTGTTTTGATGCCCAAAGAATGTAGATGAGTCGCTGAAGGATCCTAGCGGCCAGGCGTAGCGGCAAAGGCTGGTTGCTACAGAAGATAGAGCTGAAAACCTGAGGCACCCAAGTACCGTAGCGGGAGTGTGTAGCGGGCTAGAGAGACCGCTAGTATTGAAGTGCCTTCTACAGCGGCCAGCCATAGCGATTTCACGAGGTCGCTATGCGTTCAAGACTTCTAAAATCTCCCAAGTATCCTAGCGGCCACACGTAGCGGGCTGGAGAGACCGCTAGAATTGAAGCGCCTTCTACAGCGGCCAGACATAGCGATTTCACGAGGTCCCTATGCGTTCAAGTATCCTAGCGGCCACACGTAGCGGGCAAGACAAGTCGCTATAGTCGTAGCAACCTCCGGTATCGACCTTTTCTAGTCACTACGGAGAAAAATATCTATGTTTTTGTGGGTCAAACCAGGCGTGTTGGGTTGGTCCAACTCGAGTTTTAGTCTTCTATAAATACTTTTTAAACCAAAATTTGGGAGGATCCTGTTTTCTATCTAATCAAAAGCCACTTTTTGGTGAAAGATCTAATCTTGGTCATAATTTCTTATCTTTGTTTGATTATCTTGCTCTCTAATCATGTTTAACCTTGAATCATCCATGGTTTTGGGGTTATTCATGTCTATTAGTGAGTAGACTAATCTTGGATTCATGGGCTAGGGTGATTAAGGGTGATTAGAGAAGATCTAGGGTGTTTAGTGTTAGATTTACTTGTTTTCTCGCTTGTTGAGGGTTCTCAATGTTATTTTAGTCTTTATCATACTAAAATAGATCTCTAGGCATTTCCTGCCCACAAGGTGTAT
>NC_027752.1:14245829-14265199 GCF_000695525.1 Brassica oleracea var. oleracea
TTCATCTAGAGATAGAGCTTGAGCTTGTTTAGCTTAGTGTCTAGACATAAGGAAAGTGTTTGATTGATACCTTGCCACCCTTAGATTGGATCTACATCACCCGAGATCAAATGCCTAGTCCCATGAGTCTTCTTGCTACATATTAAGAAAGAAAGATCATTACTTTATTGCATTAGCTTATTAGTTCTTAGTTCATATCATCTTTAAAACCGGATTGCACTTAGCTTAAGCATGAACTTGCATTCCCTTTGCTTTAGAATCACCTAGGATTGGTTCGACAATCTGTTATACTACATTGATTTGATCTTGGACCCTTGAAAAGGCCTGCATCAGAATTACAGATATTATTACATATTTAATTTCACATAACTTGGGCTCCAATCGTAATCGCAATTTACCTTAATTTTGTAGACATTATAATCAAACTTCCTTTTATAAATTACAATTAAACAAAACGAATAAAATTCACGATTATTAATTGATTTGATAATTTGAACCCATAATCTAACTTCCTTATATACAACATATTACTAGTTCACAAAATTTTGTAATCATAATCGACTCCCTATTATTACCAAAAAGTTATAAAAAATAATGGCGGATTTGATTCAAGTATTATTACCAAAACTTTACCAAATTCGTAATTTAAAAATATATCAAAGTTATTAGAAGTTTTCTTTTAACAATAATTAATCACGGTTGTCCTTGCAAATCATGTTTCATTAAGGGATAGAACAATTAAATTTATTATAAATTTTCTTTTAACTTTCATATATATCATATATATTGTAACATTATTAGAAGTTTCCTTTTAAATTTCACCCAGATTTGAACAAAGTTATTGCAAATCACGTCTCTTTTTAATATTAATAGTTAGACATCGTGATTTCGTAACAATCATTAATCACAGTTTATGATTACAATTACGATAAGTCCTCAAACGAAATTATATGGGCCATCGTGATTTCGTAATAGTTAGACATCCCCTTGTTACGATAAGTCCTTAAACGGAATTAATTTGTAGACACTATAGTTATACTTTTTTTTTTGAATTAGACTATAGTTAGACATTATACTTAGATTATTAAATTATTAAATGCTATATGATGAATACTTGTAAAAACATGTGCATATACTTTTGTCTCAATCTATTTAACTATTAACTATAAGAAGTATAATTTATAACATATATTACGGTTCTGGTAACATTGTGAAGAGATTATAACTTTAACGGTAATATTTTGTTACATGAAATCCAATACATATGCACATAATGGTATAATCCGAATCATTATAGATGGTCCACTTACATATGTTATAAATTATACTTCTTTTAGTTATATATGTATCGGATTATACCATCTACAAAATCGTTATCTCATATATAATTAACTTTGTGGACCGGATCAGTTTGAATAATAATGAGAATAAATGACTATACGCCCGTAAGTTTGAATAATAATTAACTTTATTTTTGGGAGGCCTTTTTGAAGAGAGATGCTCGATCTCCCCAAATTACAGTAAACTCTAATTGTGTCGCTTTCTCTCTCGAAGGGGATCATGAACTCGCGGAGGGACCGTGTGTGTTACTCTTTCCCCTCTATTGACTTTAGTTTCCGTCTTCTTTCGGCGAAGAGGAACATAAATAGGATACGGCTGATAACACGGGCACGAAATCGAGCTCCTCCGCTGCGGATTCATACGTTAGGAGCTTGATTAGTTTGACTTCGGGCCAGTTCATTTCTCCATCCGGATGGAGATGAGATTTTTGTTCGTTTAGTTACTAAAAGTGCAACTCATCCGGATGATTTTCGGAAATTTAGGCTTAATTTTAAAGTCCATCCAGCTGAAGCAATTTTGACCATTTGGATGGTGATGGTTCATTCAATATGGTATAATATTTATTATGCCCCAAATGTAATTCACAAATTACAAACCTAAACATAATATCATTTTGTCACACACGAAAACTGACAAAACCACAAAAACATATTTTTCCGCGAAAACCTAAATACGATTTTTTTTTCACGCCAAAACACTAAAAACGCATTTCCGGACAAAATAGCAAAAACGTGTTTTCCCGCTAAAATTGCAAAAATGTGTTTTCCCGCAAAAAATCGTAAAACGTATTTTCATGCCAAAATCACAAAAACGTGTTTTCACACCAAAAACCCCAAAACACGTTTTTTCCGCCAAAACATAAAAACACGTTTTCTCGCCAAAACCACAAAACGTGTTTTCCCGCCATAACGGATTTTTCCGCCAAAACCGAAAAATGTGTTTTCTCATCAAAATACATTTTCCGCCAAAACTGTAAAACGCGCTTTCTCGTCAAAACCGCAAAACATGTTTTCCCGCCAAAACGCATTTTCCCGCGAAAACAGCAAAAACGTGTTTTTCCGCCAAAACGCATTTTCCCGCGAAAACCACAAAACACATATTTTCTCGCCAAAACGTATTTTCCGCGAAAACCGTAAAATGTGTTTTCACGCCAAAACCACAAAAACACGTTTTCCCTCCAAAACCGTAAAACATGTTTTCTCGCCAAAACAAATAATTGTCGTTTTCCTGCCAAAACTGAAAAATCTAGTTTTTTCCGCCAAAACTGAAAAATCTCGTTTTCCCACCAAAATCAAAAATATCGTTTTCCCGCCAAAACAAAAAAAAAATCTCGTTTTCCCGCCAAAACCGCCAAAAATGCATTTTCTCGCCAAAAACGTGTTTTCCCGCCAAAAGCGCAAAAAATGCGTTTTCTCGCCAAAACCAAAATTGTATTTTTCCACCAAAATCGAAAAATCTCGTTTTCCCGTCAAAATCGAAAAATCTCGTTTTCCCGTCAAAATCGAAAAATCTCGTTTTCCCGTCAAAATCGAAAAATCTTGTTTTCCGCCAAAACCGAAGTTACAGTCGGTTTATAATTAATACTCTTTTTAGTGTGAAACTCTAAAGTTTTTTTTCAAATACATGTTTATTAATTTTTTTTGTTTATTAGAAGTTATTATTGCAGTAAAATTTTAACATATGATTAAATCAACATAATTAATATAAAATAATATTTTGGCACATAATTAATAATATAGTATAAAATACATAAAATTTTAAAATATTCATAAGAAAAAATAAGATAATCCAGTGATTTTGTATTAAAATTTTATTTTAATTATTACCAATACTATAATTACAGTAGAATAAACAAATAAAACATGTAAAACTATTGTGTATTCATAAACATGTCTTGAATATTAAGACAAACATATTCTATGATAAGAATAACAAAGTATATACAATGAAAACTAATAGTACCTTATATTAAAGTAAGCTGAACATTTTGAAATACTCATTAATATTAATGATATATTTATATATTCATCAACCCTACTTATATATATTTTGATAACTTAAATAATGAGAATAAATTATAGATTACTGTATTAGTGAATAGTAATGAATGGTGCAATAACCTTTTGTAATTAGATTTTTAGGATGATCATCTTTTAATGGTATAGGTTTTAGTCTGAATTTTAAAATTGATTTGCAATACGGTTCGAGTTGGATATGATCGGTTCAACCAAATAAAAACACATCCTGAACCAATACAGAATGACTCCGTCTCCGTGTGTAAACAACACCAAAACGGCAACGTTTTCAAGAGGTAAAATAAGTTTTCGCTTCAATAAACAAACAAACAAACATAGCCAAGCCCGAGCCAAAGAGATTTGCGATTGAAACAACGATTTGATCAATCTCGATAGAAGAAGAAGATGGTACGTGCTGTTTTTTTTTTCTCAATCGATCCTTCAAATAACTGCTTTTCATCGATTGATTTATCTCCTGTGGAAAATTGGGGATATCTTGTTTGTTGATTGGAATTAATCTCCAAAGCCCAAAAATTTGATTTTCTTTTGTGATTATTTTGGATTGGTCTCGGAGATTTAGGGTTTTCGGTGGCTGAGATTTGGGTTTAGGGTTCGTTCCTGGTACATCATTCAGAATGATTATACCTTTACTTAATTGTATTATAAATAGATTAGCATATGGTTCATAGATAGATTTGAGGTTTTTGTATTGATGCAATCCTTCTCTGTTATCCACAAAGTTGAAAAGTTTACAGCTTTGAGCTTGTTATGGAAATTTTATAGACGTTTCAGCTAGCCGAATGAATTGCTTGCTTACTCAGGGTTTAATTCTATGTGTCAGTCCTGTATAATTCGCTAATTGGAAATTCAATTTTTTTTTTTTTTTTGCAGTCGACTCTTTCAGCTGCCAGGGCAGATAACTTTTACTATCCACCAGAATGGACACCGGATCAAGGTTCCTTGAACAAGTTTCAAGGACAGCATCCCCTCAGAGAGAGGGCAAGGAAACTAGGCGAGGGGATTTTGATCATAAGGTACCATAATCAAATCAAATACGATGTTATTAGTTCATTCCAGTGTCTGCCTACTTACCAATGGAGATCAGAAGCTTGAGTTGTTGTGCAAATGTGCCTATCTCTGCTGCTGTACATTCTGTTGATCGATGAGAAGTTCTTCTTTTTTTTTTTTTTTTTTTTTAAATTGAATTGGCAGGAGGGTACTATTACTTTGGTTGAAATTTTCACACGTGGTCTTGTTTTTTTTCAGGTTCGAGATGCCCTATAATATATGGTGTGGTGGCTGCAATTCCATGATTGCCAAGGGTGTTCGATTCAATGCAGAGAAGAAGCAAGTTGGGAACTATTATTCTACAAAGGTATGAATTTGAGAGTCTTTCATTTTTCTGCCATCACTTCAATAACCTTTGATTGCACAGATACGTGTGTATATTCTCCTTCTGCTTGCCATGGAACTATGGCTGAGTTTATATATTATATTATGGTCAGATATGGAGCTTTGCGATGAAAGCACCATGCTGCAAACAAGAGATAGTTATCCAGACAGATCCTCAGAACTGCGAGTATGTGATTACTAGTGGTGCCCAGAAGAAGGTTGAGGAATATGACGTAGAAGACGCAGAAACCATGGAGCTCACTGCTGAGGAAGGTTGGTTTCTACCTTCGTCAACAAGTTTGCATTTAGAATATCTATAGGTGTTTTGGCTTTTCTTCGTTCCTATTTGTTCTACCGGCTCATTCTCGGTATGGCTTTATAATCTTGGTGCAGAGAAGGGAAAGCTTGCAGACCCGTTTTATCGTCTAGAGCACCAGGAAGTTGATTTGCAGAAGAAGAAAGCAGCAGAACCGCTTTTGGTCCGTCTCCAGCGAGTCTCAGACGCAAGACATGCAGATGACTACTCCCTAAACAAAGCTCTACGCGCACAAATTAGGGTAATCTACAAATTTTTCATTTATTTTTGACTGCATGCAAACTCGTATGTGGATTCCTCTTTTTCTAACGTGTGCTCATTCTCCAGGGTCACAGGAAACGTGTAGGTGAAGAAGAGGCTGCTTCAAGGAAGCTAGGGTTGGGGATAAGACTTCTTCCGAAAAGCGAAGAAGATATTGCAGCTGCATCAAACGTGAAGTTCAAGACCAAGTTTGATAAGAACCGAAAGGATAAACGAGCTCTGATCCATGCATCTTCCATCTTTCCAGAGTCATCTTACTCGATGTCATCGTCAAGCAAGAAAAGATTGGAGCTAGAAGCAAAGAGAAGGAAAATATGTGCAGCGTCAGCGTCGAGTCTGTTGAGCGGGGGATTCAAAGCTTCATCATTGTCTAAAAACCAATCATCAGCAAGCAAGTACAAGAGCTCAACAGTTTCTGTAAGGAAGATGTAATTTAGAAACCTGCGCTTGAATCGTTGAAAAGTTGTGTAAGAAAAAGAATAAAGTTGACTCGTTACACTAGTGACAATCTTTTGACGTGGGAAATTGAATTTGATACCGGCTCTGTTCTTGGTTCTTTTCTACGTTCAAGCTTGGAACGTCTTAAATGATAACTCTGGGTGGATAAGTATATTGTTGGTATCTTAACGCAAATCTTGGTTTTTAAAAATAGTGAAATCTCACGATGCAAAGTTCTTGTACCGGTGAAATGCATCAACTCCACTATATCAAAAATGTACTAGTTTTGTTTTTAAAAATGCGAAAAGCAAATGGAAAGCTGAATGCTTTGGATCTTTGGGGTGTGGAAGATTGTAATCAATAAATTCAATAATCCTTTAATGGAAGGTCCACCACCTTGTGTCGGAAAAAGGATCGTTACTCGTCTTAAATCTTAACGAATTATAAATAAACTTAACCCCCACAACATCACCATTGGTCACCCACCTGCCCCATAAAATAGGAAAGTTATCAGAAGACCCACTGAAGAAATCACAACCGTCGATCTAGACGACCAGGCTTGTTACAGTGGAAGTCAACTCGAAGTCGTCGGCTCACCCAGTAATTTCCAAAAAGACATTAAAACTGGCGCGTCTCTCTGTCTCTCTAGATATCTCCACCACTAGCCAGTTATTTACGGGATTTTATTTTCTTAAAAATCTTTATTGTTTCCCTCTTCGCAAACAAAAAAAAGAAAAGAAAAGAAAAGAGTATTAAAGCGGGGTCGAGTTCATCGATATTCGAGGAAACTTCAATGTGGACACAAATATCAAACTTAAGACTTGGCGAGAGAGTTGTCTAGGGTTCTTCTTCTCTTCTGCATTCTCATCATCATCGAGCTCTATCATGGCTGGGTAAGCGCTTCCTTCTTCTATATCGCTCTGGAACTCGGCTAGGTTATATCGAGTTTTGATTTTGCATTAACTACGATTACTGCCAATTTCAATCGGAAAAAAAGTTTGAAACTTTTGATTCCGCCTTTAGTGAGTCAATGGAGCTCTCTGATTTTAATTTTCTGCTGATGTATAAGTTTAGCGCTAAAGAGATTTTTTTTCCTAGTGTTGTATAAAAAAAAAACTTTTTACAGTTATCAACAATATATGTCACATCTATCTCAAAATCTAGGTCTTTGCACTTTCTCCAAGTACATATTCATGGTTTGTTAACTGTGTTGGGGGTGGTGGATCAGACTCTGTATCCTCTTTGTTCCATTAGGCACAAGTAATGTTTTGTTGTTATGTCTTCTTATTTGGAAATGGTACTGTTTGGATAAGTTTTTTTTTTTAGCTCTTTTTTTCATTAGAGCCTATGTGTTTTGTTTGGTAACATCTTTTTTTTTTCTCATTGTTGTGGCTATGAACCACTGTCTTCACCAATGGATGTTTTTCTTGCAGACGATCGTGGCTGGTTGATAGTAACCGAATCGCAACTAAAATAAAGAGTGCATCGAGTCATTCTGACTCGCACCAAGTGGTGTGGAACAGTAATCCTACTAGACACTGTCCCAACTGTCACCACGTCATTGACAACAACGATGATGTACGGTTTGCTCTTTCTTTAGTTTCCCTTCATATCTACGATTCTCACACAAAAGTTTTGTTACATTTTCCAGGAAGTTGATGCCTGGCCAGGCTTGCCACGAGGTGTGAAATTCGATCCATCTGATCCAGAGATCATCTGGCATTTGCTTGCAAAATCTGGTTTGTTGGGTTTAAGCACCCACCCTTTCATTGATGAGTTCATCCCAACTGTTAATCAAGATGATGGTATCTGTTACACTCATCCTAAGAACTTACCAGGTTAGGACATTTCAGCTTCTTTTTAATGTTTTCAATGATCAAATGAAGTCTTATTCTTAAATCAAATTTGAAATATATTTAGGTGTTAAGCACGATGGGACTGTGTCCCACTTCTTCCACAGAGCAATCAAAGCCTACAGCACAGGAACTCGAAAGCGCAGAAAGATACACGACGATGATTTCGGCGATGTGCGCTGGCACAAGACTGGAAGAACTAAACCGGTTGTGTTGGATGGTGTTCAAAGAGGTTGCAAGAAAATAATGGTTCTATACGGTGGGAAAAACGTTAAAACTAACTGGGTGATGCACCAATACCATCTGGGGACAGACGAAGATGAGAAAGAAGGTGACTACGTTGTTTCCAAGATTTTCTACCAGCAGCCAGCAGTGCTCAAACAAGGTGGTGGTGATAAAGCTGAGCAGGATGTCTCTGATGATATCTTTGCTTCAGCCACCCCTAAAGCGGATCCTGTCACTCCCAAACTGTTTACACCCGAGCCTCCACAAGCTGTGGGAGTTTGCTCTGATTCTCACTTTGCAGATGACTATGCTATTCCTCAGGAGG
Organism: Brassica oleracea var. oleracea; assembly: GCF_000695525.1. Taxonomy (NCBI): domain Eukaryota; kingdom Viridiplantae; phylum Streptophyta; class Magnoliopsida; order Brassicales; family Brassicaceae; genus Brassica; species Brassica oleracea. The sequence continues at coordinate 14,253,996 of NC_027752.1, forward strand.
TTTCTCTTGCTGAGGTAAAAGTTTCTTATTGTTCTGCTTTCTTTTGATACACTTACTAACTGACACTTCTTCCTTTGTTTCCCAAAGATATCTGAGGCAGTGTATATGGAAGATGAGGTTCAGGGAGTTCAACGTAATAATGAAAGAACAAGCTCCGAGGATGAGCCTGCACCTGAGACCGGGATTGAAAACCGAGATAATGAAATAAAGGTATATGATGGAGAAGAGAAAGAGAATGGTAAGGAAGATGGAAACGACCAAGAAGGCAAAGAAAATGAACACCAAGCTGAGGAAGATCCGAATTGGTTGGAAAGTGGTGAATCTCAGTTTATCTTGGACTCCCAACAGCTTGTGGAAGCCTTGTCTCTTTGCGATGATCTATTGCAGGACAGAGATGAGAACGCAAACAATGGAGGAGGCTCAAGGAACAAGCAGCCGTGTTTTGGTGATTATGCACTCTTGGGAGGAACAGAAGACTTCAAAAGGGATCTGGAGGACTGTCAGAAACTCGTTCTTGATCCCTCCAACATAGATCTTGATACTCCACCCGAGTTTCGTCTTAGCCAGCTGGTAAACTTTAATCCTTTTATTCTCTTGAAACTTTTTTTTGATGCAATCAGGCACAAAAAGGCTAAATGGGTTTATGTTATGGGTGTTCAGGAATTTGGATCACAGGAGAGCTTTCTCGCTTGGGGCACTGGAAAGACTGACTAAATACAACTCCCCCGAGTTCCAAGACTATTGTAACTCGCTCTGTTATTTTTTGGTAGGCAAAACGGTGCCACGCTGATGTATGATATATGATATGTTGCTCAAGTGCTTTGATTTCAAACTGTTTTTGGTTTTTTTTTTTCGGATTTAGAATAACTACTTTGGAACTTGTCTCCAATCTAACTTGGAATCTCCTTATGTAAATAATTTGCTTCTGAGAACTTAATGAGTCCAAAGCCTCCATGTTTGGACTCTAATCTCTCCGGAGTTGTCCAGAATTTCACTTGGAAGCTCTTTCTTGCTGAACTTCATGTTGCTATCAAACCATCACCAAAACCCCCAACATAGTTTGTGTTATCGTTTACTTGTTACAACGTCGCTTTGCCAAGTAGTGTAATATATGATTTTTATCAATACTGTCTCGTTGACCAAAAAAAAAAAATCAATACTGTCTACCACACTATTGAATACTGTCCGCCACCTTTCTCCAACCTGATTAATCTCATCCATTCCATTGGATTCGGTGGTTGTTTTAACAAGCTTCCCATAGAGCCAAATTGCTGAAGAAAGCACGTTTCTCATACTTTTCCTTTTGCTAGTGTTTTATATTTTCTTTTATTTGTTTTATTATGATATATGCAAAGTCACAACAAGCAGGTTTGCCCGAGTGGTTAAGGGGGAAGACTTAAGTTCTTCTGCACATAAGTGCGCGTGGGTTCGAACCCCACAGCCTGCATACTCATTTTAAAATTTTCATTTTTTGTTTCTGGTTTGTCAGTATATTTTATTTTACTTTTATCCTCTGATTGGAGCCCCATTTTGCATTAGAAACAGTTTCAGAAAGAGTTTTTAGTAATTAAACCCCTCAACTAAAAATGAATCGTAAATAAAACCATCAACTAAAAATCATGTAAAATAAACCATCAACTTTAATTTCGTTAACATATGTTACTTTCCGTCTAAAAAACCGTGACGGAAGGTGACATATGTTAACAGTTTATAAGTTGAGTGTTTATAATGTTAAAAGCAGAGGTTTTTTTACATTTCAAATATAGTTGAGAATTTTTTTCACTAAAAGTCATTAAATGTTATTAAAATATTTATTATCATTTATACTTTGCTTTAGATTGACTTATAAGCCTTTAAAAATAATTTATAAATTTTAATGTATTAATTTATTTTAAAATTAATTTATACATCCAAAATTAATAATTTTCAACACTACTTACAACTTATTATAGCTTTAAAATATTAAATTATTTGATATTTGAAAATAATGATATAAAAAAAATTTGTGTGTTTATATCGTCATTGTCAAATATCAAATAATTTAAAGTTTCAAACTTATATTAAGTCTTAAGTAGTGTCGAGGATAATTCATGCATGATGTCAATCTTTCTATTTAGAGTATGATGCACTTTTTCCTATTTTCATGATTTTCATCCTCCGGCTCCTACTTTCCCCATATCCCGAAAAAATAATGCATGATTATTTTTATTTTCGTTGATTTCTGAATAATTACGTTATATTTTTCTTTTCTTAATCAATAATATATTTGATATATTGTTTTTGATTTATTGTATTACTTTTTGTTTCAATTGTATCACGAATAATGTTAGATTATTTTATCCTAACAAGTAGCAGAAATTGTAAAAACTTATAAAATCATTGTGAAACCGCATTAATCATATGTAAAAGTATTAAATATTTATGAAGCTTTATAAATCGGTTATAAAGTAATGTATTAAAATTTATAAATTATTTTAAGGGCTTATATCAATCTAAATTAATGTATAAATGATAATAAATATTTTAAAACATTTAATAACTTTTAGTGATAAACCCTCTCAACTATTTTTGAATCGTAAGAAAACCCTCAACTAAGTTTTCAACATTATAAACCTTCAACTTATAAACCGTTAACGTATGTCACCCTCCGTCACAGTTTTTTAGACGGAAGGTAACATATGTTAACAAAATTACAGTTGAGGGTTTATTTCACAGAATTTTTAGTTGAGAGGTTTTTTACGATTCGTCTTTAGTTGAGGGGTTTAATTACTAAAAATCCTTTAGAAACGGTTTTTTTCATTGAAATTTGGTTGAAGAAAACAACTCGGATCGATTGAACTCTGGAGCCATATGTATAAAATTAGTGGGTTGGGCTTTTTAAACCCATTGAATCCGACAACATAAATCGATAATTATCAAAATAGAAAATGGGAGTTGGTGAGTTAATAGCATACTTATTTTAAAATTTTCGGTTTTTGTTTGTTAATATCTTTTATTTTACTTTTATCCTCTGATTGGAGCCCCATTTTGCATTAGAAACAGTTTCAAAAACAGCCTTTTTTTGTTGAAATTTGGTTGAAGAAAACAATTCGGATCGATTGAACTTTGGAGCCATACGTATAAAATTAGTGGGTTGGGCTTTTTAAGCCCATTGAATCCGACAACATAAGTCGATAATTATCAAAATAGAAAACAGGAGTTGGTGAGTTATTAGACCGGATTTTGTCTTTTTTTCTTTTTTTGGGACAACTAGACCGGGTACTGTGAAGGAAACGACAAGGAGATGGAGTCACGGATTCAGAGTTTACGATAATTTAATAATACACCGAGCGCGTTTGTCCTCTGAGGCTGACACAGTCACTCTTCAAACCACTAACCACGTTACTCTTTTCTTCTTCTTCTTCAAATTTTCATTGTAAAACCATATACTTAGTAATCAAGCAATTGATTAAAATATATCGGAACTGATTACAACGAAGTGGGCACCATGATCACAAAATTCAACTTAAATATCTCTCCATCAGAAAGAAAAATATGACAGATTAGTTTGTTACTAATTAAATTTCGTAAGACTTGGTCACCAAATAAAACACAAGATTCAGAACTAATATGGCGTGTACTGAAGTTAATTTAAAAAGGTGAATATTTGATTGACGGTGAATTTTAGGTGGTGATGGTGAATATTTGTCTGGTAGTGCATGGTGGCCACGTCACGGTAACAGGTAGAAGTTGATTCATTCACTGCCGTAACTATTAGCACTTCCCGCGGATCACTCCTCATTCATCAATACTTTCATTATTATATTTTTTTAACTAATACTACCTCCGTTCCTGAAAGTAAGATGTTTTAAATTTTTTTCTTGTTCCACAAAGATACATTTTCTATATTGTTAAGGTACTTTTTATACTTTTGAGGAACATTAATTGAGAATATTTGAATTGAATAAATTTCATTGGTGAAAAGTTATTGGAAAGTGTATAATAAAGTAAAAAATAAAATAAATTATAAACATTTATTAAATTCTTAATAAGCGTGCATACTCTAGAAAATCTTACTTTCAGGAACAGAGAGAATAGTTTTTTGAGATAATAAAATTATTTATAACATTAAATTATTTAACAAATAATAATAATATTAAATTAAGTATAAAATTTAAGTAATATTGTTTGTGTAATAAGAAAAAGATATAAAAATGACATTCTTTATAAAATAAATGAAGTAATATTCAGTTGCATTATTACAATGAGAAAAATTAAACTAGTCCGTAATCAGGTTCAGGTTGATTCAAATAAAGTTAGTCTAAAACCGAATATTAAAAAGAGAAAATAATAAAAAAGCGACGCCTAAACATAGGGGGGAAAGTGAAACTAATAAAGTCAGCAAGAAGCGTTGTAAATGTCTTTAAATGACCGAACTCTCAACTCAGTCCACCCGCTAATCTCGCCTTTCATCTCTTTGTTTATGTTTGTATGTAACAAGCTGTCTCTCACAGTGCCATACATGCTTCTTCCCCCACTACTCTCTCACAAACCCCAAACTTTAACTAATTCCAACAATGCCCTTATCTCCCTCCTCCTTCTTCCTGTCTCTCTCCTCCCTTCTCCTGATCCTTCCCCTCTCTCTCTCCTCTCCGTTCAGTAGGCTTCCCTCTCTCTCTCTCTCTATCTTTCCATATTAGATCTGATAACGATGAACTGAACTCATTCCCTCTGTTTTTATCTTTCTCTTTTTGCAGATACTTCTTTCTTCATTGACTGCGGAAGCCCCGAACCTTCCACCGACGCCTTCAACCGCACATGGCTCCCCGACCAATTCTACTCCGGCGGATCCACCGCCGTCGTCTCGGAGCCTCTCCGCTTCCACCTCATCGCCGAGAAGACCGTCCGCTACTTCCCTCTCTCCTTCGGCAAGAAAAACTGCTACGTCATCCCCCTCCCCGCCGGCCGCTACTACATCAGAACCTTCACGGTCTACGACAACTACGACGGCAAATCACACTCCCCGTCCTTCGACGTCTCCGTGGAAGGCACCCTCGTCTTCTCCTGGAGATCCCCTTGGCCTGAGAATTTCCTCCGCGACGGCTCGTACTCCGATCTGTTCGCCTTCATCGGAGACGGCGAGCTGGATTTGTGCTTCTACAGCATCGCCACCGATCCTCCTATAGTAGGCTCCCTCGAGGTCTTGCAAGTGGATCCGTCTTCTTACGACGCCGCCGGGACTGGTCGGGATGTTTTGTTGGTTAACTACGGGAGACTCACTTGCGGTTCGGACCAGTGGGGGCCTGGTTTCACCAACGACACCGATAGCTTCGGTCGGTCGTGGCAGTCCGACGAGGCGTTTCGCTCCGAGGAGGCTAAGTCCTTGGCCAGGTCGTTGTCCACGGTGGAGAAGATCAAGGGAGTTGATCAGGCTCCCAATTTTTTTCCGGTTAAGCTTTATCAGACGGCGGTTACGGTGTCCGGAGGTGGAGCGCTTGTTTACGAGCTGGAGGTTGACGCCAAGCTTGATTACCTGATGTGGTTCCATTTCTCGGAGATTGATTCGACGGTGAAGAAAGCTGGTCAGAGAGTGTTTGATCTTGTGGTGAACGATGACAAGGTGAGGAGAGTTGATGTGTTCAACGAGGTTGGAGGATTTGCAGCTTATAGTTTGAACTATACCGTCAAGAATCTGAGCAGTACTACTTTGACGGTGAAGCTATCCCCTATTTCTGGAGCACCGATCATCAGCGGGTTAGAGACTTACGCCATTGTTCCTGCTGATATGGCTACGGTGCCTGAACAAAGTAAAGACTTCTTGATTGGACTTGGAACATTCAGTGCCGACTATTACAAAGTTAAGCTAATATGTTGTGTTTGTTTTTGCAGTGACTGCTATGAAAGCGTTGAAGGATTCACTGCGTGTTCCTGATAGGATGGGTTGGAATGGTGATCCTTGTGCTCCCACTAGCTGGGACGCTTGGGAAGGAGTTCAATGCCGGCCTAACCCACAAGGATCTGCTCTTGTTATATTCCAAATGTGAGTGTCATTGTCACATTATGTGTGAAAATTAGATTGTCTTTGATCAACTGGGATAGAGCAAAGAAAATTACCTGATATTCTTGATATCTTATATCATTTGTGTTATGAACAAACTCAAATTAACTTAGAATATAGCAGATAAATTGAAGAGAGCAAAATGAATTGAGGCAAATATCCATTTAGGATTTGAATATTGATTATGTGAATGATTAAGTTTCCAATCTCTTAGATCCATATTTGTACTAGCTTCAAACCCCGAGTTTTTTTGCCCTTTAAGAAAAAAACATCATTATCCCACTAAACGTACTTTTCCGAATCTTAAAAAGGCATCCTTCGTCCGTCCGGTCTAACGATGTTGGTCTTTTACTAGATTTAAAGACACTTCCACAATTAACAGTTTGTTTTCCTGACATGTTTCAGAGACCTGGGAAGCCAGGGCTTAAAAGGATTCATCAGTGAACAGATTAGCCTCCTGACAAATTTGAATAGCCTGTAAGTATCAACTATTAACTTGGTATATCTATAAATCAGATTTCATAGCTCTTTGATCATTATAATGCAATTGGATCCATGTGTATGCATAGTGGTAGAGATATGAAATTCACTCTATTATCTCGTATTTATGAATATTCTTTTCTTTTTTTTTTTGTTATGATTGCAGGAACTTGAGTTCAAATTCCTTAACTGGTCAACTACCTTTAGGTCTTGGTCATAAATCCCTTGCGAGTCTGTAAGTTAACACACCTCAGTTCATATGATTAATTTGCCAAATTTTATCATTGATGGGAAACCCTTTCTATTTTTTGCTACTTCCTCAAATTGTAGGCAATTTCTGAATAAATGTTATGCGTTTATAAGATGACAACAAAACAGTGATATTGTAGTGTGAGAATGCCCTTGACACAGTTTTGGCTCTGTATATTTGTGCTCATTTGTTTGCATATGTGGTTCGCAGTGACTTGTCAAACAATCAGCTCACAGGACCAATACCTGAAAGTTTGTCCACGTCAAGCTTAAAGCTCGTGTAAGAAGCTGTTTATTGACGTTAAGAGAACTAGATTGCTCTAACAATATTGGCTTTAAAACAAACACTTGACTGATTTATCTTATGATATGTTGTTAGGCTTTTGAATGGCAACGAGTTGCAAGGAAAGGTACCTGAGGAGGTTTATTCAGTTGGTGTTCATGGTGGAATTATCGAGTAAGTTAATTTTGAAAGTCTCCACATAGATAATAGTCTCTCTTTTTTGTTCTATTTATGGCAACTTTGTCTTTTCTTTTTATTATCAATTGTTTCTTCTTTAATCCATTAGCTCACAATCATGATTTAACTAAAATAAAAAGCTCCATCTCCTTACAGTCTCTCTGGAAACAAAGGATTATGCGGTGTTCCCTCTCTTCCCTCGTGTCCACTGTTATGGGAGAATGGCCACTTATCCAAAGGAGGTAAAATAGCCATAGCCGTATCTTGTGTGGTGGTATTGGTTCTAGTACTCTTGGTCATTTACTTGTGCTGCATATGGAGAGGAAGGCATGATTACGACTTTGCACCTCCTACCGATCTAACATGTGAGTGTAAAAAAAAAAGTCGTTATAATTTGAACAACATTAAAGACATTCTTGAATCTTGATCTTGATCTTGATCTTGATCTCTTTGTATGTGTTGCGCAGCACTTGCAGCAAAGAGAAACAGATACCAGAGGCAGAAGTCGTTGATGCTACTGGAAATGGAGAGCCAACATGCTAAAGGAATGCCTACACTTCCCTTGAACTCGCAATAGCCGAGAAAGAGAGAGTTTTGACTTTGGGCAGAGAGCAAGGAGATGAGATTTGAGGATTTTCTGTGTAATTAGTATACAAAGCATTACTCCTCAAGAAGACCACAAGTAAACATTGAAGAATGGCATTGCATCAAGAGTAAGATAAAACTTGCTTCACTGTAATTTCATTTTGGGGGTTTTCTTAGATATGATATGTATGATAAATTATTATTAATTGACAGAAAAACATTCTTACTTACTCCCTTCACTGTGTTTGTTTTGTATGTATCATACTCCACATTTGTTTGTTCCTGTCTTTTCTTTTTGAGATTAACGGATATGCAAAAATACATTTAAACTAGTAAACACATAAGATGACACTTCCCTAGTTCTAAAGAGATTTTTGAAATGCTTAAGGCCTCATGATAGATGTTTCTCCTTGGACTTTGACGATGTCTGCTTTGTAGATGGGCCACAGATCATACGTAACTTTAAAGATGATGATTTTGAGTTTGTCTTGCCAAAATTTACTTTGTGGATATATATTGGGCCAAGAGACAGTGACCCTCTGAGATTCACTGTACGAGACTTTAGATGTTATTTCCGTTAGCATTTCTCTGAAACTTAAAGAAAACTACTTTATGAAGTCACTTCACTTAATGACCTCTCGCCCCGTTAGAGAGAGAGGTAAAGGTAAAGGTCACTGTTAGAGAGAGAAAGAGAGATCTGTTTTCCGGCCGACGGAGGGGCTTCCACAGTCACCGTCGGTCCGGCGTTGTGTTTCCTTAACCGTTTTGTTTTTTTTCTCTGTTTGATGTGTTTGGTTTTGAGAGGTAGGGAGTTTTTTTCTCCTTTTAGCTTGGTTTTCTGGGAGGTGGAGGCTTATATAGCTCTCCTGTCGTCAGATCTTGTCCCCGGGAGGTGAAGGCTCTCTTAGCTCTGCGTCGTCGGCATCTGTGGCTTTTGTCTATGAAGGCGTTTGGTGGTTTTGGCTCTGCATGAGTCGTTGTAGTCGTCTCGGGGTGTCCCGAGAGATGGAGACGGTGGTTCTAGGGATTCTGGTTTTATTTAACTTTTCTTGTGTGCTTGGTGGTCGGATGAGATCTCGATGTTTGATGACGCTCTCTGGCGGACTGAAAATAGTTTTGAGTATGGCGGCTTCATTTGGGTTAAGGATGAGATCTCGATCAAGATCGATTGATGCTCTCCGTTGGAAGAAGCGAGAATGATGAAGTGGTATGTGGTGGATAAGATATCGATTCGGTCGATGAAGGTTTCTCCATGGATCGGAAGATTAAGAGGTCGCGATGTGGTCTTAGGTCTGGTGGGATCCGGTGAAGTTGCAGAGTTTGTGTGGCCGTGTCGGTGGCGGCATGCGTCTGCTAGAGTTTCCGTTTCGTTGGGCTTTAAGCCCGTAGTTTGTTAGCGGCCCGTTTGTTTTGGGCTTTTTCGTTTTTGTTGTTGTTAGGTTTGGTGGGCTTTGTCCCTGAGCTTGGCCTTTTAATAAAATATTGTGGGAAAAAAAAAAGTCACTTCACTTGAAGAACCTTCTTTAACAAAAATAAAATAAAAATCCAGAAGTAATATGAGACTAACCACGCCATTTTGCTTAAGCTATCAGTCTCTCAAATTGAAGTTTTTAACCACTAAAAAGCCTTACACGATCAATGAGCAAATGTCTACTGAAATAATTGTAAATAAAAGGAAATGATATTCCCTTGACAAAGATGAGCCGCGAACCAATTTTTAAAAAATTAGCGAAAAGACTTTTTCTCGAAAAAGAGAGTGAATGAGCAGCAAAGTTTGTCAACTGGCCCCGTGAGGTGATGATAAGTGACAACCTTTGTTTTTTCATTTTTAATTCTCTTACATATTTTGTTGAGAAGTTGATTCAAAACCAAGTCTTTAACGGCTGGTTTATTAAAGGTTAACCGGTTATTGGTGAATGGTTAAACCGAAGCTGTTTTGAGCTGAGAGACTCTACGTCAGAAGGAGGGTTTGAGGTAGATATAAACTCAAACGAGTCTCGAGTCAAAGTTGTCGTTGAAAACGTCTTTCTTGTTGAGCTTGGTTGTTACGCCTGTTAAGCTCTGAAGATTGTAAACCAGTGATCATAGTGAATTGCCAGAATCTTCTGACACCAGATGTAGGTTGTAGCTCATTCCGAGCTCTCGAACTGGTTAAATCGTGTGTGTACTATGTATTCTGTTTTCTTTCACTTTATATACAAACGAGCGAGAGAGAGAGAGAGGGAGATTCGGAAGCTGACGATAACGCGATCGAGAACAAGATTCATATTTGTCGATTCGTGGAGTTGAGGATTCAACAATTGGTATCAGAGCATCCAGGTTGGGATGTCGAGGATGGCGTCGACATCGTCATCGTCGAATATGCGGATCGAGGTCGAACGATTCGATGGATCGGGGGATATCATGCTGTGGAAGATTAGGATGCTCGCGCATCTTGGTTACCTGGGATTGAAGGAGATCTTGAAGGATGATAAACTCCTGATGGAACCACCGGCAATTGAAAAGAAAGAAGATGATGATTCTTCAGCCGCAGGTTCCCCAAAGGCAAAATCTCAAAGTCAAGATCCATCGAAGGTTGAGAAATCAGAGAAAGCTATGAATCTGATTGTATTGAATGTTGGTGATCATGTGTTAAGAAAGATCAGTCACTGTACTACTGCTGCAGCTATGTGGATGTTACTGGAAAAAAACTGTATATGTCCAAGTCTCTCCCGAGCAGGATCTTCTTGCAGTTAAAGTTCTATAACTTCAAGATGGTTGATTCTGAGTCCATTGATGCAAATGTGGACGAATTCTTGAAGCTTGTGTCTGATCTGTGTAGTGTTGGAGTTACTGTGACAGATGAAGTGCAGGCTATCTTGTTGTTGTGCTCTCTTCCTTCAAAGTACAATCAGTTGAAGGAGACACTGAAGTACGCCAAAGATACCATCACTCTTGAGACACTGAAGGAGACACTGAAGTATCCCAAAGACACTGGTTCGAGTGGCAAAGAGGCTGGAGAAGGATTAGTCATGAAAGAACGTTTTCAAAGCAGAGGTAGAGCTGAGTGGAGAGGTGCCTCAAAAAGGAATGGACGCAGCAGGTCAAATTCTAAATCACGAATGGTGTGTTGGTATTGCAAGAAGGAAGGACACATGAGAAAAGATTGCTTCTCACGAAAGAAGAAGTTTGATAGAGAAGATCAAGGTGAAGCTGCGGTCATTGTGGATAAGGTGCATTACTCAAATGTGTTAGCAGTCTCTGATCTTAACCCGATGGACAACTGGGTAATAGATTCTGGATGTACATATCACATGACATCCAAGAGAGATTGGTTTGACACTTTCAGTGAACTTGATGGAAATCAGATTCTGCTTGGAGATAATCACACGGTTGAGGCAAAAGGGATTGGTT
>NC_027752.1:14265868-14315212 GCF_000695525.1 Brassica oleracea var. oleracea
GGATCGCGAGGCACAGAACATGCACATATACGCCTCAGCAAAATGGAGTGGCTAAGCGTATGAATCACACAATAATGGAGAAGGTTAGGTGTATGCTGAATCAGTCTGGTCTAGAAGAAAAATTTTGGGCAGAGGCGGCTGCCACTGCGGCTTACCTGATCAACAGAACTCCGTCATCAGCCATTGACAACAATATTCCAGAAGAAGTGTGGTTGAATAAAGAGCCGGGGTATAAGCATCTTAGAACTTTTGGGTCTGTTGTGTGCTGATCAAGGAAAGTTGAAACCAAGAGCTTTGAAAGGCGTCTTTATTGGTTACCCACCAGAGGTTAAGGGATACAAGGTGTGGTTGATTGAACAGAAGCAGTGTGTGATAAGCAGAAATGTGCAGTTTCAAGAGCAAACCATGTTTAAGGACATTGACAAACCTATCATTCAGACAGTGGGTCAACCTGTAGAGCAAGCTAGCACTAAGGTTGAATTGGTTCTTGGTAAAGGAAAAGGAAAATTAGTTTCTGATGTTGCTGTTAAGAGTGACGAGGTTGGAAGTACAACTGGTGGTGGAGCAGGTGGAGAAAAGGATAAACCGGAGGAGTTGGGTTCTGATTCTGAAACTGATAAGGATGAAGGAACCAGTGTAGAGGAAGCAAGTACCGATTTGGTTGGTTATCAACTGGCTAGAGACGGAAAGAGAAGGGTGCTTATACCTCCTGCTCGATATAAGACTGCTCCTCCACCAGATCACCTAACAGATGACTCTGAAGTGGCTTTTGCTTTAGCAGTGTTTGAAGATATTGATGTAGAAGAACCAAAAGACTATTATGAGGCAATTAGAAGTGCTGATAAGAAACAGTGGAAAGCTGCTGCGGTTGATGAAATGAATTCTTTAGAGAAGAATGAGACATGGGATGTTGTAGATAGACCTAAAGACAGAAAGGTGATTGGGTGTCGTTGGATATTCAAGATAAAGCCTGGGGTTCCAGGTGGAGAACCTAAAAGGTATAAGGGTAGAGTGGTTGCTAAAGGCTACTCTCAGCGTGAAGGGATAGATTATCAAGAGGTGTTTTCCCCTGTAGTAAGACATATCTCTATCCGCATCATGTTGTCTCTAGTGGTGCATGAAGATCTTGAGTTAGAGCAGGTGGATGTTAAGACAGCCTTTCTTCATGGAAGTTTAGAAGAAGAGATCTTCATGGAGCAGCCAGATGGTTTTGAACAAGGAGGAGAGGATAAGGTGTGTCTCCTGAAGAAATCGCTTTATGGTTTAAAACAGTCCCCACGACAGTGGAACAAGCGGTTTGACAAGTTCATGAGAGATCAAGAGTTCACTAGGAGTACTCAAGATCAGTGTGTATACATAAAGGAGGTTGCTGAGAACCGGTTTGTGTATCTTCTACTATATGTAGACGACATGTTACTTGCAGCTAAAGGAATTGATGAGATCACAAAGTTGAAGAAGCTGTTGAGTTCTGAGTTCGATATGAAGGACTTGGGGAGTGCAAGGAGAATTCTTGGGATAGATATTTTCCGAAACAGAGAGGCAGGCACTCTTCAGCTATCTCAATCAGAATATCTACAAAAGGTTCTGAAGAAATTTAATATGGTGGATTGCAAGAGTTCAAATACACCGGTGGGAGCTCATTTCAAGTTGTCTGCTATTGAGGATGCATCAGAGATGCTAAATCCAGAAGAGATCCCATACTCAAGTGCTGTGGGTAGTGTTATGTATGCAATGGTGGGAAGTAGACCTGACCTTGCGTATGGAGTTGGGTTAGTAAGCAGATATATGAGCAGACCTGGAGAGTTGCATTGGGAAGCTGTTAAGTGGCTGTTGCGATATATTAAAGGAGCGTCAAAGGTATGCCTCACATATACAAAAGGCAAGGAGTTTGCTATCGAAGATTTTAGCGACTCTGACTATGCTGCGGATTTAGATCGAAGGAGGTCAATATCTGGATATGTGTTCAGAGTAGGGGGCAACACTGTGAGTTGGAGATCGTGCTTGCAACCTATAGTAGCGTTATCCACTACTGAAGCTGAATACATAGCTTTGACTGAAGCTGTAAAAGAAGGTATATAGATTAGTGGGTTGCTGGAAGAGCTTGGATATAAGCAGAAGAAGTTTTCAGTGTGTTGTGATTCGTAAAGCGCGATATGTTTGTCGAAGAACAAGGTGTATCACGAGAGGACTAAACATTTTGCGTCCAAGTATCATTTTATCAGAGATTGGGTTGAGTCTGGTGAGGTTGAATTACTGAAGATTCCAAGCTCGAGAAACCCAGCTGATATGTTGACTAAGGTGATCCCGGTAACAAAGTTCAACGAGGCCTTGCGGCTGTTGAACGTCATAGAAGTCTGAAGATTACTTCTGTGATGGCCAGTGTAAGGATTCAGAGTGCAGTTGCTATGATATGATCTTGGTTGTTGACTCAAGGTGGAGTTTGTTGAGAAGTTGATTCAAAACCAAGTCTTTAACGGCTGGTTTATTAAAGGTTAACCGGTTATTGGTGAATGGTTAAACCGAAGCTGTTTTGAGCTGAGAGACTCTACGTCAGAAGGGGGGTTTGAGGTAGATATAAACTTAAACGAGTCTCGAGTCAAAGTTGTCGTTGAAAACGTCTTTCTTGTTGAGCTGGGTTGTTACGCCTGTTAAGCTCTGAAGATTGTAAACCAGTGATCATAGTGAATTGCCAGAATCTTCTGGCACCAGATGTAGGTTGTAGCTCATTCCGAGCTCCCGAACTGGTTAAATCGTGTGTGTACTGTGTATTCTGTTTTCTTTCACTTTATATACAAACGAGCGAGAGAGAGAGAGGGAGATTCGGAAGCTGACGATAACGCGATCGAGAACAAGATTCATATTCGTCGATTCGTGGAGTTGAGGATTCAACATATTTTTTAGTTGTTTACTTACCTGTTTTTAGTTAAACATTCTGACTTTTGTACAAACTTAAGTACTTAACTAAGAATAGTACGACCCCGAGACTTTGCATACTTAATCGGTATCATTTAACTCCTCGATACATGTTAATGCTTGTTTAGTGTAACGTGTATGTATTCATGATTTCATTTCATAATTTCTTTCGACTGGATTGTAAAGTTTTTTTTTTTTTTTTCTTTTAAGCTTTGACTTGCAAGCTAGCAAAACATTTATTTCTGTGAAGTACCATTCACACTTCTTCTTCTATCAAATTTATTATTTTCTATTAAAATTTAATTTCCCACTTGAAATTGGAATATCCCACCATGCAGGTCTCGTGTTAAGGGCGCGGGTTGCCGTGTAGTGTGTTTACATGTATAATGCTGATTTGGACACTATAAGCTTCCAGTCGCTATTCTTAATAATCTTATTTCTCTATGTATGCGCATTTATTTCTATTTCAGCTTATATGTAAATTCAGATCATATAAAACCGTCCACGACTATATTAAAGGCTTTATTCTATATATATTAATAAATTTTGGATTTTTTCAGTCATAATTAATTACTATATTGAGAGACCAAACTACTATAAACCCACTTCATTTAAATGGTTACTGATACACTGATAGAACAACATACACACCCTTCTTCCCATTAATCATTAACATTCGATCTTCATATATAAATTTCTAAGCTTATTACATATTTCGTATTCAAAATTGAATAGGGTTCTTAAACGTATAAAGAGAAACCCTAGAAGAAAGAAATTGTCTCAATTGGTTTGTTATTATCATGTTTAGCGTCTCAAAAGTTTATCCAAAATCACAACAAGAACGTTGAATATACACTTCACACTCCATGAACTAATCCTATTATCAATATATTTGACATTTTTATATAAAAAAACAATCTATTTGACACAAAAAAAGTTCATCCGAAATCATAACAAGAACGTTGAATATATACTTCACACTCGGACACTCCATGAAGTAATTCTATTATCAATCTATTTGATATATCGAAGTTCCAAATGTTCGTTATTGAGGAGCTATCAGATATTTTGTGTATTCAATTCGTCCACACTTTGAAAACCTCAAACTTCTATATGAAATAACAATATACTGAATTTTCTTATATCATTTATCAAAAAAAAAGATTGAAATTTCTTCTCATAAATATAATGACAAAAGAATATGAGAATGCATCTATTAATTACTACAACCAACTTGATATGGTCTTCGATTTGAAATCGTTCACGTGATTTCAACTTTATACGTTAAGTTACATAAATTATATTCTCGTGTTGATTTTCAAATGGAATATAAATATAACTAAGCCTAGAGGGTACCGCTGGTTTATCTTTGTCCACACGATACATCTAATCTTGTTTATTTCAGAAGACAAGATTACGTAACTAAGATTAACATATGGTATTTATCAACTAATAAAGATATTAAGTTATATAGCTGACAACGTTTTTTCAAGTCAACAGAATGCTGATTGTTTACTTTGAAGGCAAAAATGTATCAGATGAGTATAGTTATAAGTTATAACGAACGTTTGTTATAGTTGTATACTTGTATAGCTGTACAAATATATTTGGCAATTATATTGACTTCGTTGACCTCGATGCACGTAAGCTAATCGTCTCCGGGTCTTTTGGGTTAAACATTTTATAATTAGAGCTCTTATAGTTATGCTATCTAACTCTTGATGGACCGGCTCGTTTAACATTTTAACTATATGCCACTCATGATTATTTATATAATACATCATTTAGCAATGGACTCATTAGTTTATTAACTTAATTGTGGTTCATATACGTGTTACGTACACAAAAAGATTACGTAATCGACATAGAAAAAAATTAATCAATCTACATGTACAAAAAACAAACATTACGTATTCGAAAATACTCAGCTTGGAATGTCATCAAGACCAGCGATATCATGTGATACTCTTTTCTGGGCGGCTTTGAGAGCGTAAATGTCATAATATTTGAAAGGACTTATGTACATATACACATAACTGATGTATATACTAGACATCTACATGTATAAATTATATGTAAATGTGTGAATATACATACATATATGCAGGGTTAAGGTGAGCAACTAGGAGTAGCAACTTGCAGGAAAAAATAAAAGCAATCTTATCTTTACAAACCAGAGCACCAAGAAAACTCTAGAATAAATTATTGATAAGAAAAACATACGTACACAGATAGACTACATACATAGTTGCTTATGAAATATGAAAACTGACTATTTTGTTGCTTTCAAACATAATATTAAACCAATTGGTTGTTGACCAAAAAAAAAAAAACCAATTGGTTTAAAATAAAGATTTATTTGACTTTTATAAATGTTAGTTTGTGCGTACCATGTCTGTCGGCAGAAGGTTGCCACATTAATTCCACCAAAATATGTTTGCTCAAATGTTAGTTTGTGAGTATTTATGTTTATGTATGTGTATTATGTTTAAACTTCTAGCGTCTTAAGTATATGATACAAGTGGAGGATTATAGTGGGAACATAAATATATCAAGGTTTCCTTTCAATTTGTTATTTTCAGTGAAATGATGTTAATTCGTGTGACATATGATTTTTATACTTGGCAAATAGTTATAGAACACTATATTATTCCACTCAAAAAACAAAACAAAACTTACTATAAAGTCGTAAACCAATGGCGAGTTGGTATAAGACAAAGACAAATTAAAAACAAAAGCCAATGGGTTTAAGTAATGTGGCATTCAGGTCGGATCAGGAGTCCACGTGAAACCCACGTCACGTAGCCAATGGTTACGATTCTCTTTGATAATGTTTCCTTTACTGGTCAACAAAGGCAGTATCCCTTTTTAAAATCTCGCATGTGTAATTTTTGTTAAATATTTACCACTATTCCACAATATCAGTATTAATACTTAAACATTTCAAAATAATTTAATTGCTGGCAAACAGTAAAATATACTAACTTGCAGCATAATTGGTCGTCGTAATTTTAAAGGGTCTTGTTGTCCTATCTGGCTTACTGGGCGTGTGATACACCCGAATATACTTGTTTGCATTAATTAAAAATAGTTTCCGCAACTAAATCTAGCATATCTTGTTACACCATGTACAATAGTTTGAACGCCCTCTCTATTTTCAACATTTTCATTTTTTTCTTTTCATCTCATTTATTCAATATCCACTTCATTATATACTTCTACAAAGGTTTTGTTTTAAAAATTTCAACACCTTATCCCCACAATTTTTAATTCATATTTTTTTAAAACATAACAATTACATATTAATAATTAATTTTAAACTAAAATAAAATAAATTGTAATTAGTTTTGGGATTGGTTGGAAGTTTGGTTTTGAAATTGATAATTGTTTGGATTTGGAAGTTGAACGGAAAATTAGAAGAGTTCTGAGTGTTAAAAGAATTATTATTATGATCCATTTAACCAAAAAAAGTTTAAAACACTAAAATAGTTGGTTATAATGAAAAATGACGATTTTTTTCTGTATCCAAATGAAATCAGCGTAGTTTCTATTTATAGATTGAAAAATCTTGAATTTTGATATTTTAAAAACAAAATTTATTATATAATAAATGTGTTTGAATTATTGAGTGATGATAAATATCAGAGAAATCTGTCCAATCAATGAGAACAAAGCATTTAAATTTTATCCAGATTTTTTTTGAAAAGAATCAGGTTAAACCGCGTTCGTGCTAAATGTTTCTGGCCAACCACAGAGTAACATGTGGCATTGAGGCTGCAAAAAAAAAACCAGCTGTTGAAATTTTCCAACGTTCGTTGATATCACATAGACAAACAGACACTTCGCAAACAAATCATCTTTTCGGTTGATAAAAAAATGGTGAAAACTTGTTTAACAAGAAAGTTGAGAAGAAATTTGTGTGAATACTATAGTAAAAGAAAAAACAAATAATTCTATTAATTTAGTTAATTATAAAAGCTCCAAAAGTGATCATTTCATTCTAAATAATAATATGACGACTGTACAAAAATCCCTACAAATTCGCCAAATCAAATCACAGATAGAAGTTATTAAAAATATTAGGTCTGTGTCTAAGCTACGCGGGAATTATCTGATTAAAGAAATTTTAATATAAATATATAATATATTTTGATAACTTTTTCATAAAGCACATCCAAAGTTTGAGCTTGGAAATAGTTTGAGTTTGGAAAATTTCAGCCTTTTGTATCAAGCGTTCTGAAGTTTATGTGTATAATTTGATAATGTAAAACCCCCAAATTTCAACGTAATCATTATGTTCGACCGTCCTTTTTTGGAGATGTCGATGTGGATCCATTCGAAATATAAAAATAACTGGTGTAGTAGTTTCAAATAATTAGGTGAAGATTAAATCTACTTAAAATAGATGAAATGTGCTAAAGATAAACAAACATGAATTAGTTTTAGTGAATCTAAATATAATATAAATAAAATATGTAAAAAAAAGTTCTAATGAAATAAAGATGAGCGAAAAGGTAAAAATTGTTTTTTTTTTGGTAAAAAGGGTAAAGGTAAAAATTGTTATTGTCTACAAATACTACGTATAATTTTTAAAAGGGTTGATCTTGAATAGGATGTTCATAGTCTCAGTTCTCACATTTCTAAATTTTTTTTACTATTCAGAAGCTGGATGCATATCTGTGATATGAAGGGAAAATTAAGAATGTTTAACTTTAAAGTTGGAATTCAAGTTGACTTCAGTGGTTACAATTCTATTTTGTATGTTGAACTATACTTTTTAATCTAACCAAATTCGACTACTATTGTGGTGTTGTAGGATTTAGAATTTTTTTATCAGACAACGATTATGTTAATAGGTAGACATAATTATGATACCAGTTTAAACGTGTATTTAAAAATGCTAAGCAAAATGTTGTTGGCAAAAAAATCCTGCCAAACCGTTTGTATTGAAAAATTAAAGCTAACAAAAGGTGGAAGATAAGAAAAAAAGATAAAGAATGTAACAACTTAGAGATAGATAATGATTCTATCAAGCAACCATGGTTTGGGTTCCTCGATTGTGGCTGGTTTAGCGACGTCTCGTACTTAGCTTTCTCCTGCACGACACTCTCCTTGCTAGATGCACTTGACTCAGTTAAAGACCATGTGCTGCAAGTTCCACCTATGGCAGTGTTGCAGACGTTTACTGCTCCAGGAGTGCTGCTACGACTCTTATAAGTGGCAGAACAGAAGGACAAACACCATTTGTCACATTTATGGTTTGTCTCGTTGCTATAAAGTTCTAGCTGGAGACTGAATTTGTGTGTTTAACCAATTGTATCCATGCATTGTGGAGCTGGCATCTCATGGTTAGCACCCATGTCGCCATTACTCTGCCATATCAAAATGCTTCAGTCAGTTTATATTGTTTGGGATGTGAAATATAAGATGAATATGAGTAACCTCACTGTAGTTGTCAAAAAGCTCTGACGCCTGCCTCTCAATTAGCTCAGGACCAGCATTACCAAGGAGCACAAAAGTTCCCTTCTCGCCATAGTCGTAGGCGGAGATCTCAGCACCGACACGGTATCTGTTACAAAGGAAAACCATACGTGAACAAACAGGCTAAGCTAAAGTGAAAGATAAGCGTTGTGTAATGTACATTGCAACTCCAGTGACGTTGAAGTCTCCACATTTTTTGGAAACATAAATGAAGTTGGCCCTCTGTTAGCCTGAGTATGGCAGTCGCTGCAGGAGATGTAATACCACCCCTTGTTCTGGTCGACGTATCTATTGTTGCGATAAAATCAAAAGAGACCACCTACAATTGGTCAAATGTTGTTGTTTAATGTACTTATGATGTATGGTTTATGGGTCTCATACTTTTAAAAATTACATGAACTGGTTCTTGTTTCAGAAAGGCAAAGATCTCTCCAATAGTAAGTGTCTCCCTCCCTCTTGATTACTTCCGTTATAGTCGCAACAATGTGTGGATTTGCCGCCAATCTTGAACATGTTTCATGAATCAAATGCGCTCAGAAATATTAATTGTATTGCGTATAAATACTTACCATGTTCAGTAGTCTATGGTAGGAGCCAACTCATTGTCGAAGAATACATGAGGACATTGAGCTGAAAGAAAGGTTTATTAAAAATGATTGCAACGGCCAGAATCACAAAAATGGGAACTTAGTTTGCTGTGTAAAGGTGGTATAAGCTCGTGCGGGAAAAAAAAATGTTGTTCATAACCAAAATGTGGAGACGTTTAAGACATAGATGGGATCTTAGGTTCATGCATTTGGCCAACTAAAAATTGCAATAAAATCGTACATGATAAATCAAGATGTTCTTGACTAAATCATGGAAACTTTATATCTCCAATATGTTTAGTGTTCGCTGTGGTTACTAACAGAGCAGCATGAGCGGCGAGACTTTTGTTGAACTTGCTATAGAACTCCTTAGCAGCCTGGTCCCAGAGCTAGACGTTATCCCCTGAGATTGCCAATTATAATTGTGGGACAGTTACAGAAATATACATACTAAGGCTGGTGGTAATATGTAATCGTATCTGCTCACTCTTTAGGATATAAGTGAAATAAAACTCACCGAGTGCTGCTAGCCATCATCTACTTCATCCAAGACCGCATGTTCGTTGAGAGATTGTGGATTGATGACCTTATATCTGCAACACAGTTAAAGAAATTAGTCAAGTTGAGGTGGGTTACTTCTGAGATAAATGTTTCCATAAAATCAACAATTATTTGTATGTTAGCACCAGAAAGTCAGCTTCCCACACAAATCACCTCAAGGATCACAATTAGCTTCAAACTCTTGGAATGAGTGAAACCTGAACCTGTCTCTCTGAATCACAACGGGGTTGTCTTGAAGCTCTGAGAGGACTGAACTGTGAGTGAAACGGATGGTAAGGTTGTGATCAACAGCCCTGTAGATAGATGTATTAGCTTTTGTAGCATAGAAATTCATGAGTCGATAGATTGTTCCACAGTTGAGATTCCTTTGGTATCGTACAACCCAATTTGATGAGATGAATCTCTGACCAACTGTAGCTTGTGTTCAATTTCATTAGTGAGAGGGATTGAAGATAGAGAGAGAATTAATAGTTGTAGATAATCGTCCATACTTGTTCATCAATCATAAGCAGTTCCAGACCAATTAAACGAAAACGGATCTCAGATTCAGATAAGCCAGCGGAGACATCGTCAAAATTTAGCAACATGATCCACCCCGGTAGATTTCACCGACCATCAACGGAGGAGCTTGTATGTCTTTTAGGATTTCGAGTGAGAATGAGAATTTATATAAGCTCTACAATGAGGGAGTTGGAAGGGTACCATGTCTGCCAAATAAAGGTATAATGAAAGTTTAGTGGATAGATCTGACATTATTAAAGAGAATTGAGAGGCTGAAATCGCAATCGTCTTTCAGATAACAACAAAGAAGAAGAACTCCATGAGACGCAAATTATTGTACGTGAGTGAGCTAAGATTCAATGTGACGTGGCAGTAAAATGAAATGTATGACATGTAACTTTCATTGGCTCTAAATATTTGTGTTGATGTGGACAGCTCGAAAAGGCTTGAAAATAGTTCATTTTATATAGTAGAGATAAATGTCATAATACAATTAGTTTAGTTGGCCGAGAAATAATATAATCAGATGAGTTTGGTTTGCAATGAAGTTTTTGAAAAAATAGGTTTTCACTTTTCAGTGAGTTGATTAAATATATCGCACGTTTTTTAATATCTAAGAAACCATACATAATTTAGTGCTATAATTAATTAGTTTTGGCAAAGTGGCCTAAGTTAGGCCATGGTTTCATAAGTACCATTCCACTGGATTTGAGTTAATTGGTTAGGCTAGCCTGATTATCCCCAACAGAAAATACTATATATGTTAGATGAAGGCATAAATATATGTTGTGTATATATTTCTCTACCAAACTTGGGCGATGGGAGATAAGAATCCAAAACGAACGGCTGAGATGAAACTGGAATATTACTAAAAATAGGATGAAGTTTGGGTTGGTCCATACAGAAGAAATGAAGAGGATGCATGGTGCCGAGTGCTGACCTTTTCGTCCTTAGGAAAACATCCCACTCGTTGTCTTCATCCCACTTGCATTTTTGCATGGCCCATTCTTCATTAACGACACCTTGAATTACACCAAACTGATTTTGAACTAATGTAACCATGCATGGTACATCTAATCAAGACAACCATGAGGTTATCTTACCATTTATTTTCTTCTAAAGTTGTTATAGCCTTTGATTAATTATGACGGAAAACAAGGTATATTTGCTTAAGGTAAGTTATTATTAAATTATTGTTATTTTATGTTTGAGTTTAATGAAGTTTCAGTAGAATAGTTAATGATTATGGATATTTGAATTATATGTAAACATATAAAGGTGGATTATTAGGAGGGTGTATTGAATATAAAGGTGGATTATTAGGAGGGTGTATTGAATTAAGAGTTTTAGGAAATTTTGGATTTTTGTTAAAGTCTCATGTTGTTTAATCAATTATTTTAAAAAGTCTTTCAAAATCAAGTGTTATTCAATGTGTTTCGTGCAAAATCACTTAAATTCACTTACAATCTCTTGTTATTCAATTAAGCATTTATAAAAACTATATAAAATCTACTGTTATTCAATTGAAAACAATATTTAGTAAGAAAAAGTTTGTGACACAGATTTTAGGAGATTTCAAGTTCAATTATAATTAAAAATAGTTCTCGAAAGAATAACATCTCCATAGATGTTATTTGAAGATACTTGAAAGTAAATTAATTAATATATTATGCATAACATCTCAAGCTCTTACTTTCTCATCATCTGTCTCTGAAAACTCTCGAACGTTTGCGGTTGTTAGATCCGGCGGTGGTTGCGACATCGACACCGCCGTCGGAATCATCTATAGCTTTTGATTTCGTGTACAGTTTTAATTTTTGATATGGTGTTTAAGCATGAGCTTAGTGACTGTTGCGGATCTAGTTCCCGAATTACATGACCTCCTCTTTGAATTAGCTTCACCGGTGGCATTTCTATGGCTGCATGTGCTTGATCCTTGGATTCCAGTCTCGCTTTGTTTTGTTTATGCTTGCTTATGATCGAAGGAATGGCCGTGTGCGGTGATTCAGATTCTTTGGCAGTCCTTTGTGGTGTTCTAGTCAGTTATTGGATCGTGCAAGTTCCTTTTTGGGTTCAATGATATCAATCTACTTTGGTTTTGTCTCTCATGGATTTAGGCTTGAAGCTTCCGTCTTTTTGAGGGTTACGGCATTGATCTCTCAGATTAAAGCTTTGGCTTTTAAGTTTTGTAGATTTTGGTTCTCGTCTGATCTCGGTGTTTTAGTCAAGGTTCCCATTTGCTGCTTAGCTAGATTGTATTAGGCCCTATGTTGCTGCCGCTGTTTGAGCTATGGTTTGTTCCTTCTGCTACAAATTATGGAGCTTTATGTTCTTGCCTTCAGGGTGACTTGTTCCATATTTGTATTGAAGATTATAGGCTCTGGCATGATCACAATCAGCATGATCTTGTTGTCATTTTGGACTGAAAGAGTTGAGCTTGACTGGTTTAATTGTTATGCTAGCATTGAATGTTGGCTTGTGTTGGACTAGGCTAGTTTTAGCAGTGTATTGATGTTCTTAACCTTATGCTTTGAGTATCAAAAGAAATAATTTCTTCATGAGTTAAGAAAAAAAAAGTGAACTTTGAAATGTATTAATCTGTTCACCAGATTGGAAACCACAGCCAAAGCCTCATTATCATGCAGGAACCATTGTCTGAACTATACGTACTTATGAACTTTATAAAAGTTCGTAATTGAGGACTGTTTTGCTTAACGCATGAAAAAATATTAGTAGTTAAATATTATTATTTCAAATCAGCTAATCAATTCTAAAATTTTCAAAAAATATCTTACCAAATCACCTATAATTTTTTTTTTTTTAAACTTTTACTTAAATCACTCAAATCACTTCAAAACTCACCAAAATCAAAACATTCTAAAATCTCCTAAAATCATTAATTCAATACACCCCCCTAATAAATTTGGTGGGAGGGGGTTGAAACATGATTGAGTTATGAGTCCCTGACCCACTAATCAAATGGGTTCAGTGCCTAGCTCGGTTTAAGTAACTCTTTAAGATCATTTATCTACAACAGAAGACATAACAACTTATTTTTAGGAATTAGTAAGTTCAAATAATGTACATCCTAGCTCTTTAAAATGGATAAGTAATTACTTTTGTTTCGAACAAAAATGGATAAACATATGAAGGAAGGTAGGACCAAGAAAAGGAGGGAATTAGGTACTCTCCTCCGTACAATAATATAGCTTTGGGGTAATACAATGCATTCATCTCCCCTTCACATACAATCATCCTCTCAATCTTCTTTGTCCCCATTCTTATTATCCTATATATTTAATTATGATCAACATAATTGACCAAATAATTGTGTAGGACAAGAAGTCTAGAACTCATTGGTTATATGAAGGCGATCAGAACAACAGAAGTTGATGTTTAGTTCTGCATTCAAACCAACTGTGTAGTTTGATCTCTGATGAGGTGGAATACAAGTTTAAAGAAAGGCAGAGGGGAAAAGAACTGTATACAAAGAAAACAAAAGGCAAAACAGAGGAAAGTTCAATGGTTTAGGAGATATCTGGTTGTTTAGGTCAAACTCTAACCAATAGAGCACAGTTCCCATCCAAGTGGGAATATCAACTATTCTCACCAATTTGTTCTCTAGTTAATAGACAATATGTTGTGGGTTTGATGGATAACTAAAACCAATGTCTGGTGGATGGTATGTTTTCAATTATTTGAAATATGATTGAGTGATGTTGTAACACACAAGATACTGAAACTGATGTCAAACAGTTTCTACGTACAAAGAAGTGCATAGAGGATAAAACCAAATTAAAGTAGCAAAAGACTTCTAGGAAGCATAGAAGGAACCGGTGCTCATGACTCTCTAACTATAGCAAACAAATTGCATAATATGTAAAGAGACACGTCACATACCAAATATGGAATGTGGAATAATAGTTTCCAAGAAGAGCTTCAAAGGGGGATGCACAACTTAGATAGATAATTGCAACAAAATAAAAAAAAGGAAGGTCCAAATGTCATGTGAACCCCCTCCCCACTTGGCTCCCTACTTGGCCATCTTTGCTACACATTGCCCATTATTCATTCTTTTTCTTCTCAACTAGTCAACTCTAAACAATAATTTACACATATTTCTACAGGTATCCATTTCCATATGGACCATTCGGGTCATTGGTTTCAAGATTACTACTCTCTGTTTAACAAGCTTTTTCACCGGACTGTAAAACGAAATAAATAACAAAAAATAAAAAGAGTTATGCTAATATTCACCATTGTTTTCTACGTAAAACAGAGTTTTTCTTAGTTCTACTTTTCGGTTCTCAAATCTCAATGCATAAAGAACCTCAT
This sequence comes from Brassica oleracea var. oleracea, assembly GCF_000695525.1. Lineage (NCBI taxonomy): Eukaryota > Viridiplantae > Streptophyta > Magnoliopsida > Brassicales > Brassicaceae > Brassica > Brassica oleracea. Next base: position 14,280,247 of record NC_027752.1, read on the forward strand.
TGCTAGTATTATTCTTTGTCTCGTAGTGAAATTTACAGAAACAGATTCCTTTATATAACGTCGGTGTTCACAATACATTTGATATAGACACATCACTCAATACCAATATATAAATAACCGAATAAGGGATTAATATGCCAACAAAACAAAAAAAGGACCAATTAAAAGGTACCAAAGTAAAAAAGACCGTATAACACTAGTACCCATATTTTTGGACTGACTCTATTCATCTCTTCCCATGAAACTTCCTCTAACTAGAACATGTTGCCATTCTTGCAAGACTTGACCCTACTCTTCTGCATCTTCCCCTTTTTTTATAATCATTTTATCTTATTCTTTTATATACATCACCCACATTTTACATTTATCTTTCTAATATCCTATCATATTTCGACGAACACAAAGAAACAAATAATTAATATCAAAGGCAACGTACATGCACTTCCCCTCTGTATATATATACACTCCAACCCCATCTCTTGTTAAAGCAACACAGCCCATTTCTCTCTCTCTCTCTCTCTCTCTCTCTTAAAGAACTCATTTTCTCTCTCTAACAAATGGATAACAGCTGTATAGATGACAGTACTAGCAACACTTCAGGGTCTCTCTCCACCTCTACTCCCTCCGCGAAGAAGAAACTCTCCCCTCCTCCACCTCCTCCGGCGACGATGCGTCTCTACAGAATGGGAAGCGGCGGAAGCAGCGTCGTGCTGGATTCTGAGAACGGCGTCGAGACTGAGTCACGCAAGCTCCCGTCGTCGAAGTTCAAAGGCGTTGTCCCTCAGCCTAACGGAAGATGGGGAGCTCAGATTTACGAGAAGCACCAGCGTGTCTGGCTCGGCACTTTCAACGAGGAGGAAGAAGCCGCGGCTTCCTACGACATCGCCGCTAGGAGATTCCGCGGCCGCGACGCCGTCACGAACTTCAAGTCGCCGGCGATCGACGGGACCGACGCTGAGTCTGCTTTCCTCGAGGCTCATTCTAAGGCCGAGATCGTTGATATGCTGAGGAAACACACTTACGCCGACGAGCTTCAACAGAGCAAACGGAAGTTCCTTGACGGTAACGGAAAACGGTGCGGCTCGGGGACGGCGACGATGAGTAACGGAAACGACGGCGTTTCGAGAGCGCGTGAAGTTCTTTTCGAGAAAGCCGTTACGCCTAGCGACGTCGGGAAGCTTAACCGGCTGGTGATACCGAAGCAGCACGCGGAGAAGCATTTTCCGTTACCGGCGATGACGACGGCGACGGTGGTGGCGGCGATGACTCCGTCTCCGACGAAAGGCGTTTTGATTAATTTGGAAGACAGGATGGGGAAGGTGTGGCGGTTCCGTTACTCGTACTGGAACAGCAGTCAAAGTTACGTGTTGACCAAGGGCTGGAGCCGGTTCGTTAAGGAGAAGAATCTCCGAGCCGGCGATGTGGTTTGCTTCGAGAGGTCGACCGGTCCAGACCGGCAGTTGTATATTGACTGGAAAGTTCAGTCCGGTACGGAGGAAATTACACCGGTTCAGAGTGTGGTTAGGCTATTCGGGGTCAACATTTTTAATGCGACGACTAACGCTAAACCAAACGACGTCGCAGTAGAGTGCGGTGGCAAGAAAAGATCTCGGGAAGTTGATTTGTTTGCGTTAGGGTGTTCCAAGAAGCAGACGATGATCAATGCCTTGTGACAGTTTCATTTTTTTTCTTATTTTAAATTTGTTTCTCTTTTTCAAAATTTCTATTAAATTGGCAAGTTGTAAATTAGGACAAGACCAGAAAAAATGATGACTAGGAAATAGTTTTTGCTTACGTCTAATTTGGGTTTGTTTTTCTCCCTTGCTCATCATGATTTCTTTTCAACCATATATTTACAAAGGATATAATATTTGAAGTTATCAGAAAATAAAGAAATCAAGAAAACTCAAAACCCTGTTACACTATGTACAAATAAAACAAAATTACATTTTCTCCATCAAATATAAAAAATGATATTTTCTCCATTTTCCAAAATATAAATGTTTTAATAAATTTTATTTTAAAATATATAGTTTAAGTTTTATACATAATTTTATTAATTAATAATGAAAATATTTTTAAAAATTAAAAGGAACTAAGTGTAATGAACTACTGTTGATGTACAATTATTAAAAATATTTGACATAGAAATAATGTATTTATGATCAAATTTTTACAAAATTTTTAATATACGTGAAAATAGAAAAATAGATTATTTAGAATCATAGAGAGTATGTGTTTTAACTTTTTTTTTTGGCAAGAGTATGTGTTTTAACTTTTAACTTAATCTCATTTCTTTATTTTTGTTATATAGTACCTTTGTTGTGATTTTTCATATTTAATTTGTTTGAGCATTTGGCCAAACTGGTATTTATGTATTTTGTACTACTTGTCTAGTTGATTACATTATTGGAAAAATATCTTATAAGATCAAATGGAATTGTTTAATGTCAACATGCCCATTTTAAAAAACGTGGGTGGGATACGAAAATCTTTTTTATGTGGTTGAGATATGCTTAAAGGGAGAAGAACAACGTCGATTGTTCAAAGATTATGTACGTTTCTTATTTCTTTAACTGAAGTTTAAACACTGTTTTCACGTACGATCTGTGGAAAACACTGACCAGAAAATATTAATAACATGCACGGGATCTAAATTACGACTTTGAACCATTCATATAATTAATAGAAGTACATCTCGAAGATTGATAATGGTTTGTCTTCTGTCAGATTCATGCATCTTAATAAGATTATCTTCCCTTATTCCACGAAATATATAGTTGTTTAAAAAGTAGAAGAATCATTATGATCTTTGCTTTAAAAAAAGAGAATCAATAAGATCTTAAAAGCTAAACATACTGTCGTCTATGTACACTTGTTCTGGTTCATATCATAACTGATTATTGCACCGTTACCACAATTTTTCTCGCTTCTCAGAGCTGTAGGAGAGTCACGAATCAAGATACTTATATATACATTCTAGTGTGGTAAAAGAAATGAAAAACACGTAACTTTTCAGAATAGTAGAATGAATGATTAAATGAACTATCTAAACTTTATTTTTGTGTTATTGATCCTTACAAACTAGTAAAAACTAAAATCTAAACAAATGATTTTCTGATAAACAAAACATAGTGAAGTTTTCTAAAAACTTAATAACCCAAAAAGTAAACAAATGATTTGCAAATCTGTTTGTTGTCGTGCTTTAAGCCCATCTACAAAGCCCAGGTTCATTTGTTCATATACTTTGTTGTTTCTCTTCTTCATCATCAACCTTAGAGCATGACTAACCGGTGGTTTTTAAGATGGGGTTTTTAGCGGAAGTTAAGAAACGGTTTCTTAACTTTTAACTAAAAAAACTAAGAACCGGTTTTAAATAAGATTTCTTAACTTCCGCTAAGAACACCACCCTAAGAACCCCGAGCTAATCATGGTCTTAGTTTCATTTCCTGTTCAATCCATTCTTCTCCAAGTTGTGTTTTCTTTTCTTAGACAGAACCAAAGCATATGGTGAGATTCCAACATGAACATGTTATTCGAAATTGTACTCTAAACCTTCTGGCATTATATCAATACCATTGTTTCATCAACCATGTTTTGGATGAATATAATATTTTGTAACTATATCGATAACTTATAGTCGTCTACAGTCTATTCAAAATTTTAAACCTCGAAAATTAAAGAGTTTTCTTGGTTTTACAAAGCAAACGAAGAAGAAATGAATTTCCATACGAGTGGTGTCCACAGCGCTCCTTTGCGTCCATGGATTGCATTGTCTCAAATTTTATCTTTCTACAATTTTCTATCTTTGCTTATTCTGGCCAAGATACTCTATATGTAATGTGAGGTAAGTTAGTCTTCATTTTTGATCTTCTCTCAACTTCAAAATTTTATTAATTTAGTGTTACTATGGCATTTTAGTTTTCTCTGTGGAAGTTTTAGATTTAAATTATGTGTTTTTGTATAGTTTCTTATTCTTAGTTTGTTTTTTCTATAATTGTAATAGTAAAATAAATATTTAATTTGTAAATGAAATATCATAAAATAGTAAAAAATAATAAAATAATGAAAATATTTTTAGTTGTGAATATATTAAATATTTAAAATATATTTATATTATTTTACTTATTTTTTTATTCATCTTGAATTTTAATGTAATAAAATAGAATATTAGATTTTATATGATGATGGCTAGTGCAAGAAAAATTAAATAGTACATAATTAGAATATGACGGGCTATATTGCAGCAACTTAAAATAAAAAAGATCTAACATGTAAAAAAAAATAAAATAAGGAAACATGTCACCAAACTACATTCCACATGTAAAATAGTCATTCTCTCTCTAAAACCAAAAGACTCCAACCTCTCTCTACAAGTTTCGTTCAACCCTAGCTCTGGCCCGGTTCCTCTGACGCCGGAGGCTCTTTCCTCCTTTCATCTTTTCCTCTTCTTTTCTTTTTGCTCTCTCTCTCATCGCCTAATCTGTGCCGATATGCATGTTACTCTGGACCGGTGAGACTCTATCGGAGGGTTGCTATGCGACAATATCTGGTTCTTGCCTTCACTGGAGCAACAGCGAGGTTCATGAAACGGCGGAAGAAGAGAGGGTGGGCTCTTAGGGTTAAGGAGGAGTCAGATCTAGTTTTCTCTTTTTCAGACCTCCGACGAATCCTTCCCGGTAAAGGCACGTGTTTCGGTGGTGATGCCTCCTCTATCATATATCTATTGTTCCTCTGCGACGGTGAGATTTATGGAGGAGAATTCTCGAAGGTTAGAGGACAGAGCTTCGTCTTCTGGTTTTCGGAGACGACATGAATCAAGACCGGCGACGATGGTGTTGGCCACCAGAGGAGTCTTCCTAAGGTCGGTTCATGGAGGAGTCTCTACATCCCAGTGTCGAAAAGCTCTTCATGGTTAAATCTACGCTAAAGACTCACAGCTCTGGAAGTGTTGATTTGATATACCGTACGTGTTCTTTGTTGAAGCCCGCTTTTCAGTCGGACGTCTCTGTCCATTTTAGGCTGAGGAAGGACTGGAGGGGAAGCCGGTAAGCCTAAGTCTAGCTGATTATGCGCCTATGGTGTTGTGATTATTGGGACAAGTACTCCATTCTTATCTTTAGGGACCAATAGTTGGGTCAAGTTTAATGTTATCAGTTTAGGTTGATGGTTCACTGTGTCTGTAATTGTTCTCGTGTCATTTAGGTCGAATTTAGGGGTCTAAGAGAAGAATTCACTTCGGGTCTTGGAGTGTTCGTTCTTCTCAGTGTTGTAAAAAATGCAGTGATGGTCAGTTAGGTAGCGTTGGATCCATCTCTAGTGATTCAAGGTGATAATAGACTTCATCACTGTATTGGTCTAAAGTATGTGGAGGTCAATGTACGTGTATCTTTGAATTGAATTACATCAATGAATGATAGGTTGAGTTAAAAGAAAAAAAAACTCCATTCCACATAAAAGAAGAAAAAAAAAGTTTACTTTATATATATATATAAATATATATATATATAGATTGTTGAGATACTATGAGACAGTAAAATAGATAAAAAGATAAATTCCTCTGTTGTTGTCCAAAAAAAAAAAAAAAGATAAATTCCTCTGTAAACTCACTGAAAACGTAAAGAACTGACGAATCAAGACATATATATAAAGTGGGTTTAATGGAAGAATGTGTCATCTCGAAGTACGTGATTCAGAAAATACAGAAACAATGACATTAAAGATTAGGAGGAAGATGAAATAGTACTGTCGAATTACCTTTTTAGGAAAATGTCAAAGTTTGCATTTAAAAGAGGAATACTGTTTTTGTTATTGGTCTAGACATGTGTCCCTTTAACCGGTATGCAAACAGGAATTGATAATGAAATGTTATTAAACCAAAGTGACGTTGATGAAAAGTAAAGATAGGTGATTAAGGGAAAATGCTGTAACATACACGAACCAAAGAATGTATAAAATGTAGAACATGAAAACTTATATAGATGTAAGTTTTCTTTATGTTTGGTTACAGGAACAAGAAATAAGACGTAAATAATTCAAAGTATACACACTTTTGAAGAAGCCATTTAAGCTTAGCCTCGAGAGATAATGGAGCTATGAAAATGTCAACGATAGCAAAAGACTCAAAAACCAACTGGTATACTAAAACGATTTACAAGTTATTTACCATAGAGGTGAGGTGATATGTATACAGGCTTCTTCTTTCGTTAATTTGAAAAAAAACGTAGCTCAACATCTCTGAGGAGAAATCCATAAACAAATATTTGATCCACTGAAGATAGTATTTTAAATTTCAGTTTCTCAAATAATAAATAGAGTTTTTTTTAGGTAGCTGAAACCATAAACATAGTTGTGAACCTTCTTTTGACAAGGGATACCACCAAGGTTAGTTATGGTTTTAGTATTATTGATTCCTCTTTATGGACGTAGACTGAGTAGTTGATTTTTGCTCAAGATCATACATGTTTTCCAGAGAGACAAGGAGATAGTCCTAGGAGGTTTAGAAATAATTAAGATTTATTTTATACTCCTTCTTTTCCTAAAAGATCAATGTTTTAGAAAAAAAATTATTTCAAAATACATTTTTCATATTTTTAATGCATAAATTAAATGTAAATTGTAAACTTCAAAAAACATAATTGTATTTATTAAAATTCTATTAGTGAAAACTTGTGAGAAATAGTTGATTACAGAAAATAATGTATTGGTAACTAAAATTTGATATATTTTCTTAATAAATGTGAAAATCCTAAAATATGGATCTTTTAGAAACGGAAGGAGTAATATTTATCCACGAGATAAAGAAGCACATGGTAGATTACTTTTGTATGAATCCCCTATATATTAATTGAAAAACATAACAACTTTTTTTTGTATCCGCTTGTCATCACTGAGATGATTTTTAGAATCATTAGAAAAATATGTGAGTTCATCAAATTACATAATAAGCTTTTTATTAAACTGACCATAAATTTTTGTATATGTTATATTTTGAATTTTTAAAAACGACTATAAATTACTAAATTAGTTAAAAGTTTCACATTCAAATTTTGTGATCTATGGTTTAAAATTTTGTTATGACAAAATGCAAATGATTAGAAAATCATATAAGAAAAAAGTATAAATTAATTAATTATTAAGATTATAAGATAAATATATATATATATATATATATATATATTGATCATTTTAAATTAAAATATATACCATATAAAATACATAAATATTTTAATTTTGAAATTTACTTTGAACAATTATTTTTAATAAAAGCTTTGAACAAACATTGACAACTTAATTTAAAAAAATATATATAAATTAGTAAAACTATTAATCCCACAATGAAAATTTTGTTAATAATTTAAAGTTTTTGCTATAAAAGATACAAATGATTAAAAAAAACATATGAGTAGAAATCATCATTTAATAGACATTAATATTAAAAATATACTATGTATGTTAATATATTTTAAATTTATTATATCCTATCAAATAGAAAAAAATATTGTTTGGATTAAAAAAATTGATTTATATGTTCACACCAATTTAATTGTATATGTAATAGTTACTAACTTTTAATTATTCAATATATATTTATTATTTCATAACATGTAAAAATACATAATACATAAAATTGATGACTAGTATCTTAACCTAGTTTGATAATAAACCAGAGAGAATATAGATGGGGATGCAAGCAGTGATAACCATGACAATGGTTGATGACTAGTACAGAGATCACCAGACTTTTGAAACAAATTGGACCTCAACATCACATTGCTGAATGGAAGATCTTTAACCGGGTCAATTTATGCCGATGGGTAATGTGTTGATTATCTATGAGATCGGTTATAGGTTTTGGGTTTACCCGGATCCGAATTCTATGCTCTTTAAAAACATAGAGGTTTGTATCCTCCGAATGTCGGACTCGGGCTGGATAGGCGAAGTGACAAGTATAATACCACTAGGCTACTTTAACTTCGTTGTATTTAGTTACAAATTATTAATATATATATACGATTTTGATTCACTTTTTCCTTAAAAAATATAATAAATAAAATAAATAAAAATAAATATCCACACCACGTCAGTTTATATGTAAATTATTTTATTTTGTAAAAATATATATGAATCACATAATAAAAGGATATCCGGAACCGATCCGAAACTGGTGGGAACCAAAACTTATTTAATAACTAGGGTATATAATTTAATTATCCGAACCCGATCAGATCCTATCGGATCCTACCTGAACCTGAGCTGAATATCCGAAGTCCCAATCCTAATAGCTTATAAATCTAATATATTAATTTAGGGTCTTATTTTTTATCTACTATTGACAAGCCATAGTAGGACCACTTAACTAATTACTTAATGTAACATATTTAATTATTTATATTAGATCTTAATAATGAGTAAGATATTAATAATAAATCAATGTTAACAATAAATCTGGACTTTTTTTTTCAATTCTAAGAAAATCTATTAAAAAAATCTAACAAAATCCTACCAAACATTTTAAATATTTTTTTATAAATAATGCATTAATTAATTTTGTAATTAATAATATAATAACTTAATTAAAATTTATCATAAAAGTTATGTTATTTTATAAATTTATGATTATAAATTATAATGTATTAAAATAGGTGTGCTCTATGAACTAAATATAAAAAAATTATATTAAATTGGTAGATTAACCTATTTTTAAAATGCTTTCATTTAACTAAATTTATCACTCATCGATAAAACGTCTTAAACTATTTAATATTTTATGCAAATACTAAATCATTAACATATGTTAAAATTTTATTTACAACTATATATTATTTTTTGTTTATTTTGAAACAAAAATTAATATATTATCTAAAAATGATTAAATACAAAATATAATAGTACATAACTAACATTTAGTTCATGTATTATTTACAAAATATGTTATTACAAAAATTGAAATTTTAATAAATAATTAAAGATATTAATAAACCCTATATTAGACTATCATATAGGTTGATACCATTTGTATACAAAAAAATATTGCATTTTTTTTGGTAAATGTAAGATTCAGATCCAAAAAACACAAGCAATTCTACCAACCTAAATATAATAACCTTTATTTATTAAAGCAATAAATAATAGAATAATTTTAAAATAAAAATTCTAAAAATCAGAATATAATTAATTTAAAAATAAATTCTGTTAAATTTTGAAAATTAAAGTTGGATCAATATCTATTATCTGGTAAAAATAAAATATATATAATTAATGTTTATATTATTTGATTACATTTTACGTAGTAGATCAGATCATCTTATTATATAAAATACAGTTTACTCTCTTCTGAGATATGCCTTGTGGGATTCCATGTCATCAATTAGGTGCAGAAGAGCGCGACACGTGTCCACTTAAACTAAACGCTGAGTTTCATTTATTCTGGTGTCTATTCCGTTTGGGCTTTAGTGTGTATTCGGGTTTAATGAAACCCAACCCGAATAAAGAGTAACTCCAGTTGTTATGGAAACGCGTTGTTTCTGATTTAGGGTTCAACACGTTCTTCATCTCTCCCATTCGAGAGCTAATCTCGACCTAAGGTTTCCATGGCGTTGTTTCATCTTCTTCCTAACAATCCGATGAGCTATCAGTTACAGATTCATCCTCTTAAATCGACCACCCACGATCTACCTGTTCTTTCATCTTCTTCCTAACAATCCGAAAAGCTATACAGATTCATCCTCTTAAATCCACCATCCACGATCCACCTTGAATGCGATCTTCACGCAAGGCCGTGGAACCTCGACTATAAAAAGGTAACCTTTCCTACTATGAGAACCATTTCCTCATTCCATTTGTTTAAACTTATTTTCTGTAAATTGGCTAAAGCAATAATTTTTATTTTCGATTTGAAGACCGGACGCGTACGGCACAGTAGGAGGAGGAAAGCGGTAGCGACGGAGGAGAGGAGGATCAAGGCAATGAGGGGCCAGCCGTGTCCGGTTTGAATCCGGTTGTTATTGTAATTTTCCCGTCCTTTAAAACTCATCTTCATCATTATTTTGAACACACCTGGTGATTAGATTCATATTTATCAGAATTATTCTTTTTGTATCATATATTTCCTCATGATTTGAATCTGTTGTTTATTATTATTTTCCTCATTTCAGTGTTCATTGTCTTCCCATTTACAAGCGACTGGGTTCTATGTTTTACTTAAAACTCTCGGGTTCACTTAAAACTTCATTATATTCAGGTTCCTGGTCTCCACCATTTGCTTTAATATATATCCAATTGTCACCCTTTGGAAACCAAACCCTACATTTACTGTTTGTCCCACTTAACACAAGCTTCTGGCCGTGCAGCTCCATGTGCCTGTCAAGTTCTCTCTTTTGTTTAAGGCGGACCCCGCCGAAGGTGCAGAGATGTATAAGGTCATCAAAGAGACTACTAATCACCGCAGGGTGAAGTTCACAGATTTATAATGTGGTCTGGTACGCTCTGTAGAATTGTGTTGTCTCAGCTGTAGTTTAGCTGCTTGGTGGAGCTTCTTTGGGTGTGATAAAGCTGTGAGATCTAGAAGAAACAAAGAGTTAGTTGATAAATTTTGTGCGCTCCTTTTGAAGAGTTGTTGCTCCTTATTGTCAAATGTGGATTATGGGTATTTCTTTCGTACATATCTATCATTTACTTTAAATTAATGAGGTCCACCATTTTGAATCTTGCTTTTGCAGTGCGTTGGTTAAAGCTTTTGTTGTAAGCTTGCAAACCGCTATTGCAACTAAACTATAGAGGATATAAAATATGGCCAGGACGAGCAACAAAATGTTAAGTTGGTGCAATCCTTTCAAAGTTAAAAGTGGCTCATATCCATTTAGACACGGTAACATGGAGAGAGTAGCTTTTGAAGGAACACGGATCATGATAACGTATGTTTCTCCAAATGTGATTTAATGAGGAAATGAATCCCATAATCGATTACCAATTATATTAATTTTTTGAAAACCCAAATCAAGCTTTGACAAAATAACAATCGTCACCTACTAGCTTTGATTTTCTCTAAGGCCTTAAGATGGCAATTTTTCTGCTTCTTCCATAACCACTAAGAAGAAAATATGAAAGGTTCATCAGCATTAGGTCTTTGAACAAGAAAAAGAGGAAAGTTAATTATAAAGGACATTGGCGAGTCTTTAAAGAACCCGAGAGGAGATCCTGTTTATCAACCTATGTATTGGCCAATTCCATGACGATTATCCTCCTAGAAATTTCTGATCATCACTGAATCACTGTTTCTCATATGACTTTTTCGCAATAGCTTAAGAAAAAAAAAATTAGCAAATAAATAAAATTTTAGTGAAAAGCACATAATCTAATCCAAACTATATATATAACCATGCAAAAAAATAAAAATAAAAATAATTAAAAAAATGAAAAAAAGTTATAAGAACAAAACAAAAAAGGAAAACATCAAGAACAAAAGCTATTATGCAATTTAGTCAACCACAACAATATCTGCTCTCAATATCATATCATATATGCAAAGATCACATATAACTAATTTTGAAACTAAAAAACTATCAATCCAAACTTAGCTAAGTTAAAATTCCCGCTCAAAGCTAAAAATTGACCTATTTATATTTTATTGCAGAGAATTCATGGTAACGTGAATTTGTTGCACGAGATCTCTAGGAGACTTTCAGCTAAGGCGAAATTAAGCTCTTTATAAGTTATCTTCTTCTTGACATGTTGCGTGAATTAGACTCTTCAATCAGTTCAAAGTGATTCTCTTTAGACTGATCATAAATACATCTCTCATTCAACAAGTTATATTTCTTTTGGTTGGCCCTGCAATTTACAGTATCTCTTTTTCCTTTCAGTTTTCTTGAATGCTTAAACCTCAAAGCAAAGCTCAATATATACACCATAGCCAAGATAAGTCGCAAATCAATGCAAGGAGTGACTGGAGTCTAGGGAATGCACAATCATGTGCTATGTAGAGCTGTTCTATCAACAAGAGACAATGACCATCAGTGAAATCAAACTAAATAGTCGGTTTTAGATTGTTGTAAGGATAAGTGTTCTTTTATGTTTAATAAAGTGGCCACCCGAATCTAGAGATCAATGAACATTCAGGAATATGATGCTTGCAACTATCTATTCTGTTATAGTTTCTCTTATTTACTGCTGCAAGTCCCATGCTATACATGAGTTTAGTACCAAAGCTCTTCATCCATGGAGAAGGTTAAAGTATGCAACAATCTATTCAGGTTTGTTGTGTGATTTTCTAAATTTCTTAAAATTGATTTAACAAAAGAATGGAGAGACTGGGATGAAGAGGTGATACTACGGATTCCATAGCATGCCACATTTTGCAATAACATGTTAGATCACATTTTAGCTCTACTTTGTTCTCAATATTAAATGAAATTTTTTCATCAACACAATAGCTAATGCGTGGAAAACAGGTTTGGCTACAAGGTTTTAAGCAGTTGACTTTTATTTATTTTTATGTTCTTCGGTTAGAGAAAATTATCAGCTTGGGGATCTCCTAAAAAGTTACAATTTTTTTAAGGCCATTGCAAATTAGTAGAAATTAATTTACAAGAAATAATTTTATTCAATAATAAAATAAAATCAATATACAACAATCTAATTATGTATGATAAAATTATTGAAAGAATTATATTTTATAAGTTAGTCAGTAATATTTATTTCAAAAATTCTGATCAAAGTAATGGGTAACTTCATTTTCATATATAATACTGTAATATATAAGATTCTACTAAACATGTATACTATAAATAGTAACAATAGTTTCATATTGTCAATTTATTTGTCATAAAATATTTTTAGTTATAATGAATAAGTTATTTCTTTATCGCGTAAATCATTAGTTTTATAAGTAAATAATTATATTTTAAAATTTTATTATAATTATACAAATTTATAATTTACAAAATGAAGAATAGAATAGATAGATAAAAGTGCTGTAAAATAATTATAAAACTTAATTCTATTTTAACTTAAAATTAAAATAAATTTGTACTATTAATTTTATTCGCCGGTCCGCCCGTAGGGCGGCTTTACCCTAGTAGTTGATATTCTTGTGATTGTATCTGGTTATTTTCATCAAACATTTAAATCAATACAATTAAAATATAATATCTTCTTTAAATCATAGTTCATGGCTTTATCCGAGAAACAATAAAGATATTTGGCTGTTTAGCCGACTTTTTGGGTTAAAATATATATATATATATATATATATATATATATATATATATATGTATAAATTTAATTTTATTGCGATACAAGAAGATATTTTTATATTTGAATAAAATGGCCTCTTGATAATATTAGTTTCCAAAATCTGAAAATCTTTTTTTTTAATAACAGAAGGTTCGGAACCGAATTTTGTAAGCACCATAGATTTCGAAACTACAATATATAAATTTTGTTTCATCTCGGTGGTCACTCAAACCGGTGAACTCCAACACAATGGTAAAAGTCTTTTTCACTTAAGCTAATAAGTAATAAGTTAATAACCTATGATAAAAAAATAGTTTTTCTATAATACGTAATCGAATAATATCATCAATATATTCAACTACATTTCGATACTTAACAATATAACTATTTTACAAATATACACATCCGTTAACACAAATAAAAATCTTATTAGATTAAATATATTTCAAAACACATCATCCTATATTTGACTAATTTTTATATCGATTTTCGATTGAATTTTTTAAGTAACTAAATCCCGCGCTTTAAAATCGTGGGTCAAAATCTAGTCTATCTTATTAAAGTAGAAGTAGTTTAAGCTTTTGTTTGGCAACATAGATAGCAGTTAAAAAAATATAATGTTGTTTGGAAACATGGATATCAATATATTAAAGAAAAAAATAAAGGGCTTATGTTATCAAGAAAAATTGGAAATTCATTATATTATGAAAACTATATATATGGGCCTGCTTTAAAATATACGAAAATGGCTGGTCCAATCTAATTACCTAAAAACATATTTGTCTAAAATAATCATAAAACAAAGTTTAAATTTTATATACATATTTCAAATCAAAATATTAATTTAAAATATTTTTATATCAAAAATTGAATCAAAATATACATATATTCAAAAATTGATTTTACTAATTTTTTTTATAACCATTAAAAAATGTTTTAAATATATTTAAGAAAAATACAATACAAAGCAATTTCAAACACCAACGTAAATTATGATTTTTATATTTCATATTAAGTTTTAAAAATATAATATATATGGTTATTTATATGATGGTACGTGTAAAATACTATTAATTATATAGTTATTTATATGATGGTAGGTAAAAAACACGATTAATTATATGATGACACATATATAATATTTAATAGTGACATGAAAAAATAAATAACAATATTTTTTTGCAATATTATATCTTTTATATTATTAAAGTAGAAGTACTATTGGGAATGTTTGACAACAAGAATAACATAATTAAAAAGAAATATAATGTTGTTTGAAAATATAGATAGCAGTATTAAAATAATAATAATGAGCTTATGTTATTAAAAAAAATTTGAAGCCCATTATATTTTTATAAATTATCTGTTTGGACCAGATTTAAAATATACGAAAATGACTCTATCTTATTTTTTTTGTGTGCAACTGGTCCAATCTAATTAACAAAAACATATTTTGTCTAAATTAATCATCAAACAAAATTCAAAACAAAAATTGATTCAAAAATATACATGTATTCAAAAATTGATTTTTACTAATGTATTTTCCAATAGCCATTGTAAAATTGTTTTCAATATGTATAAAAAATACAATACAAAGGAACTAATAGATTGAGTAAACCTTCTCTCTAATTTTTTTTATGGACCACCGAAATAGAATTAGATATACAATATTAGAAATAGCTATAATATTTGGGTTACAATATCAAATAAACAATGAAACAAAAAAAATTAATATATGAACGTATTAGTATTCCTTTATTCGTATTACAAATACAATAATATATAATTTTTAAAATTCCACAATTACCAATTAGTTTTGAATTTATAATGTTCTACGAAGAGTGAATTGGATCAAAATCCCTAAAGAATTCAGCAATTAGCAATCTACCCAAACTAAAAATTACGTGGCCTTCGGTAGAAACAAATTGACAAAAATGACCTTCTTTCCATTAGGATATGCGTTAGTGTAGGCAAAAATATAGGTAAGAGACTGACTAAAAGGGAGTTTAAATATAATTGGCCAATAGTAATGATTAGCCTAGGGTTTATTCTCCAACCCAAGTTCCGTGAAGTTGCCTATAAAAAAAATTGACAAATGAAGGCCTTAGAAGATCTGACACAAACGGCTGCATGCAAAAAAGAGAGACATAGCAAAAAATCTTCGTTAACATGCAAAAAATTGTATGGGGGAGAAGAGAGAGAAAGTTCATGTATGGAGTTTGTCTATAAATTGAGGCACCCGGTGAGCTCTCATCAATAAAAACTCACAGAAAGTACAGACAGAAGGTGAAGGTATTTATTCCCAACAATGGAATACGCAAGTAATAAGAGAGGAGAAAGCCATCAACGGCAACATTTTGTATGTGCACATGGGTTCCAGCCCAGATCCATCTTATCATCTGATTTGGACTCATTGCCAACGTTTTGTATAAGACGACGTTTTCTATGTAGAATTCGTAGCCGGCTAAAAGAGGGAATTATATGGTTTTGCAAATCTTAGCCTGCTTGGTGTTCTGGTCATATTATATATGTTTGTAGCTAGCTAAAAAAATGTGATGTTAATTTTTTTTAGCCGGCTAAAAAGGATGGCTTTTGGTATTTTTGCCTGGATTAGGTTTTGCTTATAGTATATGAGTTTGTAGCCGACTAAAAAAATGCGATGTTATCGAGTTTAGCCTGCTAAGACCATCTCCGATGTATTCCTCTATTTTTTCTTCTATAATAGAGGTGAATTTGTCTTCAATGTATTCTTCTATTTTCTCCTCTAAACAAGAATATTCTTAAAAGATTTTTTTTTAGTTTTACAATTGACACCCTTTTCACTTATAAATGTTGAAAATTAACCTATTCATTATATCTTTTGGATTTTTTTCATAAAAATGAAATATTATTTAATTTAAACATTTTATTACAAAAACATTAAATAAAAATAATAAAACAAAGTAGACATTATCTAACCATCATTATTATTATATTTTTCTCATAAATAATCAATTAATGCATTATTAAATGAGTTTTTTTTTTTTTTTGATATTTTTGAATCGACCTAAAAATTCTTGAAATCGGTTATCTTCATCATCTGATATTTGAACCAGCAATAAAATCAACAAGTTCCATGTCCATCCATTTCGTTTGGACAATATTCTAACGATCTTTGTAGATCCGGAAGTAATTTACCAGAATATTAAGTTGTTTTAATATGTTATATTGATTAATATTTAAGTTCAACTTAAATATGTTATCAATATGTAAAATATATGAGGAATTTTTAATAAGTAAACTATAATTAATAATTTTAGTTTTAAATATAAAATTTAAGTATTATTTGTTAAAAAATTGACTTTAAAATAAAATTAAATATTATTTATTTATTTTATTTATAACTGTAATAATTAAGAATATTATGTAAACAAAAAATAATTGGGTTTTATATGTAAAAATAATGTATTTCAACATAAACATGTATTTTAGTTATAATCACAAAAAGTTAAAAGACTATTGTGTAAATAAAAAAATATGCCTCTATCATAGAGGAATTCTATTTCTTTCTCCAAATATAGAGAAGAAAATAGCAATCTCTATTTTAGAAGAAGAAATAGAGGTGGGATGGAGTAGATTTTACTCTATTATAGCATATAGAGGCAAATATATAGATGAGTTGGAGATGCTCTGATAAAAGAGCCGACTATTAAAATAAAAATTTCGGTCTCATATTAATATGGCTGATGTAAATATAATTTGTGTAGCCGGCTAGCATTATATATATATATATATATATGCTATCTGGCTGGAATATATAGGCCAACTGAAAAATGCTGAAATTTTATGATTGCCTATATAGAATCAGAGCATGTAGTCTATCATAAAAGAGGTTGACAACAAAACTTGCCATTGTCGTTTTTTCCGATGTATATATCTTTTTAGACCTATTACATAGCTAAGCTTTCTCATTTTGCAAAATTAGCAAGCCTTATAGTAGGACACAAACAAGGGGAAAATGGCATATTCCCCTATGAACTAGCTGTTCCCGGCTTTTTCACACATGAAATTTTAAGTCATGCCAAAAACCACATGAACAATGGAAAAATGACTTATTTCCCTATGAACTAATTGTTCCCGGCTATTTCACACACGAACTTTTACGCCATGCCAAAAGCTACATGAACAACTCTATTTTTTTTAATTACATACACAAACTATCGATTTTAAACTAATTCCGCTAAAACCGTAAATGATGTTATTTAAAAGTTAACTTGGATTATATGATAGGAGGAGAGACGGTTTAATTTGGGTTGATAAAAACATAATACTACGTCGTTTTTTTTCTTCAACTTCTTCTTTTTGTCAACTTCTCTTCTTCTTCAAAAATCGTTTTACTTTTCATCAATTGGGGATAAAATTTATTATCATGCAAAAGAATAAAACATTTTACATGATGCATAAAGAAAGAAGAGCAGAAAATACTAACTTACCAATCTCCATGTATTGTCACAAGGAACTATAAAATTGGCACAGTCTAGGACGCTTGATTGGCTCCGTAAGCTGATGTTACTCTCAGGTTCCGGTCCTGCAGAGATTTATATATTCTCCTCAATCCAGAAATTAATGTCATATGATCTCTTTATACGCTTTATGTCATATAACTCGAAAATATCTACCCCAACCGGTTACTATGTCATATAACTCGAAAATGCAGAATAATATTTTTTATCCTCAATTGATGATGAAGAGTAAAAAGATTTCTGAAGAAGAAGAGCAGTTGACAAAAAGAAGAAGAAAAAAACGATATAGTATTATGTTTTTATCAACCTAAATGAAACCGACCCTCCACTCATAAACCAAGTTAACGTTTAAACAACACCATTTACGGTTTTGGGGGAATTAGTTTAAAATCGATATTTTGTGTATGTAATTCAAAAAAAAAGAATTGTTCATGTGGTTTTTGGCATGGCTTAAAAGTTTGTGTGTGAAATAGCCGAGAACAACTAATTCATAGGGGAATAAATTATTTTTCCGTTGTTCATGTGGTTTTTGGCATAACTTATAAGTTCGTGTGTGAAAAAGCCGGGAACAACTAGTTCATAGGGGAATGAGCCATTTTCCCCACAAACAAGCTATGAGCAAAGACAAATGATAGGTGCAACACAAGTCCTTGGCGGCAAGACTAACAAAATGTGTGCGAAACTATTAAGTGGATAAGTGGCCTGCTACTAGAGTAATAATGATGCTAAAGTTAGTAAACGCCAACGGCTAACCATAACTTCTCCACCTACATTGTCACTCCCTGGTACATGAGTGGCTTCTTCAGCATCAAGATCATCAGCCATCATTTTAACAGGGCCCTGGGCAAAAATTACATTTTTTTTCCTAAACTCCTCATCATCACAACCAAACCCATTTCCTTTATTGCCTCCACCAAACCCACCTCCGCCGCTGAAAAGCCCTCCGGCAGCGGCGCTAAAGGAACAGTCCACAGTGGGGGGAGCGGAGCCGCTTCGGTACAAGTTAAGCTATTTCTTGAGCTCATCAGCTTCCTCTTGCCGTCGCTGCTGCTCTCCAAGCAAAGCTCCAATCTCTTTCTCATAATCATCCCCAAAGGAGGAATCTCTAAGCATCGGCCTTCTTCCCAGTTCATAAATCATTACCACCTAAAAAAATCAATCATTAGAGTATTTGTTCATCCGCTAAATCCATTAAATTTTTTTCTAAAGATCAGACCTTTAGAGCATGATTATCCTAAATCCCCTATTAGGGTCTCTTGCGATTTTTTTAATAGTATTAAGTAATAAATGTGAGGTTAAGAAACCTAATCAAGAAACCCCACAATTTAGTGCCTCAGTTGCAAGTTTCTTATTTTGGGATTCCTTAAAAAAAAAAAATTTTTTAAAATTTTTTTTTTATTAAATAAAACATAGATTTAAATATATAATGATAAGAAAAAGATTAGTAAAAATACAATAAAAATAGAAAGATGCATCCGAGATCGGTTGTTGTCTTCATCACGTCCAAATTTTCGCCGTATATGTTCAACTAGATCAGCTTTGAGTTGTTGATGCATTTGTCTATCACGAATTCTACTATGAACACCCATCATATTGGCGATATTTGTAAGCATATCTGTAGAATACGTGAGATCGACATGTGAACTTCCAGTGTCTTCTCCTTCTTGGAACTCTGAAACATCAAATTGAGTGTAGCCATCTCGTTCGTCTTCTACTATCATATTGTGGAGTATGATACATGCTCTCATAATCTTTCAAATTTTTACTTTATCCCAAAAAGTACTGGATTTTTAACTATGCCAAAGCAAGCTTGCAAGACTCCAAAAGTGCGCTCGACATCTTTGCGGATAGCTTCTTGCCGTTGAGCAAATAAAACTGCTTTCGGTCCTTGTGGTATTGGAATAGATTGGATAAAAGTTGCCCATTTCGGATAAATACCTTCGGTGAGATAGTAAGCCATATGATACTCTCTTCCATTGACAAAATAAGTGACTTGCGGAGCTTGACCGTTTATCATGTCATCAAAAACAGGTGAGCGATCAAGAACATTGATATCATTTAAGGTACCTAGAAGTCCAAAAAATGCATGCCATATCCAGAGATCGTACAATGCAACCGCCTCTAAAACGATTGTTGGTTTACCCGAACCACGAGAATATTTTCCGTTCCAAGCGGTGGGACAATTCTTTCACTCCAAATGCATACAATCGATGCTTCCTATCATCCCGGGAATCCACGATACTCTCCAATATCAAGTAGACGTTGAAGGTGAGCCGGTGTTGGTCTTCTTAGCTACTCATCGCCGAATAAATTTATTATTCCTTCCACAAAATTTTCGACACATAACCGAGTTGTAGTTTCACCGAGCCGGAGGTATTCGTCGACCGTATCAGCTGCAGTACCATACGCCAAGACACGAATGGCTGCAGTACACTTTTGGAGGGGAGAGAGACTCATCCTTCTGAGACCATCTTTCTTTTGCCGAAAGTATTAAAATTCGTTCGAGAGTCGATCAACAATGTGCATGAACAATGACTTGTTCATTCTAAAACGTCGTCGGAAGAAATTTTCAGGATACGTTGGAGTTTCACTGAAATAATCATTCCATAAACGAATATGCCATTCTTCACGATTTCTTTCGATATAAGCTCGTTTTTTTCTTTGTTTCATTGCTTCTTCTTGATTACCAACGGTTAAATTCTCTAAAGTTTGATCAACATATTGATCAAAATATTGATCAAATGTATCTTCAAGTGATTCTTCAAAAGGGTTTTAAGAAGAAGATGCCATATTTGTGATCCAAAAGAGAAATTAAGCTTGAATAACGATAATGAGAAATAAAAAGAAGAGAAGCTGATATTGTTTTTGAAGATGATTAATAATCTTGGTTTTATAAGAAGAAGAAGAGAAGATGATATTGTTTTTGATTCTTTTGTTTGGTGAGAATGAGAGGAGATGACTCGTTCTCGGTGAGAAGGAGAGAAGATGATATTGTTTTGATTGTTATGTTTGGTGAGAATGAGAGAATGCAAACTATATATAAAACTTGGTTCACAAGACAACAAAAGTTTTACAAATCCGTGACACAACACAAGATAAACAGTTATACAATCCATGACACAACAAAACACAACAAAGCTACCACTAGACAAGTGATACACAACGTCACACTCGTCTTGGCCCGTGACTGATACACAAGACAACAAAAGTTTCACACTCCGTGAACTGACACAACACAAGAATACAACGTCACACTCTTCTTGGCCCGTGACTTTGTCTACTCCGTGAATCTACAATGCCACACTCGTCTTGACCTGAAAACAACACAAGAGATAACATGAGACAGTGAAAATAACACAATGCAATAACATTTATATCCGATCTTAGCTAACAAGAAAATTAACGCAATGCCATAACATTTATATCCGATCTTAGCTAACAAGAACAACAGATTTTAACTTCACAGCTTCATCTTCAGAACAAGAACAACAAATCTAAGCAGTTCAAGACACAAACCTAAACAAAACAAGACATACTTAAACTAATTAGACATCAGCTCATTAACGAGCTTCTTCTTCAGAGCTTCTTCATAATCTGCTAAGGGTCCTTGTTTTCCAATGAGACAGCTCCACGGGCTTTTTACCACGACCTTTTGCAGCCTTAACACCCGGAGGGCGAGTGGTGCCTTCATCATCTAGAGCACTGTCAGTTTCATTTCCTTTAGAGCTTGCAGACTGTGAACCTTCCTCACACTTCCTCTTTTTGGAGCTTCCATCATGTCTAGCTGTAGAGAGATCACACCATTTCTGATCATTTCTAAGCTCCTTCCAAGCATGTTCAAGGGTGAACTTCTTTTTGTGGTTATTGAAGAAAATTTCGTGGGCCAGTTTGAGAACATCATTCTCATTTTGCCCACTACTCTTCTCTCTCGTTGCTGCCTCATAAGCACCACAAAACTTACACACTAAGTCATTCATCTTGTTCCACCTTTGCTTACAGTGAGTAGCCTCTCTTTTTTCACACCCGGCCAGCTTCGGACTAGCATTGAAGTACCTTGCAATTCTTTTCCAGAAGGCAACAGACTTTTGCTCATTCCCTACAACCGGATCCTTGCTCGTGTTTAACCCCGAGCTGATGAGCACCACATCATCTGTCGATGTCCAAGTCCTTTCTTTGCGCTCTGGAGGACCCTCTTGTTCGCAGTGTGCAGCTTCTTGGACAATATCTTCCCCTAAACGAAACACACTCTTCTTGTTGACTATTAAGAAGGTCAACAAAGTTTGGTGGCTACATATATGGATTGTAATCCATATCCGGAATTGTCAAGAAGAGAGATAGAAAAGGAGAAAGACAAAGAAGACAATGTCTTGGATTTGGAAGAGAAGAACACAGTTTGTAATGTGTTCAAGAAGGAGAAGAAAGACAAAGTTTATAGAAGGAAGACGCATTCAACTCAACCAACCAACCTTCCTCTACATTAAACTCTGCTATCTCTTTATGGAAGACAGAAAGTATAAACTCTGCTATCTCTTTATGGAAGACATAAAGTATAAACACAGTTTTACTTCCACAACCAATTCGAGTTGACATAAAGCTAAGTCATTAACCACGGTTAAGCATCTATTTCAACCTAACCAGACGAGATTCACAATCAATTCTTCTACCTAACTCATTAATCACAATAAATATATTTCAAACCAGACGAGACTAGACACAATTCAGACCAGAATCCTACAAACATTGAAACAGATCAAAGGTTGAAGTTGTACCTGTATTGCAATTGTTCGGTGATATTCTTTGAAGAAGCTTCATGCCTATGGATCCGTCCATCTAGAAAAACAAAGAGAGATACAAACCAAAATGAATCAGAACTTAGTAATATATCAAACCAAAATCAATCCTGTAATGCAATTCGTTCCAGACCACAATCAATTCTTCTACCTAACTCATTATTCACCATGAATTTATTTCAAACCAGCCGAGATCAGACACAATTCAGAGTAGAATCCTACAAACATTGAAACAGATCAAAAGTAGAAGATGTACCTGTAGTGTAATTGTTCCGTGACCTTCTTTGAAGAAGCTTCATGCCTCTGGATCCGACCAACTAGAGAAACAACTGCAGAGACAAACCAAAATGAATCAGAACTGATTGATATATCAACACACAATCCTCTAATGCAATTCGTTCCAGATCACAATCCTATTAGCATCTAACAGATCAAACATCTAACACAAGAAACCATCATCTGTTGAATCAAAGACATAGACATAAACAAACACAAGAGACTTAAACTGTTGAATCCAAGACAGAGACATAAACAAAGACAAGATACACATGCAACACAACAAACGAATCTAAATAACAAAGAAGGATTCAGACTTTAAAGGACAAATACATAGCCTTACCTTTGGATTTGATTTCGTCGAGGTGAGCCGTCGAGGAGAGCCGTCGAGGAGAGCCAGAGAGACGCGGAGGCGTCGACGAAATCGAGAGAGACGAGGAGTCGTCGAGGAGATCGAGAGAGAAAGGCGGAGGCGTCGACGCGATCGAGAGAGATGAAGAGTCGTCGAGGAGATCGAGAGAGAGACGGAGGCTTCAAGGAGAGCGACATAAACGACGATTCAACCGCTAGAAATGCCGGCTGATTCCGTCGACGACTCCTCATCGGTTGATTCCGTCGCGGATAGGTCATCGCCGAGGAGAGATTGCCAGATGTCTTCGGATTCGTCGAGGATACACGAGAGAAGGAGAGAGGAAGCTTTGGTGGAGAACGAGAGAGTTGATATTATGACACGTTTGCACAACAAACGTCTCTTGTGTGCCTTCATTAAGCTACGTATCCTGTTTAATTAGGGATTTTTTTTTTTAATTTAAAAAAAGCAAGATACGCAGCTCAAGAGCCCGCGATAACAATGCTCTTATACCTCAAAATACAATACCCACAAGAAAATGATTTAAATCAACAAGAAAATGAAAAGAATATGGATATAAGATGGGGATAGAAAGAAGATCGAGATTCGAGGATTTTGACAAATGGAAAGGTTTCAAATCTGACAAACCAACTTGTCTGACACAAAGATGTCGTAAGAAAATGGGTTATCAGATACAATTATCTAAAATGGGGGATTTTGATTACATGCAACCAGTAACTTAATCGAAATATGTATTAAGGGTAAAATGGTCATGAAAATTTCGACAGATACATTGGAAATGGTTAATGTGTGGAAAAATAGCTCAATCCCCTATGAACTAGTTGTTACTCGCTTTTTCACATACGAACTTTTAAATCATGTTAAAAATCACATGAATAACGGAAAAATAATTTATTCCCCTATGAACTAGTTGTTCTTGACTATTTCACATGAACTTTTAAGCCATGTCAAAAACCACATGAGCAATTCTTTTTTTTTGAATTACATACATAAAATATCGATTTTAAACTAATTTCTCCAAAACCGTAAATGGTGTTGTTTAAACGTTAACTTGGTTTATGATAGGTGGAGGGTCGGTTTCATTTAGGTTGATAAAAACAGAATACTATGTCGTTTTGTTCTTCTTCTTTTTGTCGACTGCTCTTCTTCTTCAGAATTTTTTTTACTATTCATCATCAATTGAAGATAAAAAATTTTATCCTGCATTTTCGAGTTATATGACATAGTAACCGGTTGAGGTAGATATTTTCGAGTTATATGATATAAAGCGTATAAAGAGATCATATGACATTAATTTCTGGATTGAGGAGAATATATAAATCCCTGCAGGACCGGAACCTGAGAGTAACATCAGCTTACGGAGCCAATCAAGCGTCCTAGACTGTGCCAATTTTATAGTTCCTTGTGACAATACATGGAGATTGGTAAGTTAATATTTGTTGTTCTTTTTTCTTTATGTATCGTGTAAAATGTTTTATTCTTCTGCATGATAATAAATCTTATCTTCAATTGATGAAGAGTAAAACGATTTTTGAAGAAGAAGAGAAGTTGACCAAAAAAAAAGAAGAAAAAAAAACGATGTAGTATTATGTTTTTATTAACCCAAATTAAACAGTCTCTCCACCTATCATAATCCAAGTTAACTTTTAAATAACACCGTTTACGGTTTTAGGGGAATTAGTTTAAAATCTATAGTTTTTGTATGTAATTAAAAAAAATAGAGTTGTTCATGTGGTTTTTGGCATGGCGTAAAAATTCGTGTGTAAAATAGCCGGAAACAATTAGTTCATAGGTAAATAAGTCATTTTTCCATTATTCATGTGGTTTTTGGCATGACTTAAAAGTTTATGTGTGAAAAAACCATGAACAACTAGTTCATAGGAGAATAAACTATTTTCCCTGTGAATCTGTATATACCTAATTAAGCTAAAGTTTGTGCGTAGAGTCCATATACTCTACAAATTAAAGCAAAAACTCTAATATCTCTTTAAAATTTGGAAAAACAAAACGAATATTTTATTCGGTGAGACTGAAACCGTCCGGGGTAGCTAGAAAACACACTAAATCAATGGGAAAATTGCATTTTAAACACTAAAAGTGTCACTTTATAACACTTTAAACACTGAAGTTTTTTGACTAGCATTTTAAACCTTCAAATTGATATTTTTATCATAATAAACCTCTAAAGACGTTTTCCTGTTCATAGACGACCGGTACTGTTCATTTTACAGATCAAAATGATGACGTGTCGGATTTTTTTTAAAAAAAATAAAAAGTAAAAATACAGAAAATTACAGAAAAAATCGAATGAAATTGGAAAAAATTGAAAAAAATTCAAAAAAAAAACTTAAAAAATCAAAAAATTCAAAAAACATAAAAATTAAAATTTCAAACTTAAAAATAAAATAAAAATTCAAAAAATTCAAAAAATTCAAAAAATAAAATCTAAAATTAAAATGTCAAATTTAAAAAAGAAAATTTTTAAATTTTTTTTTTTAAAATTCTAAAATAAGATCTAAAATTAAAACTTCAAGCTTAAAAATTAAAATTGTAAAAAAAAAATTGTAAATATTTAACCAAAAAAATTATATTTATTTTAAAAATCCATCCAATTAAAGTGACTGTCACTTATGGTGATATCAAAACTTGCCTCCATCAAAAACAATATATCAAAACTTGCTACCATCAAAAACTTTTTTTTTTATAATCCAAATATCTAGACACCTTACATAGCCCGACTAGCGCCTAAGTACACTTCGCAGAAAGCATCTCGGGGACCGCCAATTTCACCCCATGTTAATTGATGGTGACCATACGCAGGACTAATAATTCTCTCAGATAGATTATATTGAGTTTTGTCCCAAAAAGATTTTCTAAGAAAGAAAATGACCAAAAATATTTTATTAAAGATGCAAAAGACTCTTATGCTCTAAATATATAAATACAAATAAATAAAGAAAAATCTCAAATTATTATTTTTTAAATATTTTAGATCTTATTTTAGAATTTTTAAAATTTTATTTTCGTTTTTAAATTTGACATTTTAATTTTAGATCTTATTTTTGGAATTTTTAATATTTTTTTTAAGTTTGAAATTTTAATATTTATGTTTTTTGAATTTTGAATTTTTTTTAGTTTTGTTTTGAATTTTTTTATAATTTTTTCCAATTTCATTCGAATTTTTCTGTATTTTTACGTATTTTTATTTTATATTTATTTTTCAAGAAAAAACGAAACCGAAATGTCGTTATTTTAACCTGTAAAATAAACAGTACCGGTCGTCTATGAACTGAAAAACGTCGTTGGAGGTTTATTTTGATAAAAATGTCACTTTGAAGATTTAAAGTGATAGTGAAAAAACTTTAGTGTTTAAAGTGGTAGAAAATGACACTTTCGGTGTTTAAAATGCGTTTTTCTTGATCAATGATTCAAAAAAAATATAAATACGAAAAGTAAACTTAATAAAGAAGGTGAACCACAATCTAGTCATAATATTATTATTTATATATATATATTTCCTTCCTAAGCCGGAGAAGAAGAAAGGAAACTTTCAAAGGAGGAGGAGGAGCAAAGATCAAATCAAACTTTCCCGAGAAATCTCCGTCGGCGAAAATTTGTTAATGCATCAACAATTAACGGGAGAGAGAGACTGAGTCTTCTACCACCTTCTTTCGATTCACCTCGCAGCTCTCCAAAGGACTTGCGATCATGTCGTCGGAGTTGAAACAGCTAATCGTCGTTGTTGAAGGCACCGCTGCCTTGGGTCCTTATTGGCAGACCATCGTCTCCGACTATCTCCTCAAAATCATCAGGTTCCTTTCTTTCTCCTCGATTTTTGATTTTAGGGTTTCTGAGAAGTTGCTACTGTTCGAATTAGGCCTTAGGGATCTTCAATTGGTAGATCGAGCCTCGTTTATCTTCCCTTGCGAGTAGTTTCAAATGGTTTGCCTCTGGACTGAGTGATTACTGTGTCTCGATAAGTTGATCTTGCTGAATTAGAAGATAGGTGCCATGATTTTTACTTGTACATTTGTATGGATTGGATTAGTCTTCTGGGTGGATATTGAGAACATAGTCACTTTGTTATTGGATAGATAGTTTTTTTTAATTGAGTACGTTAAACCATGCGAAAGAACACTATATCCTGAGATTGCTTTGTTGTATGTTAAAATCCGTCACGTGTTAATGCTCTGTTTATGTTTGTCCAGGTCTTTCTGTGGCACTGCGTTAAATGGAGAGGTACTGTATCTGACTCATCCTCGGTTTTGTACATTACTAAATACTTGTGTCGATTGGTAAACAACGGTGTATCTGTCAATCATTGCCATACAAAATTTAATTTGCAGAGGAACCCTGTTTCTAATGTTGAGCTGTCACTGGTGATCTTCAATTCTCATGGCTCATATTGTGGTATGTATTGCGCTCTATTACTGTTATATCCGTTATCCAAATACAAAACATTTTATTGTGCACTTTTTCCAGGGCTTTTTTTTCCGTTTAATTCTGATTATTTCCTTCTTCTTAGCGTGCTTGGTTCAACGGAGTGGCTGGACGAAAGATGTTAATATTTTCTTCAATTGGCTTTCGTCCATACAATTTGCCGGTGGTGGTTTCAATGAGGCTGCCACAGCCGAAGGCCTTGCCGAAGCATTGATGGTGGGAAACTTGATCTTTGGTCATCTATACAGCAACTTGAAATATATATGTTTGGGCCACTGTCTTTCAAGCGACTTTCGACTAGTTTAGTTACTCAATGAACTATTTCTTAAACCTCATGATTTTCCTGTCTTTCTTGACGCAGATGTTTTCTCCTCCTTCAGGCCAAGCGCAACCAAGTAATGATCTGAAAAGGCACTGTATCCTAATCACAGCCAGCAACCCTTACTCGTTGCCAACACCTGTATATCGTCCAAAATTGCAAAATCCGGAACGGTATGAAAATGGCCATGCGCAATCTGAAAGTCGTTTATCAGATGCCGAGACAGTGGCATCATATTTTTCTAGGGTATTTTTTTTATGAATTCCCCCTGTATCACGACTTGCTACAGTTGATTTTTTAAAAATTGGGAATCACTAACCTACCATATTGGTGTGCAGTGCTCTGTTTCATTGTCTGTTGTGTGTCCAAAGCAGCTTCCAAAAATAAGAGCACTATACAATGCGGTGAGACTGCATGTCTATCTACAATTCAGTAGATCTTTAGCTAGCATAAAATGTTTTTTTGTCAGCCAGTTCTCTGTGCTACAAACTGAAGTAAGATAGTTTTATGAAAAAATGTTGAGATTTTTTCTTTTAAATGCAGGGAAAGCTCAATCCACAAAGTGCGGACTTGTCAATTGACACGGTTAAGAACGCATTCTATCTTGTCCTGATCTCAGAGAACTTTGTGGAGGCACGTGCTGCCTTAAGTCATTCTGCTACAAATTTGCCACAGACCACCCAAAGCCCTGTGAAAGTGGACAGGGCCACTGTTGCTCCATCTCTTCCAGTCACTGGCCAACCTCTAGCTCCTGTGCCATCAGGTTTTTCTTCTGACCAGGACCTTCTTTTAGTGAACTATCTTGCGTTCTTTTTTGATGCGTCTTTCATAGTTTGTCTTTGCTTCTTTCTATGTAAAGATCACTTTTTTTGTTTGTTCAGCCAATGGACCTATTATGAGTCGGCAACCAGTCTCTGTCGGACCAGTTCCTATTGCTACTGTGAAAGTTGTAAGTCTGTTTTGATCTTTTTAGTCAGTTGGAGGAGGTTGCTTTTATTGGCAACTAATTCCTGTTTATTTAATAAAAGCTATACATAAATCGCAAATGGATTGTAATTTTATTGTATGATACTTGATAAGACTTAAGAATACTGTTTTAGATTCAATTAAATTGATCCAATGTTAAGTTCTTTTGAATATCTTGTTTAGATATCTGATATATGTAAAGCTTGTTAATTGGATTTTCTTGGGATTAAAATTCAGGAGCCTAGCACTGTATCTTCTATGGCAGCAGTTCCAACTTTTCCTCATATCCCGTCCGTAGCTGGGCCTGCTACACAAGCAATTCCTTCAGTTCAAACATCTTCAGCATCGCCAGTCTCTCATGAAATGGTCACCAAAGCCGAGAATGCACCAGATGTTAAGCCTGTAGTTGGTGGAATGACGCCACAATTGCGTACTGGCCCTCCTGGTGGAGCTAATGTAAATCTGCTGAATAATCTTTCTCAAGTTCGACAAGTCATGAGCTCTGCAGCTCTGGCGGGTGCATCCTCGTCGGGGCAAAGTGCGGTTGCAATGCATATGTCAAATATGATATCAACAGGAATGGCTACATCTCTGCCTCCTTCACAAACTGCGTTTTCATCTGGACAGCAGGGAAATACTTCAACGGCTGGTTCGGGTGCATTAGCGGGGACTGAACAAGCGGGACAAAGCCCGGCTCCTAATAATGCCTTTAGTCCTCAAACAACGTCGAATGTTGCGTCAAACCTTGGTGTTTCGCAACCAATGCAAGGGATGAACCAAGGAAGTCATTCTGGAGCACAGATGATGCAAAGTGGAATTTCCATGAACCAAAACATGATTAGTGGTATCGGTCAAGGAAATGTCTCCTCTGGAACAGGTGGAATGATGCCTACTCCAGGAGTTGGCCAACAAGCGCAATCAGGAATACAACAGCTTGGTGGTAGTAACAGTTCATCTCCTAATGTGCAGTTGTCACAGCCATCGTCGGGGGCTATGCAGCCTTCTCAATCCAAATATGTTAAAGTCTGGGAGGTATTGTCAGTTTGCCTTGTCTGAAATAGCGGTGGTCTTATGCTAAATTAACTTACATTTTCAAATTCATATAGGGAAATTTATCTGGGCAGAGACAAGGGCAGCCTGTTCTTATCACCAGACTTGAGGTGTGTGTTTAGGGCATTGACGGTCACCTCGATTGGCTCTTTTTCCCCCTTTACATATTTTCCGGGATCACATCCTTGTTTAGTGCTTTAACCATTGAGTTGTGGTAACAACTTTGTTTATGTTTGACAGGGTTACCGAAGTGCGTCTGCCTCTGATTCGTAAGTTAACTAATTTAAATGTAGAAATTGTTTTACTTATTAACGCTTTTCAAGCGAAGAACAGGTTTCTGTTGCAGTCTACTTCTTAAAAAAATCTCTGCTTTCTCTTTCTGTGCGTGTCCCCAGGTTGGCAGCCAATTGGCCACCGAATATGCAGATCGTTCGGCTCATATCCCAGGATCATATGAATAACAAGTAATACTTTCTTACTATGGCATTTGTGGATATTGTTTTCGTGTCACTAATATTTTTTATCTGCCTTTGTATCAGGCAATATGTTGGCAAAGCTGACTTCCTTGTGTTTCGGGCCATGAGTCAACATGGGTTTTTAGGACAACTTCAGGATAAGAAGCTTGTGAGTTTTGTCGTTATTTTACGCTACTTGTCTGATATTCCTACTTATTTCACTCGTTTATTCAAATTTAATAACAAAAGGATTTAATAGATATGAGGTCGACATAGGTGTTAAAAATGAAATCCATGCAAAAACATCTATTAATCTCTTTCTATGCCCTTTTTACTCATTACGACACCTACACTTGTTGCCTTGTTTTGTTCGCCTAATCATGTGTCATACTTGTAACATCTTCACGCTTAGTTCTTGTGGAGTTGTATAATATAACTGTGTCTGCCTCTGAAATGCAGTGTGCAGTCATCCAGCTGCCATCACAGACTCTGCTTCTCTCTGTCTCTGACAAGGCCTGCCGCTTAATTGGAATGCTTTTTCCAGGGGTAAGTAAGCACTAATTAAGGTGTCTACAGATGATTTCACTTCACATGTATCCAATTGTTTAGTGGCTCTTGTGTTTTATTTCCAAACTGAATGCTAAAGGAGTCTGTATAATCCATCTTCACCAGTGGTCTCTACATATCGGTTTGATTTAAGTTACAGAATCGTTTGTTTTTCTGTGATGGTTCAGGATATGGTTGTGTTTAAGCCACAAATTCAAAATCAGCAACAGCAACTACTCCAACAACAACAACAGATCCAGCAGCAACAGCAGATCCAGCAGCAGCAGCAGCAACAACAACAACAGATCCAGCAGCAGCAACAACACCATCACCAACAGCAACAGCTGCCACAACTCCAGCAGCAGCAGCATCAAATGTCACAGCTCCAACATCATCAGCAGCAACAGCTGTCACAGCTTCAACATCATCACCAGCAGCAGCAGACGTCACCGCTGAATCAGATGCAGCAACAAACTTCGCCACTGAATCAGATGCAGCAGCAGCAGCAGCCTCAACAGATGGTTGGGTCAGGAGTAATGGGTGGCCAAGCTTTTGGGCAAGCTCCTGGAAGATCACAACAAGGTGGTGGTGGCGGAGGGCAGCCTACCATGCCAGGAGCGGGCTTCATGGGATAAAAGCTTGATATCTCTTCAGTTTTTTTTACTTTCTGCTAATTAGTTTCATCATATAAACATAACTTATATCTGTCTTCTTGGCCAACTTGATTAAGACCATTGTTTAGTTCGTGTCATTTGCCTCTGCCTGAAAAATGGCATCCTCATGTGGGCCTCTGATCATTAACTAAGCCACCAAATGACATTGTTTTATTGTCTAGAGAAACATATTAATGTGGTTGTCTTTCACTTTCTTCCTAGTTTAGTCCTAAAGCTCTCGGTGTTTATCAGATTGACAAGTTAATAAAGGATCAGTCGTGATTGGATTTTTTAGTTCGTTTGCACATATATGAAGGATACATCTATTCTCTCAGCTTTATTATAAAAAGGTTACATTATTGTCTAACTAGGATTTCAGAATCTCAATACATCTTTTAAAGCATCTTCATTTCAATATGCTTTAGCTTCTAGAGAGTTATAGATCTTATTCCAATTGGCAATTGTAATTGCTCAGAAATCACAATTTAGCTAACTCCATATAGTCATCTTGTATTTTTCATATCTTTTAAATAACTTAATGCATAGAATCGATGAATATAAAATTACACCAATGAAGAGTTTCAGAGAAGCCAACGTTTTGTTTTTTTTTTACAATCTCACATATCTATCTTATTAAGACTAAGTACAAACTGGATTTGTTTGGAAACATGTATAGCATTTTTTTAAAAAGTTTGTTTGGAAACATAGATTGTAGTTTTTTAAAAAAAGTTTGTTTGGAAACATGGATTGCAGTTTAAAAAAAAAGGTTTGTTTGAAAACATAGATTATAGTTTTAAAAAATAGGTTTCCTTGGAAGTTTTAAAAAATAGGTTTCCTTGGAAACATGGATAACAGTATATTAAGAGAAAAAAAGTAATGGGCTATATTTTTAAGAAAATTTGAAAGTCCATTATATTATGAGAAACTTAACGTATAAATTATTTTAGTTCAAATATTTGGATAGAGAATCAATAATTATTTTAAGTATTTTGCTGTTTTAAGAATACTTTTAATATTTTATATATTTACTATTGATTATTTGTATATATTTTCAAGTATTTAAAACAGCTTAAAAGTATCATATATATTCTAGATGTTTTAAATATATTAAATCTAAAAATAATTAATATATATAAGTATATAAATCTATTTCGGATACATTCGAGTGCCCGGAATACTTCGGTTCGGTTTCGGTTCTCTAAAAACTAAAATTTTGAATAATTCAGATATTTAATCAATTTTGGTTTGGGTTTGATACTACTTTTTCGGATCGAGATCGGTTCGGTTCTTCAGATTCGGGTATTTTGCCTAGCCCTTATATTATTGACATGAAAAACAAATATAAACATATTTTTTAAAATACATCCGCGCGGGCGCGCGGATCAAAGTCTAGTTCCCTTTACAACTAGAGTCTAGATTAGAAATTCAATATTGTTCTAGAAATAATTAGCTTCTATAACTCTGTGAACCATAAAAAATGTAGAATCAAAAATTTGGATTCTTTTAGCTGAATGTGGAGAGAAAGTGAGAGAGATGTTGTGTTTAGTTCATAAGAATGGAGAAATAAGAAGGGTAAATCGATTTTGGGAGCATTAAGAGCTTCAAATTGGTGTGGTTGGGGTATTGATGACAATGACAATCTTGTAATTACTTGAAGATGATGAGGATGAGAGAGTAAAAATGTCATTTTCGAAAAGAAAAAAAAATTGATGGCATTTTCGTGAATTATATGAACTTGTGGGGTGAATAGGACAAAACTAATTTCCAAAAAAAGAGGTTAGTTTTGTGTTTGACTTTGAGTTTTAGGTCAATTTTGCAAAAAACTCAACTTATAATTAACGAGATTCCATATATAGAACGCGCATAAGCAAAAAAAAAATGGGGGAAATTGTCTTTTTTGGTCAAAAAAATGATAACTATGTCCTATATGTTGTGAAACTAGAGAATATAATCTGTGTATTCTTGTTTTTGTTATTTCATAAACATAAAGTGTGCTCTTTATATATAGGGAATTACACCGTCATAGATTAATAGAAAGACTAAAGAAAGGAAACACAAATATGGAAAGAGTATAAATCATAATCTAATAAGAAAAATGCAAGATGCCGATTCTCTCTCTCTCTCTCTCTCACCTCACGGCCGACTCTCTCTCTCTAGCATTGGGCCAGTTATGGACATCCACAATATGATTTATAACACTCCCCCTTGGATGCCATAACCATACATGGATTGTAATACGCTTTAGATGTTGTCTCATTAAAATCTTACCAGGAAAACCCAGTGGGACAAAACCATGGTGAAGGAAAAAGAGTACAACACGTATTACTCCCCCTGTTCTGGACAACTCGCGGTTAGCCTCATGAACAGCCAAGATCTCTGAATGGTTTGAATATGTGGCCGCAATCGTCTGCTTCATGGAACGCCATGATATGGCCGTTCCACCATGTGTGAAAACATAGCCTGTCTGTGATCGAGCATTGTGTGGATCCGAAAGATAACATGCATCAGCAAAGCCAACTAACCCTTCTTTGTTATGGTTAGTATAAAATAAACCCAAGTGTTTCGTTCCTTGCAGGTACCGAAAAACATGTTTAATCCCGTTCCAATGCCTTTGGGTTGGATAAGAGCTAAACCTAGATAGTAGGTTCACGACAAAGCATATGTCTGGCCGAGTGTGGCTGGCAAGATACATTAAAGCTCCTATAGCACTGAGATATGACACTTCGGGACCAAGAACATCTTCATCGTCCATCTTAGGACGGAACGGATCAGTGTCCAAGCCTAGAGACCTCACGACCATGGGGCTAGACAATGTGTGAGACTCGGCCATGTTGAATCTCTTGAGTACTTTCTCTGTATATGCCATTTGATGCACAAGGATTCCATCATTAATGTACTCAAGCTGTAATCCCAAACAAAACTTTGCTTTTCCAAGATCTTTCATTTCGAATTGTTTCTTAAGATATTCAACTGTTTGGAAGATCTCTCCAGAGGTTCCTAGGATATTCAAATCATCAACATACACTGCTATAATCACAAAAGCTCTGGCCGAATTTCTTTATAAAGATACAAGGGCTGATCGGATCATTCTTGTATCCTTCTCTCTCTAGGTACTCACTTAACCTATTGTACCACATTCGACCTAATTGTTTTAATTCATAAAGTGACTTATTCAACTTTATACAGTATTGTTCTCGAGTACTCGATTTGTTTTTCAACTCTGTACACTCTTGAACTTTCATACAAATTTCATTATTCAGTGGACTATATAAGTATGCAGTTACAACATCCATTAACCGCAAGTCTAAGTTTTCTCTTATAGCCAGACTTATCAGGAATCTAAAAGTAGTAGCATCCACCACA
>NC_027752.1:14315634-14316612 GCF_000695525.1 Brassica oleracea var. oleracea
CGAGGGTTCTTATCTTTGGAACCTATTGGTCTACCACGTTTCGAACGTTGTCTAGACTCTGTAGCAACTTGATTGTGTCCCTCTTGAACATCAATTCGAATTGGTGCATTAGCAGCTGGTATATATGACTTAGTCACTCTTTTCGGGTCAGCAAAGGAATCTGGCAATTGATTAGCTAGCCTTTGTAAATGTATTATCTTTTGGACTTCTAAACCACATTCCTGAGTCCGAGGATCTTGCCAAGATAAGGATATTTGATTCCATGTAATTTCTTTTACCAGCTTATTATTATCTCCCCCTAATGTTGGATGTTCGGATTCATTAAAATGACAATCCGCATACCTGGCCTTAAATAAATCACCTGTAGTTGGCTCAAGGTAATAATTGTGGGAGAATCATACCCAACATATATCCCCATCCTCCTTTGAGGTCCCATCTTTGTTCTCTGTAGTGGAGCAATTGGTACATAGACGACACATCCAAATGTCTTAAGATGAGATATGTCTGGCTCATGACCCGTAAGCAATTGTGATGGGGAATATTTATGTTCACTAGAACTGAATTCGTTTTATGAATGATTCGGCCAAGCTGTTCTGTGTAAGTACATGTGCCACGGAGTGTTCCACACTTACCCCCATGGACATACAGTAATCATTAAACGCTTGGGACATGAACTCACCAGCATTAGGAAGACGTATAATCTTTAAAAGGATGACCGTTTGTATTCAAAATCAACTCTCGCATCATGGTCGAACCAGGATGACCAAGCCGGTCGTGCCAGAGAGTAAAATTCTCGGTGGCCACTTATTTAAATGCGGCATTGGCCTCCATCATACTGACCTTGGCGTAATAAAGGCCAGTAGAGAGTGCATGTATAGACTCTAGGACTTTCTTATGTCCTTCGCCGATCTCTATGATCTGAATGAACTCTTTGTTTCCTTCGCCCTTAGTCTCAATATGAAAACCATTCATTCGAAT
>NC_027752.1:14317060-14331529 GCF_000695525.1 Brassica oleracea var. oleracea
ATTGGATTTTAAGATGATCTTCGCATCAAGTGCCCATTGCAAGTAATTATCTCCAGAGAGACTTAGGGCAGCAAAATCCAAGTTGTTGATTTTCGACATCTGAAATCATATGTTTCATAATTTAGATTTAAAAGTGTTCAAGCGAATGCAATAAATATGCTCAAGCAATCCGGATTGTAGGTATGATGCAAATAGGTCATTCGTATATGATGCATACATGTTCAATCT
The DNA here is from genome assembly GCF_000695525.1 of Brassica oleracea var. oleracea. NCBI lineage: Eukaryota > Viridiplantae > Streptophyta > Magnoliopsida > Brassicales > Brassicaceae > Brassica > Brassica oleracea. The sequence continues at coordinate 14,317,289 of NC_027752.1, forward strand.
TAGCATTCGGATTCTATATGCAATCAGTTCGTACTATTATGCATGCATGATGCAAACAAGCCGCACGGCTACAATCTTAGCAAACGGTTTTCTAAGAGTTCAATGTATAATTGCAATCAAGCAGTCGAGCAATGCAACAATTAGGGTTCATTCAAGAATGTATGAAAACTATCAATACTAGCCGGATCATAATCAAGATGAGAATGCATAAATCATTTAACCTAGCAATCGATTTCTATTTCAATTCAAGCATTCGGTTTAATCAATCAAACAAGATAGTATTCGGTTTTAATTTAAAGACATTAGGGTTTCGATCAAACAATCAATACGACTTCAATTTGAAAATCATTCAATCGGTTTTATCAATTCAAACAACCAAATTCAAGAATGAGATTATCAATCCTAGCAATCGATTTCTATGTGATCAAATTCAATACGGTTTTAATTAATCAAGGCTAGCATACTATATCCAAACATACAATCATACAAACAATCAATTTCGATCTCATAGATTAATTATGGTTTGGATAAAATCGATTATGCATTAGCTTTAGGGTTTTAATTGATTTCATGCATAGCATGCATTACGCATGTATGCGGCTAAGGGTATTAGGAAACGATTTTGATCCTTAGATCAATTGGGGTTTAGGGAATCAAACTTATGATTATGAGCTTCGATTTACTCAATGGGGTTTTGATCTATTACCCTAGGGTTTCGATTAGGGTTTAAGGGTTACCTTAACCTCAAGTAGGGTTGAATGGACCACCAATGAGATGAGGATCGCGAGCTGAACGTTGAGATTGATACGCAAACGAGCTGAGGTCGTCTAGAGCTGGAGCGTATCTCGAGCTGTCCTTGCTGGTATCGGGAACGCGAGCTGAAGCTGAGATCGTCTGATCACGAACGGAAACAAGCTATTATTGCGAGTGGTATCGAGTCGTCTATCGCGAGCTGACTGAGATCGTGTCTCGGGATCGAGCTGAGACGGTCTGAGGTCATGAGCTGGGATCGTGTCACGAACGGGAACAAGATGGGTATTAGGTTTAGGGTTTGTGATCGGGAGTTCTCAACGGTTAGGGTTTATCATCGAGGGGATTATGGATTCGCCGGCTAGGGTTTGTTTAGCTCAGTTGGTTAGAGCGTCGTGCTGATAACGTGTTGTGAAACTAGAGTATAAAATTTGTGTATTCTTGTTTATGTTATTTCATAAACATAAAGTGTGTCCTTTATATATAGGGAATTACACCGTCATAGATTAATAGAAAGACTAAAGAAAGAAAATACAAATATGGAAATAGTACAAATCATAATCTAATAAGGAAAAAGCAAGATGATGTTTCTCTCTCTTTCTCTCTCTCCTCACGGCCGACTCTCCCTCTCTCTAGCATTGGGCCGGTTATGGACATCCAAAATATGATTTATAACACTATTAGGCTAATTTCTTTTTTGCGCCATCTTTTCTTCTAATACGCTTTAGTATTTTCCAAAAGAAATCAAATAAATAGTTTTATAAACAAAAACAATTTAAAAAATAATAACTACTGATGAAATACCTATATCAACTTTTTGGTATTTTTTTCCAGTTTTAAAATTGTTTAAATCATAATTTTATATTTTGTTCTACAAAAAGTAGAATATACATTCTACACAATAGAAAATGTAATCTATTTTTTTTCATTGAATCTAATATGTTTAGAATATGTGATCTACGTAAATAATAATAATATAAAAATATTTAGAAAACACATTTCACGCTTAACCTATCGTTCTAAAATATGTAGAATCCGAAATCTACACAGTACTATAAATCTAAAATCTGTAGAAGTCAGAATCCACACATTGCTATAGATCTAAAACTATTAGAAATCAATTTCAAACATGTTTATTGTGTTCTACATATAGTAGAATACAGATTCTACGGATAAGGATAACCAGTTCCAAAAATATGGGGAGAGAACATTTGGAAATATTCAGTTTCCTTATATTTACTAAATCATTTAAAAAAAAATTGTGATTTATAAAATCAATTTATAAATTTAAAAAATTAAAACATCAATTTGAAAACTTCTTATCACGTCATCTTCTTCTCCCCTTTGTTCTTCAATGAGAAGAGAAAATGGGTTTGATTGATTAGAAATCGAGTTTTAAGAGTTCAACCCGTGTTTGTTCGGTTCAAATCAAGTGGGAATCAAACCGGATTTAACCGACGAAAACAAGGAAATCGATTTGAAAGACTTACCTGGGCACATGATCGATCGATCCCGAAGACGCGACCGATCGAAGGAAGTGGGATCGAGCTTATGCGATCGACTGACCTCGGCTTGTTCGATCAGCATATGCTTCGCATATTTTCGTTGTTGTGGATATATTTATCAGGATCGAACGGTTTCTTACGGGATCGATCAATCCCTTTGAGAAAAAAAGCTTCAAACTTTAGTTTTTTTTTGGGATTTTTAAATTTTTTAAAAATTATTTTAGTTAAAAATGATATTTTAATATTTAATAATTGTTTTATTAATTGTAATTTCAAATTTTTAATTGAAATTAAGGGTAGTATTGTCATTTTAAAATATTTAGACTAATATATATATATATATAAAGTTGGATTTTTCTCTTCTTTTGACAAGTGAGAAAGAGTTTTTCGACACATGTCCTCATATTTTTTTTTTTGTATTTTAGATCCCTCTTCTTTTATACTATTATTATTTAGTCCATCTTTTTCTAATTGTGCACTATCTAATCATTCTCACACTAACCTTCATCGTAATTTGATAATCTATTTTATTGGTCACTAAAATTCAAGAAATAAGTAAAATAATATAAATATATTTTAAATTTTTAATTTGTTGACAACTGAAAATTTCTTAAAATTTCACTATTTTATAATTTTTACTATTTTCTATTATTTCAGTTACAAACTATATTTTTATTAAACTATTAAAATCACAAAATAACTAAATTTAAACCTAAAATCTCAACAATCATGGAGAAAAACAAAATGTCATATTAATACTATCTCAATAAAGGTCTGGAACGGAAAAGAGATCAAGACCGAAGACTAACTTACCTTACTGGACCTTAAAGTGTCTTGGCCAAAACAAATAGAAATAAAGAAGGATATAAAGATAAAATCTGAAACAAAGTGATCCCCATAACACAAAGAAGCTTTATCAAGCACCAACAAAATCAGCAATACACCGGTGCCGTCTTCGAGCCATGAAAAAGAGCATAGAAATCAAATCACCAAAAACTAGATCTTAAAAACCAAGACGAGCAGGGACTATTAACGGTAAGCCAACAATGAGAAAGACAACATCAAAAGATTAAATTCTGATCCAACCCAAGGATATATAATTTCTAACATCAGCTGAAATCTAAAGAATAAGAGGAGCATCCAATATTGAATGGAACAGCCTAAAATGATGCGAGAAACAACCGCACAACTGGGAAATCCTAAACCCGATCTACAACAAATACCAGAAATCTCAAGGTGAAGAAGGCGATAAAGAACAAGAGCAGGAGGTGAGTCTTTTTTGGTGATGGTGAGAAACACCGCATACGAGAAAGATAAACAAAATACATAGATGTTGACGGCTTAATGCCTAAATATGAGAAGAAAACAAAAAATATCTTAAAAGTTATAATGTTCAAAAATATGAAAAAGATAAAAGACAATTTTATCTTAGAATCAACAAATACATAAATGCAAAGTTATTGAAATTCAATATATTTTTATACTAGAAGCTCACTTGACTACCAACAAATACTATACACACAAAACGCATTATTGAAAAATAAAGATAAAATATATTAACATATCACTACTACTACTACATAACACAATAAAAACACCAAATAATGTTCTTAACAAATAAAAGTGACCACATAATTACATTATCCAAAAATAAAACAACAATAAAACAATTTTATGTGCGAAGCGCGGACATCCCCCTAATATAACATAAAGTAAATGAGATTAACCTAGTAGGACATAATTATCATTTTTGGCCTAAAAAACTAATTTACCCAAAAAAATTAAAAAAGCAAACTGCACTTTAAGATGGTGATTATGAACTAGTTCCAACTTGCAACTAAATTCAGATGTAAGATTAAAAAAAATATTCAGATATAAGAAGATTAATAGTTTAATACAAGTATGCAATTTACCAAAAAAAAAAAAAAACACAACACGAATCAATTGTAATTTTTTTTTGTTGGTTTGTAAAATAAAAATCAAATTCTGGTTAAGAGAGTGTTGGTTTAGCTATCGAAAGACCACCTGGTTTACTAATTAAAAAAAAAAAAAAAAATCTCTTCTCACATTTTGTCCACCTTCCAGATCTGATCTGAGCTGAGCTCACCGAACGCTCACGGGAAGGGAAGGAGAGGAAACACTTGATCGGAAGAAGAAGCCTAACAATCCAATCAAGAATGGAGCAGCTGAAGACAATCGGGAGAGAGCTAGCGATGGGGTCGCAAGGAGGGTTCGGCCAGTCGAAAGAGTTTCTCGATCTGGTCAAATCGATAGGCGAGTCACGATCCAAAGCCGAGGAAGACCGCATCGTCCTCAGCGAGATCGACATACTCAAACGTAAGCTGCTAGAGCCGGACGTCCCCAAGAGGAAGATGAAAGAGTACATCATCCGCCTCGTGTACATCGAGATGCTAGGCCACGACGCCTCCTTCGGTTACATCCACGCCGTCAAGATGACTCACGACGATAACCTCCTCCTCAAGCGCACCGGCTACTTAGCCGTCACGCTCTTCCTCGACGAGGATCACGATCTCATCATCCTCATCGTCAACACGATTCAGAAAGATCTCAGATCGGATAACTACCTCGTCGTCTGCGCCGCGCTTAACGCCGTCTGTAGGTTGATTAACGAGGAGACGATCCCGGCGGTTTTGCCTCAGGTGGTGGATTTGCTTAATCACGGGAAAGAAGCTGTGAGGAAGAAAGCGATCATGGCTTTGCATAGGTTTCATAGGAAGTCTCCGTCTTCGGTTTCTCATTTGGTTTCCAATTTCAGGAGGAAGTTGTGTGACAGTGATCCGGGAGTGATGGGCGCTACGCTTTGTCCTCTCTTTGATCTCATTAGTGAAGATGTTGCTTCGTATAAGGATTTAGTCTCTAGCTTCGTCGGCATTCTTAAACAGGTCACTGAGAGAAAGTTGCCAAAGAGTTACGACTACCATCAAATGCCTGCACCTTTCATCCAGGTTCGCCTTCATATGTATGCCCTCAGATTTTGGGGGTTGCAGGCGATTTAGTAATGATTTCAATTAAACAAATATATATTTTTTTCAAATTTGGAGGTGAATGTTTCATTCGGCTTTGTCCTGGACCGGCCTTGTATGTGTGTTTTTACTTTTTGTAATTGCTGACATCAAGTTTGTCACTTTTAGATCAAGTTGCTGAAGATAATGGCGCTGCTGAGTAGTGGTGATAAGAGTGCGAGTGAAATGATGTACATGGTGCTTGGAGATTTGTTCAGAAAGTGTGATTCCTCTACCAATATAGGAAATGCCATCCTTTATGAGTGTATTCGATGTATCTCTTGTATTATTCCAAGTCCCAAGCTGTTAGAAGATGCTGCTGAGGCTATCTCCAAGTTTTTAAAGGTTTTGTGTTTCTCTGACATGTATGTGTATATTTTAAGTTATGATTGTATCTAAATCCTGTGGTAACTATTTGTAGAGTGATAGTCACAATCTGAAATACATGGGGATTGATGGTCTTGGTCGATTGATAAAAATAAGCCCTGACATTGCTGAGCAGCACCAACTTGCTGTGATAGATTGTTTGGAGGTGAGCAGCTATAAAGGACACTTCCTTTAGTTGTTTGTTTTCGTGTCAGCACTGATGTTTCTTTTGCTGCTACTTTCCAACAGGATCCAGATGACACACTAAAGAGGAAAACTTTTGAATTGTTGTACAAAATGACCAAGTCCTCCAATGTAGAAGTGATAGTAGACCGAATGATTGATTACATGATTAGTATCAATGACAATCATTACAAAACTGAGATAGCATCTCGCTGTGTTGAGTTGGCTGAACAATTCGCTCCAAGCAATCAATGGTTTATCCAGGTACAAGCCGACCTCCCTTGGACACTTCCTACTTATTATACTTTTGTTTTGGTTGACAGAAATTTAAAATTGCTCATACTGCAGATCATGAACAAAGTCTTCGAGCATGCAGGAGATTTGGTGAATATTAAGGTGGCACATAATCTCATGCGTTTGATTGCTGAAGGATTTGGAGAGGACGATGACGATGCAGACAACAAGCTTAGATTATCAGCTGTATGTTGTTCATTCCATTTGTGTTCGTTCTGCTTTTGTGTACAAAGAGATTGGTGTTGTAGTTTTGGTGATATATGGACTCCTCTTAGACATAAATGAGTTGGTATCTCAAATGGTAATCTTACAGTTAGGAGTAACTCTGATCATCTGTCTTACTTCCACATTTTATTTCGTTGGTTGAGATACTTTGTTTTTCGTATTGTGCTTATGAGTGTGCTTTTCTTGATGCAGGTAGAATCATACTTGCAGATTATCAGCGAGCCAAAGCTTCCATCCCTGTTTCTTCAGGTCGAATTTTGTTTTCTGACCTCTCCACTTACCTTTTGCACATTAAATCTATGCTTCTTAATTTTGGGTTTAATATCCAGGTCATTTCTTGGGTGTTGGGAGAATATGGCACTGCTGACGGGAAGTATTCTGCCTCCTATATAAGTGGAAAGCTGTGCGATGTGGCTGATGCATACTCAAGTGACGAAACTGTTAAGGTAGTTCCGCTGCATTCAAATATGATTCACCTATAAACCTTTGCCTGTTTAGTTGTTTTTCCTGTAGTGTAGCTTCTTGCTAGATTCGAGTTCTCTTTGAGATCTCCGTTAATGTTAGCTTCATAGGGAAAACATAGTGAAGACTGAATGCATTGCAAATGTGACGAATCCATTGCATGCTAACTCGCCAGTGTAATAAATCTACAACTTTCTTATTTATAGATGTCTGATCAAGGATTCTTTACTAGTACATGTACATACGAGTGATGATATTACATCTTACCGCAATCCATTTTTTTCTGATTGAAAGGTGGTAATTGTTTTCTGTCCTCTTTGAAGGGATATGCTGTTTCTGCACTAATGAAGATTTATGCATTTGAAATTGCATCTGGGAGAAAAGTGGATGTTTTGCCAGAGGTCTGTATCTTTAAACGTTTCTGGAATCGAAAACACGATCTATACCCTGCTTTGTCATGGACTGATTAGTTTTATTAATGCAGTGCCAATCTTTGATCGAGGAGCTACTTGCTTCACATTCAACAGATCTGCAGCAACGTGCATATGAACTTCAGGCTCTCCTTGCTCTAGATGCCCGTGCTGTGGAGAGTATACTACCTTTAGATGCTAGTTGCGAGGACATCGAGGTAACCTTTTCTCTTCATGCATATTCCCTTGTAACGTGGATTTCTTGAATCTTATAGTCCATTTTTCTGAATTTAGGTTGATAAGGATCTTTCATTTCTCAATGGCTACATCCAACAAGCTATTGAGAGTGGAGCGCAACCATATGTTTCTGAGAGAGAGCGCTCAGGAGGAATGTTTGAAACAACCGATTACCATTCTCAAGATCACCATGAAGTTACATCTCATGCTCTCAGATTCGAAGCCTATGAACTTCCAAAGCCATCAGTACCATCACAACCTTCGGCCGCGCTTGTTCCAGTACCTGAGCCTTCTTATTATAGCGAGCCACACCAGCCAATTTCAACTTCTTCTTCGGTGTCTGAACGAGAGTCATCAGAAATCAAGCTGAGACTCGATGGAGTTAAACAAAAATGGGGTAGACCCAGCTATCAGTCGTCCACATCCGCTTCTTCTTCTACTCCTCCGCAAGCAGCAAATGGTACCAGTACTCACTCGGATGGTGGTGGAGTTGTCTCCTCATCTAGCTCAAAACCTCGAAGCAGTTATGAATCAAAGAAACCAGAAATCGATCCTGAGAAACAGAGACTCGCAGCATCCTTGTTTGGTGGATCATCATCATCGTCAAGATCTGATAGAAAGTCATCTTCTGGTGGTCACAAACCCGCAAAAGGAACAGCTAACAAACCACTTGCAACCGTCCCCAAGGAAAGTCCAATCCCTGTACCAGACTTGCTCGACTTTGACGAGCCAACTGGCACAAGTGATGTTGCAGCGACGGATCCTTTTAAAGAGTTGGAAGGGCTTATGGAGTCTTCAAGGCAAGATGGTGGTGGTTCAACCGATGTGATGGGACTATACTCAACAGATGCAAGTGCACCTGTGAAGACAACCACAAGTGTTGACTCTCTCTTATCAGAGCTGTCTGATAGCTCCAGAGGCACATATCATCAATCTCAAACCACAAAAGGACCAAACTCAAAGGAAGCTCTGGAGAAAGATGCTCTTGTTAGACAGATGGGTGTGAACCCAACAAGTCAGAACCCTACACTGTTCAAAGATCTCCTCGGCTAGCAGAACCATTCTCCAAACCAAACCTTCCATTGACTCACATAATCATCATCATCAACATCTCCCTCACATTCCCATATTTGGTTAATGCGTTGTGGAATTTGTTGGTAATGCTTCTGATTCACATTCTCAAGTCTCAACATCGCCACACTCGCATATATTTCTGATGCTTGGAGATTAGTAACGTGTCTGATTTTAAGAACAGGCTTTCTGTTGTACCTATGTTCCTTGGAGATTTTTTTGTTTTCAATGGTTTCTCTTTTTTTTTTTTTTTGGGAGTATACAGTGAATGGTTACCGTACGGCTGTTGGATTTTGGAGCTTATCTTGTTTGTGTCTATAAAAGAACTTTTGGTATTATTATAGGCGTGATGGATACAAAGTTATTACAAGCTAAGCTCTGTACTGAAAATGTTTCTCGCACCTTTTTGGTATGCACTTGGCTGTTTTTAAATTTTACCACGTTAGGAACAGTGTTACTTCTATCATTTTGGGTTTATCTTCGTATGCGTTCACATACCAACTTGAAAATCAATCACATAAATTCATTGAAACAAAAAAAAAGGGAACGCCAACTTTATTGAAGTCATATGGCTGTTTAAGCCTGTTTAAATGTATTTCTTTTAACTGTAGATAAGATTTGTTTTCTGCAAGTAACTTGTGTAAAACATCTAATATCAAGTATTAAATCATCTAAGAAACTATCGCGTACTGATGCTCCTTTATCATCATCATCATCTGCACTACTTGCAAACAAACAAAACTAGGCCTCACTCAACAGAAGTGAGAAACGATTGGATGCCAAAAATAATGAAAAGCATTCCACCAGAAAGAGCAACCTGCAACAACAACACCATTAGAACCGAGTTTAGTTCTGTTGTTTCGAATGTAGAAAGGATGTTCTCTTACTATTCGTTCGGATATTTGAGAAGCTAAGCTCTTTCCTCCAATCACAGCAGCAGTGGTGCACAATAGCTGTGCGCTGTCTAGGCACAAGATTAGTCAGCAACATTGCTTTCAAACACAGAACGACTGTAGTGGTTTTACAGTGAAACTTACACAATTCCGCCAAGGACCACCCCAAACGGATTTTCATCTGCGGCTAAACCAATTGTAGCAAGCTATTGAAAAGGAAGAAGTTATGGTGAGCTATGTACAGCATTTAAAGATTTGAGTCAATTAATCGAGTAAGTGAGAGCGCTAAACCTGACTCTTGTCACCAAATTCACCAAAGAAATTAATCGAAAATGCCTGCAAGAAGAGATGGAGATACAAACACATGAAACTAATTTCAGAAAGGTTTACTGCTTTTTTTTTTTGAGAGAGAAGATTCTGAGAGGCTCTTCAATTTTACCTTGAGAAAGATTGGAGAGAAGAATTGTGTGAGGAACGGCCTGTTCTGCTTTTTGTTTTCATCTTCAATCTACAATGACAAGAGGTCGTTTGGTAAAAACATAGCACATACAATCAGTCTGTAATCTTGGGTTTTTTTGAGTTCCATACCTTACTGTTGTTGTTATCTTTTGTAGCTTTACCATTAGCCTTCAAATCAGAATCCTGTGATAATACACACACACACACACACAAGAGAGTCAAAACCAGAAAAGCATTGATCTAAAATGTGAGAAGGAGAGCGTGCGGAAAGACGAAACAGACCAGTTCTGCTTCGACTTCAGCCAATTCTTCTGATTCCCTGCCAAGCAAAGAAAAAAAAATCAGATAACCGCAATAATCTTGGATGTCAAATAAAAATAATTACCCTCCTCCTTGTTTAAAACCGTCGGACAAAGACCAAAGCCCGAACCCAAAGAACAACAATGTTGTTATGTGATGGGTCCATTTGCGAGAGATCTGCAAGTGGAGAGTTTGAATCAGCATTTAGTAAAAGATTGAAAATGTCCCTCACAAAAGGGAACTAGTAAGAAGAAAAAAAACCTAAATCAAACTACAATCTGAGCAGGTGCAAGCAGAAGCCAAAAACAAACCAAATTTGGAGCAGCCCATCCAACAGTAGCAGAGAGGATAGTCATGACCTAGAGAATGAGAAAAGGACATGAACTTCCAAAAAATCTCACTGAAACCAGTAAGTCAAACTGAGTCAAGAAAACGTACGATAAGAGCGGACACACAACCAGCCAACACAAGTCTCCTCGGATAACGCATCGCCAATATCTGTTTGAAAGAACAAAAGGATGCAAATGTTGACTTTAAACACTCAAAGCAAAGCAAAGATGAACACAAAACTTACAGCAGCAGCGAAAAACGTCTTGTCGCCAATCTCCGATACAAAAGTCATCGCCAGTGACTTGGTAAAACCCTAAATAAATAAAAAAACTAAAGATTAACCATCCCACAGAGAAAAAAATAAAATCGACAGATATCTTTTGACTCTACCTGCAAAACCGAGCTCATGGCTTCCGAATCAGCTTCAAACTCCGAAAACTTCCAGCTGATTGATACAGGAGTGAAAAAGATGAATGCTTTTTATTTTTCTTTTAGGGGTGAATTTGATTCGATTCGGATTCTTCAGCCCTTGAGATCTTGCCACCTGACACGATAAATATCGTGTGGGACCCAAGAAACCTAACTAGAGTTTAGAAAAGATGCTAAAAATAAGAAAATGTGTTGTTCCTTGGGTTTCGTCACTGTGGATATATATGCCTTTTACTGCGCATCACCGATAAAGACTTCACCCATGTTTGAGATTGCACTAGGCGTGAGTAGGACGGTTGGTGTATGCCTAGCGAGTTGTTAACTAATCGGAGATTAATCAGAGAGTACTTGGGAAGTAGTTATTTGTACTTTTTGATTATAAATATATGTATATGTACTAACATATCTGAAAACTACTGAAAACCAAACATAAATACATCATAGTCCAATAGTTCGGGATTTGTTTGATGTTTTAAGATATAATAGGTTCGAATCTTAGCAGAGGGGTCTTTTTATTTCTTTTTATTAGTGTGATTTAAGAAAAAGAAAAAAATAAAAACTACTTAAATTTGTCCCACATCGACAAACTAAGAGAATGAGAGGTGTTGAGGTTCCCTGTATATACATGACAAGGTCTCTCATCATTTCCAAGTCGAAATGGGCCTGCTTGTAGCCCGATTTTCGTCAATTAAGTGTAGTTTTATGGCAAACTGATTTATTGAGCCGATTTGGCCCAATTCGCGGCGGAAGATCCGCGCCAAGCGCCTAGTCGGGCGCTTAATCGGCTAGGCGCCCGCGTTTTAGAACCTGGGACGTCACATGAAAATATATATATATATATATATATATATATATGTGTTTTCAACAGAACTTGCAAGTTTTTGTCTCCCTGCCTCAAAACTGATTGGTGAAGATTAAAACTAATTACTCCTTCTGGTGAGCTAGACGTTCTAGATAGTTCTAGATAGTATTACCATAGCACAGACGTTCTAGATAGTATTACCATAGCACAGCGCATGTCCTTTTTTTTTGTCAAAATCATGGTTATAAGTTGTGGACGATTTGCTTGATCAAAACGTAGCAATCTACTTCCCTTAAACCATTCAAGTCGAATTTGGTTTGTTGAAAGGAAATCTATTAGCCAAACTAAAGTCCTTACTTGGTAAACTAAGAAATGAAAATATTGGAAACAGAGACTTTGCTCACAAGAACATGTAACAAAAGGAATACAATTTTACTTCATAGTCAAGCAACCAAACTAGCGTTTTACATCAACAAGCCAATGAAATAGCAAGCATCACAAATAACAGGATTAAAAGATTTATATATATCACTAATATATAAATGCAGTTCATAGCCAGCAATCGAAAATGGCGTTTTACACAAACAAACCAAGGTAATATGCAAAGAACACAAATAATATCGAGGATTATAAGATTATATATCACTAATACATTTGAAAAAAAAAACAATTCATGATTGTGCAACTGCGGCACCGTCAATGGAACGAAGCGCTTGGTTTGCAAAATATCAAACATCAACATCAACATCAGGGTCCTCGCTCAAGTCCACCAAACACTGACGTATTGTTTTCTCCACCACCTACAATTTTTTTTTTGATACAACCAAAGTTCAACAACCTGCATTATATATTCGATGCAATTGTGTTATATTTTTAATCTCTCATCTTAGTGATTGGTCGACTATGGGGATGAGGGATTGCAGAAGTTTTGCAACATTGAACTTGACGTTTGGAACTCTGCACAGATTATTAGCACAACAACACGTCAAAACTAAGATGTTTTCTTGAAGAAGTTAGCCAAAGTCATCTCTATTGTTATTACCTGTCTTTTGATGCCTCAACCACCACAGGAAGAAACTTAGAGCATGTGATTTCAGATCCCAATACAGGATCCATGAGAGATATTGCTCGTAGAACCATCATCCTATGTAGGTAGTGCGGATTGCTTACCATCTCCAGTACCTGTTTACATTGAAAGAACAAAAGAAAAGGTCCAATATGGAACTCTACATATGCAGCTCAAACAATACCGATGTTAATGAGAATAAACATGTGGAACTAAGTGTTGCATTGCCCATTCAGGACCAAACTCCTCTGCAAGGCGCTTTAGGTTGTTTGCTGCAGCTTCACGAATAGAGTAGACCTGACAGAGGAGAGAGGAGAACAACGTTAATATCCCGAATCACAAGTGGATGATTAATTAATGCCAATATGAAAGGATTCAAGGTGAACCTTGTCTTGCAGCCATTGCATGCAAAGAGCTCCAAGCTTGTCATCAAAGAATCCTATACCTAACTGGCTAGCCAACAGAGGAACGTATTCAATTATAGCAAGTCGAACCCTCCAGTGTCGATCCTCAGCAAGCTCTACAATCGCTGGTAACAAAGATTGTGATAGCAGATCGATCCCAATAACCTAGTGGTAAAAAATATTCAGTTACGAGTTGAAAAAAAAATGAATCAATATGAGTATAAGTAGCTAAGTTGTGAGACAAGAGAAGCGAGATGCAGCAAACCTGGTTGACTTGGTCTAACTTGCTTATGATATTGAGCCGTACATCAGGAAATTCATCTTTCACAAGGGAAAGAAAAATTGGTAGCAGATGCTCAATGGTTGAATCCTGCCATTGAAGATTTTAATATGTTAATATAATTACTGATAAGGTAAACATGATGTGGAAAATGTTATCTATCTTCAGTTTCATACCTTGCCAAGGATAGGAGCCATCCCCATTATTACAGAAGCAAGAGCAGAGCGGACATGTTGAGATGAATCGGTTGATAATTCCTGCCAAACAAGAGTTGGGATAACATTATTACCATGAGACATGTCATCAACTCATCATACAACATGCTTGTATGGTATTTGAGGAGTGATATCTTGCATATTTACATTGTTTTATCCATTCACCCATGTGTATTTTGATCATAGACTAGGATTTAGCCATGTTTAGGTTGCATTTTGCATATATGAGTCTTTATCAGGTATTGGCGTACCACATGGAGTTCTTGGAGGCATTTGGGTACATTTGGAGCTCAAAAGAAGTGTTTAAAGCGATTAACGGACGAGCAGCGCACCAGAGCAACCTCACCGGAGCGACGCCGTGAAGTCGCTGTGACACACATCCCGGAGCGATCCAGCCAGAGCGACATGGAGAGGTCGCTCGCGTTTCTATCGTGAGACACCCCTCTCAGAGCGACTTGCCAGAGCGACGCTCCGAGGTCGCTCGCGTTTCCATGGCGAGACGACACAAAATGAAGCCCGGAGCGACCTCTCAGAGCG
>NC_027752.1:14336076-14365069 GCF_000695525.1 Brassica oleracea var. oleracea
TAGAGGTGCTAAGATAGCCATTAGACTTGTTAGTAATGATTGTTTTCATGTTATTCAACCAAAGACATTTGATGTTTGAAATATGTTAGTAAATGAACATTCATCTAGACATAGAGTTTGTTTAGGATTGTGTCTAAGCTTAAGGTTGATAGTTTGATTGATCGTTTGCCATCCTTAGTTCGAAACTTGATCACCCAAGGTCTAATCCCTATGCCCATGAGTTCTCTTTTCCCTTAGTAAAGAAAGTCATTTCATTTATCATTAATCATTAGTTTAGAAACCTCTTAAATTATCGGTTGCGCTTAGATTAAGTGAGTACTTGCATTCTCATTGTTTTGATATCCCTCAGAACTGGTTCGACAATCACTATACTACAACATTTGTCTTAGGAGGCTTGAAAACTCCTAACATCAAGGAGATTCATCAATATATAGAAGGTACCTTGACACAACGAAGGATGTGCTGAATCACAAGATCTGGATTCAAAAGCTGGCAGAACTTGGTCACTTTTCCCGCTGCTGCTATTCGCACTTCAGCCTCGTTGTCCCGCAGCAGTCTCACGTATGCTGGAACCAAGTCCGTCCTAAAGATATTACAACATATAAATTTGTGTCAAAAATACAAATATATGTCCAAAACTTAAAGCTTAAAGAAAACTTCCAGTAACGCTCACATACCTAGTGGAATCAGGACCCACTTCCTCACAAAGTTCATATAGCTGATTGGCAACCATGTACCGCATCCTCCAAGATTTATCCTGCTCTCATAAAACAAACCACTGCAAACTTACACCGATGAAAACTACCAACGCAGACAAATGAATGAAAAAAAACAAACCTCAATTCACGTGAGAAAAAAATTAACAATAACAGGTAAAATGCGTGCAACACACTCCTGGGGCTCCAAAAACTTTCCAAGAGCTGTGCAGCCTTCAATAGCCAACAGTCTAACAGAATCTTGCTCTGAAAAGAAGATTTGAAGTTTAAACAAATCTTGCTCTGCGATTTATCTACCATTGCTCTCCGGGTCTATGTAAAGCGTTTATAAAAGATGAGCACATATAGTAATAAGATAGAGCAGATAAAGTACTTACCATCTTTAGTAAGATCATCGAACATAGTCATGATCTCAGCAACCAAATAGCTGGACTCCACAGTACTAGCAAACTTCCCCAGGTTAGAAGCAGCAGCTCTTTGCACCATAGACATATCATCTTTGAACAACTGGCTATAACTAGACCTCAACTCTGTCTTCAGCACATCAGTACAGCCTTGGTACAAAACATGAAACAGACCACATGCGGAAACTCTGGCTGCAAACCATTCACCAACTGCAAGTCTCTACAAAAGGTTAAAGCAAAACATAACAAAAATTAACCAAAAGGATATGTATCTTAATGCTAAAAACTATATCTCCCCCTACTACTACCTTCACAAGAGGGACGAAGGAGTCGACAAGGTCACTTTCCCTCATCTGGAAACCAATCTTGCAAAGCGAGTCCACAGCTTTCTCTCTCACAGAGGTCTCTTCAACGGTGCAGAGAGATTCAAGGGGAGGGAGAAGCACATGCGCATGCTCAACTCCTCCAACATAAGGGATAAAAACTCCTAATTCCTCAGCCATTGCAAGGAGAACCTCATCGTTATCGCCACTGTTCTCACTCAGGAACGGGATTAACTCTTTCCTCGTGCGCTCCTCTCCAAGGGCGCGAGATATTGTGGAAAGGCGATGGATGGAGTTCAAACGGAGCTGTATATCATCGTTCTTGAGCTCATCAATGAGCAAAGCGTTGGGATACAAGGTGGTTCATCCACCATGGCCATCTTTAATCACACCTTATCACAACCAAGTCACTGCAATGAGAAGGTAAAGTAAGCTAATTTATTGAGACGAAGCTAATGGGTAAGCAATAGAGAAAGAATCAGATGAAAAGAGAGAGACTTTGGATCTCGAAGCAACGAGTTTAATTGAATCACAGATTCTGAGATGAATCGGGAAATGAGAATATCGAGAGCTTTTAGCCGCTCGATTAAAAGGGCAATGTGAAAATGAGATCTTTATGATGGATTGAGAAGGAAGTGGATGTCGTCTTACCGATCCAGGCGTGTCTAACGAAAGAAGTGCTTCAGATTCTGAGGAGCGAGCAACAAGGATTTTTCAGAGGAAGGATTAGAAGAAGAAATTAAAGGACAAAAAAAAAAGGAAATTGATAATTAAATATAAACACCAAAGGAAGGTCCAGTTGGGCCGTAAATAGCTTATTGGGCTTTACTTATGACTCATTTTTAATCAGTTCTTTTGGACAAGACGGTTTGTGTGGTTTCAGGCAGCCTTGCCTCTCGAGTCTTCGATCTACGTGTGATGAAAGTTAAGTTTGGGTTTTAATTTAAATAAGAAAACATTGAGTGTCAACTACGTATTATTACATGACATCACTACCTACGTATACTAAGGTACTAAATGATAACCCGCGCACATGCGCGGAGTGAGTTCTTATAACAATGTATTTATTAGATGAATTTAAAATTTTGCAACACTACAATCTTTATCGATTATGAAATGACGAATACAAATGTTGGTCTTTTAAATATATCATCGTTGTTGAAGAGTTAACATAATACATCACCTGCACAAATCACCAAAACCAAATAGACAACATCGATTGTATAATGACGAAAGGGGATTAGATTTTCTACTCTCGATTTGTTTACTATTAACTCTCCATAAGTGATTTCATTTTCTACCTCTATAAAATTGTGATTTCGTTCTCGTCTTTGTTCATTGATATGAGTTAAGTTTCTTTTTTTTTTTTACTTTTTTTATGAATTCGGTGAATTACATCTGTAAAAATTAGTTTCACTCCATATACTCATCTAAGAATCAAAATTTGAAAAAATCACTGGCAAACTATATTAACAGGTTAGTGTTCAAATCTAATATATCAAGCTGTTATAGAATATAAGTGCAAACTCGAGATATAAATGTATGTCTAGTATATATTCACCAGCTCAGTCTAAAAATCATCTAATTCTAGAACAACAAAACAAATTACTTATTTCACCAGTTCGAGTAATATCTGAATCTGAACGGGTAATATCCAAACCCGTATGGATATCCGAAGATAACCAAACATAAGTATACTTAACCATATATTTCTAGTTTACTTCTCTCATTTTATTCAAAATATTTATATTAATGATGCTTATTGCTCAAAATTAGATAATATACATATAATTATGGACAAAATTATTTTCTACTCACTTAAAATACATATCAAGCTCTTGTTTCTTGCATTAACAAAAGTTGCATCTAAAATTTTAAAACAACAAATAAATTAGTGTCTTTCTATTTTTAAATTTTTATCTTCAAACCTATTAATAGTTTAATCTTTTAGAAATTAGAAAACCAGTTAAGTTAAAATATATTTTAAATACAAAAAAACTTAAACAATGAATAATTGATTTTTTTTTCAAAATTTAAATATCAAAACCCGACCCAAAATATATGAATCCGAACATAAAATACCGAACCCGACTCGAAGTATAGAAATACCCGAATGGGTTCTATAGCTTCATACTGAAATACCTGATATGAACCCGAACGAGTATCCGAATGCTCACCCCTACGATATATGATCATTTGTATATTGCTTGAACAAAAAAAAAAGTTAAACTATTGATCACAAAATTTTTAGTGTGGGACTTTTCTCATTTTTAGTAATTTATAGTCATTTTTAAAAATTCAAAATATAACATATAAGAAAAAATCTATTTTTAATGTGATTGTTTAATTTCTTTTAATAGTATAAAATTAAACAAAAAAAGAGAGGTTAGAAAAATTGTTATCAAATATGTATTATTCATAATCATTAATTATCATATATATGTTAACTATATTAGGCAATTTCGTAGCTTTTATTTAAGAAAAAAAATATTTTTTTGTACACTACTAATTAATTTGATAGTTAGTTTAATAAAAAAACATAATATATGTTTATATGGACCAATTTATTTTTCTAACAATTTTAAGAATCATTCTCATGATGACACGTGGCTACGAAAACATGTTCTAATGTTCTGGGATTAATATATAGGGGATCAGTACTACCTATATAAATTATATGATTATTATGATATATATTAACTAATGTCGTAGTTTTCTGGGATTAATATATAGGGGATCATTACTACCTATATAAATTATATGATTATTATGATATATATTAACTAACATGTGTTATGTAGCTGACACCATAACCATAACTTTGTTAACGAAACAACAAGCCTGTAGTTGACACCATTACCATACCTTTGTCATATCGATTGAATCAAATCATTCTTTTATTTGGAGCATATCAGTTTTTTAGATAATGAGTTGTCATTCTGATATCCACTATTACGGCAAAATAATTATAACCACAATGTTAACCTATATAACATATGTTAGTGGATACATATCGTCATAATATGATTCGTCTAGTTGATATATGTTAGTGTTATGTAAATATGAGATCATGTGATTACGTATATAGTTGATGTGGCTAATCATCATTTGTTCATTTAAAATTCAGTTGGAATATATAAAAGAAAACGAATCCGCTTTTCAAAAAAATTGTTCGACTTTCAAACCGATTAGTTTGATAAGGTTTCAGATCAAATGAGTTGGTCAGGAGTGAACATCACAACACTAAATGATCCAATTAATAATAATAAAATTGCATTTCAACAAACAAAAATCAGACAACAAGACTTCAAGCAGAGTTGTATTACTTTTAACTTTCCAAAGCAATGGATTAGGAACTTATTTCAAGATGAAAACAAAACAAAAAATACATTAATTGTGTATACAAATCAACTATTCACCACCATAATTAAAACTGCAAGTGCTTCTGTTAAGCCCTGGAGCTGAAGCAACTGCTAAGTCTTGTCCAGAACCCAGCTTTGTCTATCTTCTTTTGTGTCTCAGTAACCGGCTCTTCGAAACCAGCTTTGGTGCTAAGCTCCTCGAATGCATTGACAACATTCTGGAGCCTAGCAACAAACTCGATGA
Organism: Brassica oleracea var. oleracea; assembly: GCF_000695525.1. NCBI lineage: Eukaryota > Viridiplantae > Streptophyta > Magnoliopsida > Brassicales > Brassicaceae > Brassica > Brassica oleracea. The sequence continues at coordinate 14,341,126 of NC_027752.1, forward strand.
GAAGAGACGCAAATGTGGCCAGGGATAAAGAACTCGCGCTCTCATATACTTTGGATTCTATCTCATTGATCATATTACCGCCTATGAACGAGACGCTTGGCCACTGTTCTCGGTTCCTAAGCATCATGCTCTCTGTCGAAATCCATAGATGAGAATCATTACCATTGTGTGGATTCTGATGATGGTTGGTGTTAGTGTCCCAGATCTGGCTGAGTGTTTGGAACACTTTGGTCTCGTCGTCTTTGGATTCGTGATAGTTTTCTTGTGCTTCTTCTGCATCTGCTTTCTCTTTCATAGCAGCCCAGCTTTCTGAGTTGACAAGAAGGAAGGAGTTCTTGTCTATTTTCATCTGCAGCTCCTCTGCTGCCCGTTGAACATCCTTGATAATGTTTCCTAGGCTTAGTTTCTCCATTTTCTCCACTTTTTCTGCAAATAATCTCAAAACTTTGGCTCCTTCGTTTCCAACTCTCTGAAGCTCGTGTCGGAAAGCCTGTCTTTTCTCTGGAGCTGCCTGCAAATCACACACCCATTTATATCAGCAAGATCATTCAGTAGCAAGAAAGATTATAAAATAGGAGATCACATTCTGCAGGCAATATGGTTCCTTTAGATCATTTCTTGGTTTCAAGCAGTTTTTCAGTACTTTAGTGTCATCTATAGTATTAATTAGACTTCTTACTCGGAATAAATAACACAGTCAAACTAAATCCAGCCTGTCTCATTATTTATATGAACCTTATGCAAATTATAATTTTATAAGAACAAATAAAACAGTTTTGTAAAATGGACCTTAACTTTTTTTTTTTAAATATCTAAGATCATCTTCAACTCCACTCCAAAATAAAATTTGAAGTAAAAATGCTTAAACACTACTTTATTTTTTAATCTATAATAGAGTAAAAATGAATTTACTCCATAAAATAGAGTAATATTTTTACTTTTTGTTTATTACTTTATTTTTCACTTCAAAATGGAGTAGGGTTGAAGTAAAATCAACTTCATTGTGTAGTTACTACATTTTAGAAGAAAATTTGGAATTATATATTGGAGATGTTCTAATTGTTATAAAAAAAATTTACAAAATGTTTTTAGACCTAATGCAAATGTTCCTCTTTCTTGCACATGCCTAGAGATGGCACTGCCTACAAGGACATGATTCAACTGGGGGATAGTTTCTAATAGTCCATTATAGCATATCTCATTTGCAAAAGGTACAGCCACAAACGTCAGGAATCTCGCTGGCATGTATACCAGGAAAATGGTAAGTTACCTGGATTTCAGAAAGAATGCAGCCATGCATAGCCATGACCATGAAAGCGCAATGCCTAACGGCACCACTAAGTTTGACATAGTTAGCCCACGGATGATGGAAAGTCCTGTAAGGTCCATGTGGAGGCTCCCATACTGCAAAATCAAGCTGCAAAAAAAAAAAAAAAAGAGAGATACTTTTCTTTTTACCATCTATATCCTTTTCAAGTTAACTAATGCTGCTCAACAAAAATGACTACTGAAACACACACCAGAGAATCTTCTTGGCTCGTAGACTGGACTACGGACCTGTATCCACTATATAATGGGTCATCAGAAGCTTGGTAGGTGAGAATCTTCGAAGGAATCCTCTCGTATTCAACACATTGCAAGTACCCATTAACACATCCTGAAAATTTCAAAAAGTGAGCTAAAAAAAAAAAAACCAAAACAAAACAAGAGAGACAGAGCCATTAAATGGTATCTACCTACCTTCGAGAGAATTGGCCACACTCTTGAAATTCTTAACCACTAGTTTATGCAGGTCTTCTCCAGACCAAATCGGAAGTATAAATATGTTCACACCCAAACAGATACACGCGCCAACACAAATCAGCAAAAACCTGTAGTACGCAGTGCTGAAAAAGTCTCTGGAGTTGTTCCCCGACACAAGAACGATGCAGAACGTCAGCAAAAACACCCTGAATGCATATTCATACGACTTCATCGCCGGGTAGAGTTTCAGATAACTTGCACAAAGACCTGATAGACACAAAGCAAATGGATCAAACAGAGTAATTCATAATAACTTAATATGGATTGAGAGAATTGGTAAGTGGAGCAAACCTGCAAGGAAGATACTGACGATAATGATCTCTTCCTCGAAACGTCCAGCTAAGACAGAGAGTCTAGCTATACCAAGAGCAAGCCCACCAGCAGAGAGTGTGCCTATGGCTCTGTTGAATCCTTTTACCAATGTTGCTCCTACACGAAAAAAAAAAGAGTTACACATCATCAGACCAGAGATCTCTGAGAGAGAGATCAAGCAAGCAACAGATGTGGATAGAACTGTAATAATTCTAAACCCTTTAACCAGGACAGATCTTAAATTGCTTCAGACAACAATCTCAGGTGCTGATTTATTGAGAAAGGAACAAACTTTCAGATTCAATCGAGCAACAACAACAAACCCAGAAGCTAATCTAATCGATTCGAATCTAGAATTGTTCCAGGAAAGTCAGTTCCAGTACCTATGCTATACTCAAAGACGACGACGACAGTTAGAATCGCCCACACAGCGTACTTGCTAGCGTCATGAAGCGGCTCCTTGAGATAGATGACGAAAGAGCAGAGCGCGAGAGCCACTCCCATCTTCACGGCGAAGTAAACTTTCCGGCGATCGGAACGACCCATCTCGTACAAACTGGCGGCGAAGTCGTAGAGAGCTTTCCAGGAAGCGACGATCCCGTCGGAGAAGAACCGGAAACACCGCCATTTAGAACGACGGTCGTCGGAGATGATGCCGGAGTCATTGAAGCCGAAGTCTGAGCAGCCTTTTCGAGAGAGAAGCGACTCTCTGGTGTGGTCTCCGAACATGTCTGATTTGGTAGCCATGTTTCTTGACTTGTCTGTGCAGATCACACAGATTCATAAACACAGGGATGAGTGATTTATTGGCCTTATAAAATAAAGTAAAACGGTTTTAAAAGTTCTTTTTATATCAGCACAAATAATTGAACTGATCGTCCCATTGATTCTGATCTGATGACTGATACCACCTTCCCATTAAAGATATATGAATGTGACTGGTGAAGAAGTATCATGGTTCCTGCTGCGATTCGTATGCAGGCTTCATTTTTTTAATTTTTAAAGATAAACAATTCGATGGATTAACCGTCGCGTCTAGCTCTGGTGGTAAATGACTCACAGCTGTGAGCACCGCCACCTGGGTTCGATTCCCGGCCACTGCAAATTTAACATTCGGACCGCAGCGACACAGATTAGTCTCTTAAGCTTGGAAAGCCGTTGGGAAAACTGTGTTTAATCAAAAAAAAAAAAAACAATTCAATGGATCTGTGGTTTTCAATTTAAAATTGCATTGCATGCATCATGTTTTATGGTCCAATCATACACAACCACACAGCCTCATATTTTATTCGAGTGCAAAAATATATTTAGCAAAATAATCAAATTTCGGCCTCATAAGCAAAATAATTTAAGTGAAATAAATCGTAAATAAAAAATGGTCCAATCATGCTTATACATGAACACTGAATTTGATGCTACACAAAAATACGAGCGTTCGGTTTTCGGTTCAGTTTGAATATTTTGATTTTCGGTTCAGTTTTGATATTTCAGTTGTCAGCTTTCTAGTGCTAGAAATTTAGAAATTTAGAAATTTAGAAATTATTTAATTATTTACAAAATCCGATTAGGTTTCGATTTGATTGTGTTAGTTTTTGGTTCGTTTAGAGTAGTAACGTTGGAAATTAGCTAATATGCAAAAAAAATTGGGTTCAATTTAATTCTGGTTCGGTTTTTATTTTCTTGAGTAATTTCAAATGTTATAGGTTAAAAAATGTTAGATAATTCAAGGTTTTTTCAGGTTGGATATCGGATGATTCGGTTGTTCGGATAAAAATATTAGGTATTTCGGAGAATTTAAAATATTTTGGATAAAAGACAGAGCCATTTTCCTAAATAGACAATTTTCAAGTTTTTGTTACAAAAATAGATCTTAAGTAGGAAAATGACCAAAATGTTTCATTTTTGAAATTATTTTTTGTTTTTTTTTTGAATTTTTGTTTTGGTAATTCGAAAATACTTTTCAAATTTTTAATATTTATTTTTTATTTTATAAAATTTTAAACTTCAATTATAAATCTCCACCCCTTAACTCTAAACTTTAAAGTTTGGATTATTTAACTCTATTGTTATAATTTATAAGTGTATATTTACCTATTTAATGAAACATTTTGGTCATTTTGATCTTTAATTCTATATTTGTGACAAAAACTTTTTTAATGATATCCTAGGGTATTTCTCTAAAAAATATTCAAATAATTCAGATTTTTGGTATTTTGGTTTATAGATAATATTCTTAAGATGTTGGTTATTTAGAAACTAAATATAATCGATATTTATAGGCACATAATCGATATTTTTAGGTACATAATCGATTTTCCTGATAAATGTCCGAGGCCTATGCATAATGACAGAAATCGTGAGTTAGTTGTATTATCATTACTTCATTAGTATTCAATACTATGTGTCTTTTCTCTTCTTCTTTTTTTCTTTTTTTCTTTTTTTTCTTGTCAAATTTTTTTTGGTCAAATTTTTTTTTTTTTCTCTTTGTTTATGGCTTTGTTTAAGACGTCAAGCAAAACTTTAGAAGTCGTAGAAGAAAAATCAATGTGTGTTTCGTTGTCATTAAGCTAACCGTACAAATTTATCAAGGGCTTATATTTTTATACAAGTTACCCGTGAACTTTGCGGGCCAATCCACCACAGATAACTTTTGTTTGGGACAGGCCGGCCCAATTTGACACTTTACTATTTTCACCTGAATTCATTGGTAAACGAGGTTTAGAAAGAAAAAAGGGAGAAAATGTATCACATTCACACGGTAGAAGTGGCCAAGTGGGTACCCTGAGACGATTGGAATTTTAGGTGGGCCATGATAGATGCATGGGATATTAAGCATGGTTGGTCATGGGCCCATCAATTTGCACATCCCTTATACATTGATGATATACTACTTTTATCAGATTTTTACGAATTCAAGAGAACATAAAAATATGATAATTTATGCTGTAATTTCTTCTCATTTTGAATATTTGTCTACCAGATCTCAGTATTTATTCTACTGGAGTATCATATATTTATTTCAGTCAGAAAAAAAAAACAATTTATGTAATCAAACATATGTAGCTTAGTTGGATGTAGATCTTTTATAAGAGAAGAATGCTAACAAAATATTTTTAAGAATAAAAACCCTCAAATAGAATTCCTTATCTGAAAATGTAAGCAGATATAGATTTATTTTTGGGTTAACCTTACAAATATAGTAGATTTTATACCATTTTGTATAGTTAAAGTATCCGTTTGACAAAAAAAAAAGTATAGTTAAAGTATCCATATGGAGGGTTTGTTTTCATTTTCAACCTCTAACTTTTAATCAATAAAATGATTTCTTTAAAAGAAAAATACATTGCATAATTTGAATGAAATTTAATAAATTCTGCTCTCGCATATTTTAGAAAATGTGAAATTATATAGGAAGTATATATTTTACTTCCAAAATTGTTACGTTTTGTTTGAATGGGTCTAGTAATAAAAAAAGAAAGAAAGATAATTGCTCCTTTTGACCAGAAGATAAATACCTAGAGAGAAAATCGGAGAGGTGAATCAAAAAATAACAGAATATAAACAGAGGTTGAAAGCTGCTTTATCCCTGAGAGAAAACTCAAGAGTACGCCTCACACAAAGGTAGGTGAAAAAGCTTTAATTTTTTTCATACACAATCTCTCCCAGGAACTCGTTAGTTTAATTAATCAAAACCAAAGTCTTCTCTTAGATTCGCTACTGTCGCTGTTGTTTACGTTCTTCTCTCTCTCTAAAGATCTGATTTTTCTGCAAAACAGAGTGAAAATCAAGAGCCTTTTTTTTTACACTTCTTTCTAGGGTTTAAGGGTTTGCTTTGTCACTGATCTTTCTGGGTTCTGTGTCTTATTGAAGAACAGGAACAATCAGTAAAGGTCGGAGATTTATGTCGGCTGTGTCTGAATCGGCTTTGATTTCGTCTCTGTTTCACGTCTCCTCTCCCACTCGATCGTCTTCTTCGACCTCGTCTGCTCTGTTCTTTGTTCTGACCACTGTTCTTAACTCTCTTCGCTTCTGCTCCAAGCAGAGGCTTGTTGTGGAGGTTCCATCCCTTTCCATGGGCGTAAGACCTAAAAGGTACGACCTTTCTTCTCTGGGTGTCTTCTACAACAAGAACCCTAACTGGTTATGGGTTTCTTTTAATCTGTACAGGACTCACAAGAGGCAAAGGTTACCCTTTTTCATTGTTCGCTGAGACAAAGTCCCTTGTCTGATTCAGCAGTTTTTGGTAAGAGATTTTGAAGTGTTTGAATCAGATATGAAGAAGTCCGTGAGAGGAAGGAAAGTTCGTATTATTGTCAGTGACCCTTATGCAACTGATGACTCCTCCAGCGACGAATGGTTCGAGTGTAAGCCTCCTAAGGTGAAGCGTATTGTCCATGAGATCAACCTCCCCTTTCAGCTCTCTGAGAGTTCTCAGTATCACAAAAGCTGTAGACGTAAAGCTGCTTCTATGCAGCTTAACAAGCCAGTGGGAGTTAGGCTGAGGCAATCAGGCAAATGGGCTGCTGAGATCAGAAACCCACTCACCAAAACTAAGGTGTGGTTGGGTACTTATGCAACCCTTGAAGAAGCTGGGAAGGCTTATGCTGACAAGAAGGTTGAGTTTGATGCGTCGGTTGCGTCAGCGAACAGCCAGTGCTTGCGTTCTGCTGCTTCTAAAGAAAAGGTGTGTCTGAGCAAAGATGTTGCTGCTTCTGGTGATTTGACCAAGGAAGGTTTTGATCTTTCCCAATTGGAGATCCCTGATCTGAGCTTCTTAGCAGCAGAAGAGAAGTCTGGCGCAAAGGCTGCTGGGGAGATTGACTTTGATTGTTTTTTTAAGGACGAGGACTATGATCATCTCTTTGATGATTTCTCTGTGGTTGATAATGTTAATAACATCAGCTTACCAAGTGAGCTGCCTGACTGTGACTTCACAGATGTGGAGCTTGAGCATGGTGATATGAAGTTTGCCTTTGCTGATCAACTGGCGCATCCTCCTCTCAACATCGCTTGCCCCTGAAGCTTTGCCAGCTTATCTGGTTCACTGTATTCCAATAATAAGTCTTTACTGTTAAGACAAACAAACGGGCGAAAGCTTGTTTTCATTTAGGAACGTTTTTAAGTTTTGTTTGCTATTTCAAAAGAACATGAATAAGAATGTAGCATGTGTGATCTCCTTGTGCTTTTAGATTCTTCTAAAGAGTGTTTTTGCACGAGATTTGGATGTTGGCTTCACCTTCTTCAATCTCTATGTTTTATCTCATACATTTTCTGCGTTGTTCTTTGTTAGTGTAGCCTTCTGCGTCTCTTAACATTCTGGTCGGGAAATAAATCTAATAACTACTGAGATTTTAAGACTGAAAAAGACAGGACACTTAACATTATGTAGATTCTACAAACGTTATCGCATGCGTTTATGCTTTTGGAGGCTCAAAAGTGGCATTATCCATTACTTTTTTGTGCACACGTGCTCTTGCACCCTTCTTTGTACAGACAGACCCATGTCACAAGCAAGCACGTGTGACACTATCAGTCGATTTATGCTAAACTCCAAGAAGATGGGAACGACATAGTGGGGAATCATAAGATAGGCTAGATTATTGGTGTTTAAAATAAACTTGAAACAAGACCAAACTACTAAGCTAAGATCACATTGATTTTCTGATAACAGTAGGGGTTTCAGAGTAGACCCTTGTCTTGGAAGCACTTGATGCAGTCATCAAACATCTCAGCTAACGACTTGAAGGGCGGTAAGCCAAGTTCACGTATCTTTGTTGTGTCCAAGCTATGAGGCATATCTTTCCCTTCTTCACTGCTGCACCTGTGACAGTTTTATTTGTTCAAAAAACATGACTTAAAATGTCAAATATAGATTGGGAGTAAAGTAACTACTTGGTCTCAAATGGGTATAACGGGTATTTGGGTCTAAGCATCTCAATGATCTCTGACCAATGAGCCACTGAACTCGAACATATGAATCTTCCTGATGCTTTAGGCTTTTCCATTGCTAAGATTTGTGCAGCAACTACATCTTCTATGTGCACAAACCCTCCCGTGACATTCGGATAATCTCCACGAACACCTAGTCAAAACAAGAAAGTTGAGGTGCGTTTCTAAAACTTAAAAAGTAATCGTCAAAGTGAAAGAAAGATTCTCTCCAACCTTTGATTATGGACAGGAGAATTAGAGGTGAGCTTGTGGGTTCTGGACTAAGTATTGGGCCGATACAAAACGAAGGGATTACGACCACTATGTCTAGATTCTTTTCGGCTGCGATAGTCCAAGCTTCTTTCTCTCCTAAAGTCTTTGCATAACCATACCAAATCTACATACATTTTCAGACATTATTAACTAAAACAATGGTTTAAATTGATACAAGAGTGAGTCAGTGAGGTATGTTTCTCACTTTGAAGTTTCTGCAGTAGTCAAGATCGCTATAATGCGATTCGTCAAGTGGAGAGGCTTCTGTGGCATCATAACGGTACCTGACTGAGGTCGAAGAAGATGTGAGAACGATCCTTTTCACAGTGTTTCTTGATTTTTCACAAGAGTTCATCAAGTTCCTTGTTCCATTTATATCTCGATCGACCAACTTCTCCTGAGGAAAAAAAAAACATCAGTTACTCTCCAATACTTCAACTACTTTGATCGATATGAAATTGAAAATGAGATTATTTTCTAACAAAAGTAAACTGTAATTGACCAGATCATTGTTGTCCAGACAAACAGTAACACGAGAGGCAATGTGGAAGACTCCATCAACACCTTTGACTGCTTCATCAAAGCTTCCCTCCACTGTTAGATCGGCTTCGAAAATCTTTAGCCTTTCTTTTGCTCCTTTTAACTCCCATAAAAACCTAACCTTCTCTTCATCTTTACAAAATAGTTAGAAACAAAACTCGTAGCAGCAAACAAAATGAGAGATCTGAAAGTACCTGAGGAGTCTCTAACAGTTGTTCTTACGGAGTGACCCAAGTCGAGAAGTGCCTTCACAACGTGAGAGGCTATAAAGCTTGTCCCTCCAGTTACCAAGTACTCTGCCATTTTGATATTTATTCAACGTGTGAGGCTATAAAGTTTGTCACAATCAGACTCAAGTTCTGAATCTGGTCGACTTTTTTGGATCACATTTCCAACAAGAAGTCGTCGTCAACCATTTTCGTACATCAATTTTTTTTTTGAGTTGGAGATAAGTTATCTTTGCTCAGCCAACCAAAAAACTTTATTTATGTTATGAATCATGAAGTGGATAGTAGACCCATTCAACCTTAGTCTTTATGAGTTTGACCATGTCATTATGAAGAGTATCTTTGTAATCAATTCTTCTTTCAACTCCACCTTATATGAACCACTGTATATAGTGGTGTAAGCAATAAAAAATATACAACACATTCTCACAAATCTTCTCTCAGATCTTAACAATTTAGGATATTAGATATCTAACAAAACTTACAAATTGGCAACAATTATTTCAGAAGTTTGAAGCTGAATGTAGACGGGTTAAATTCAAGAACTCAAGTGAACTTAAGACTCAATAAGCACATGAGGTTAGTGCACTGATAAGCCCATACATCCCACCATAACATAAAGAAGTTGTCGCCGGCCCATGATTTGGTGATCACGACTTTGCTGACAAAAATAAATATATAAATGAAATGCAACCAAAGTTTCCTGTCCTAGTTTTTAGTCTTTTTTTCGTAATTTGAGATCGAATCCCGTAATCCTCCGAGTCCAAAACCACGTCATGTAATATTTGTTTCGTTTTAAGTGGTCACTCGAATTAAAAATCCTCTGATATAGTGGCCAAGGTAATTTTTAGATGAGCTATAATGACCTTTTGGTTTAAGTTTTTTAACACTTTACTAGTAGTAATTTAACAATTTATCATTCACATAAATGAAATAAAAATCATTGATTAACAAGTTTTCTCATTAATTTAAAGAAAACTAGTAGTCTGCATAGAAACATATAATATATACACAGCACAAATATGAAGAAATAGTCTCAAATAACATCAAAATACAATTTTGTTTCAAAATAACATATAAGGACAAAATTCATTCATTTAACTAAAAATATTTAAACATAAATAATCAAAATAAATATTATATTCAAAAAGTTTTCAATTTTTTTAAGAAACATTTATGTTTGAAAAGCTTAGAAAGACATTTTTAATATTTAATCTTCTTTAGATGTTTATGTGCTTCTAAAGCCTCCCTAAAATTTGTTTTCGCTCGAGGAATGTTGGCTTTTACCTTCTTCAATCTCCATGTTTTCTATGTCGCCTTATGTGTGTTATTCTTTGTTGGTTTGGCCTTTTGTGTTTTTTATGATCTTAACTCTTTCTTTTTTTTTGAATTATACATGAAAATTTTAATTTCTCATATTGGACTTCGCCCTCAAATTAATCACCACTGGGCCACAGGGACTGGTTTTTAACTGTCTCTAAATTCTGATCAGAAAATAAAATAGTGACTGGTTTTTAAATGTCTCTAAATTCTGATCAGAAAATAAAATCTTAACCACTGAGATTTCAAGATTCTACTACGTAGGGTTGATTTTTCAATATTTAGGTAGATATACACAATAATCAGCTGCATCGCAATGCATTTATGCTTCTGAAGGCGGCTAATGGTGATATGCTTCATAACCAAATGAGAGACTCTCGGCATTCTCGACTACTTATGTGGAATAGTTCTCACACATCCTCTTGCACCCTTCTTTGTACGGACAGACACATGTGACACTATCAGTCGACCTATCTATCATCTATGCTACTTTGTCCAAAGATAATCTACAAGACCTAGTGACGAATCCTAAACTCCAAGAAAATGGGAATGACAGTGCGGAATCATAAGACAGGTAGATTTATTAGTGTTTCAATAAACTTTAAAAGATCAACATAAGCTGGATCACTTTGATTTCCTGATAACGAAAGCGGTTTGGTTTCAGAGTAGACCCTTTTCTTGGAAACATTTGATGCAGTCATCAAACATCTCAGCTAATGAATTGAAGGACCCAAAGCCAAGTTCATGTATCTTTCTTGTGTCCAAGCTATGAGGCATATCTCTCTCTTCTTCACTACCGCACCTGAAACAGTTTTATTTGTGCAAACAATTAAAACATGTCTTACAAGTGTCAAATATAGAGTGGGAGTAAAGTAGAGGATATATGCATAATGCATGTACTTGGTCTCAAATGAGTACAACGGATATTTGGGTTTCAGCATCTCAATGATCTCTGATCAGTGAGCCACTGAACTCGAACATATGATTCTTCCTGATGCTTTAGGCTCTTCCATTGCTAATATTTGTGCAGCAGCGACATCGTCTATGTGCACAAACCCTCCTCTGAAATTTGGGTATTCTCCATGAACACCTTTTCAAACAAGAAACTGAAGTTGAACAGCACTTATGAAACTGAAATGTATATTCTCAAAGTGAAACATTGTCTCTAACCTTTGATTATAGAGAGAAAAATTGAAGGGGAGCTTGTGGGTTTTGGACTAAGTATTGGACCGATACAAAACGAAGGGATTACGACCACTAGGTTTAGATTCTTCTCGGCTGCGATCAACCAAGATTCTTTCTCCACTAGAGTCTTTGCATAACCATACCAGATCTACACACACGTACATTTTCAAACTTCCATTAATCAAAACAGTACCGGACTTGAGTCTGGCTAAAGTTGATACAAGAGTCAGGAAGGGTTCCTTACTCTGAAGCTTCTGCAGTACTCAAGATCGCTCCAATGCGATTCTTTAAGCGGAGAGGCTTTTGTGGCATCATAACTGTACCGGACTGAGGTCGAAGAAGATGTGAGGACAATCCTTCTCACAGTGTTTCTTGATTTTTCACAAGAGTTCATCAAGTTCCTTATACCATATATATCGCGATCGGCCAACTTTTCCTGTGGGTAAAAACATTAAGAACATCAGTGATTTCATTATTTCATGTTGGATATAACATAGGGAGGAGCAAAACAATGTCTTGCGGACCAAGTAAGGTATTTTGGCAAAGACTGAATATGAACCCATGCCTAAGACCAGTGTCACCCAGTTCTCTTTAATATATTGTTTTTGGAATGACTAGGAAGTTCTGGACCCGAAAATCCTTACATGTGTATTGGGCGAAGCCAAACCATATTAAATTAACTTTCAAGATATTTGACCCATTCTAACGAGAATCGAACCCACAGCCCCTAATGTGATGTGATGTGATTTAGTAGAGACTTTTTTGATAATAAGCCAACTCCTTGGTGGTAGTATTTGAACTACTCTGACTGATGTAAAAGTAAAAATGAGACTTTTTTATGTGTCTGACCAGATCATTGTCGTCCATACAAACAGAAATCGTAGAGGCGATGTGAAAGACTCCATCAACACCTTTGACTGCATCGTCAAAGCTTCCATCCACCGTTAGATCGGCTTCGAAGATCTTCAGCCTTTCTTTTGCTCCTTTCAACTCCCACAAAAACCTAACCTTCTCTTCATCTTTACAAACAGTTAGAAACAAAAACAGCCACAGCGTTTCTTTAGGACTTCATCTTTGTGTCTTCCTCACAATTCATTTTAATGATATTAACGTTCTTACCAAACAAAAATGAGGAATCTAAAAGTACCTGAGGAGTCTCTAACAGTTGTTCTTACGAAATAGCCCAAGTCGAGAAGTGCCTTTACAACATGAGAAGCTATAAAGCTTGTCCCTCCAGTGACCAAATACTCTGCCATTTTAATTTTTATTCAATTCTGTTCTTCTGATTGTTGGTGTACCGTGTATAATGAGAAACTAGATTATAATTAAGGGATTCACAATTCGGGTTAAGTTTAGTTTCTGATTGACTATTTGAATACTAATCGGTGATGAAATATAATATGGAATTGTTTTAGTCAAATTTAATATAGTATGAACTGGACTAGTTGTGGAATTGTTTTTATCAAACTATTTATATGTTGGGAGTATTGTTTAATCATTTCTGTTACAGCATAAAGTTCTAATGATATATATATGGTCTGGAGTTTTAATGTACAAAACCTAGTATACTAAATTATGAAAAGGTAAACTTTTGTGGATTAGATTAGAAAATTACATATTTCGATTATGTATTACACAGTAGTATTTATATATTTATCGGGTTAATCATTTATAGAAAGGCCTATATATATTAAATTTTTGTTAACTTAAATTAAATTTTCTATAAACTATTTATAGAATAAAATTAAGACTTTACATTTCCGACAACAAGTCAGTCGTCAACCATATTTAATTCTTCGAACGTCAACATATTTAATATAACATACAAGTTGGAGATTTAGATATCTAATTATTCTGCCAACTATCTACCTTTTTTTTTTTTTTCTTCGAACGGCTATTCTATTACTCAAGCTTGAGGTGGTCTGAGAAACCAGACCGAAACAAAACAACCAATGTAATACAAGTCCCTATGGAAGGATCTCGCTATCTTAGCTAGTGAATCAGACGATACAATTTCCTGCCGAGGTACAAAAACAATCGAGAATTCCGAGAATCTTGCTTTCAACTTCATAAACTCCTCCAGCTCAGTAGAAAAGCTCGGCCATGCTCCAGGGTCTTTGGTCATCGTGATTAATTCCTTGCAGTCAGACCCAAAAGATTGGCATGTTGATACATGTAGCATACATTCCATTGCCCATGATAATGCTTCCAGTTCAGAATGCAGTGGTGAGATTCGACGTCGTTGATTTCTTGCTCCCAATAATTGTAGCACACCACTTGAACTTACCCATGTCCATCCATAACCACTAAAGTGTGCATCATGTGTTCATGATCCATCTATCATGCAGCGCTCGGAGATTGGATTCCTTACTGTGTTTTGTTCTTCCACCACCTCATCCGTTCTTTGATTTGCGTCAAACCAAACTTGGCATTCAGATTCAGCGTGTCTGACAGTTTCCAAAGGGTCTCTGTCAATTCCTTTAAAAAGTTTGTCGTTCTTCGCTTTCCAAATAAACCATATGATCCATGGATATAGGTCTCTGTCCAATTCTGGTTCTACAATATCATTCTTCCTCCAGAACAGGTAATCTATGTTCGTGAACTAACTTCCGCTTGGAAATATAGTCGGCGGCGTTGGGGTTGATGCATGTGCCCATGTCTGAATTGCAGGAGGACACTCAAAGATAGCGTGATTTACAGATTCATCATCTGCACCACATCGAGGGCAGTAATTATCGCATCACATATGGCGATGAATCAAATTACTCGTTACTGCTAGTTGGCCCGATGCCACCTGCCAAATGAGATGTCTCATTTTTGGAGGAGCTTTTATCTTCCAAGCATAGGCATGGAGCTTTGTGATACTAGGCTCCTTCGTCTCCAATGACTGTTCCTTTAGCAAATTAGTTGCCACCCAGTAACCTGATTTGACAGTGTACATCCCATTCTTCGTATAGCTCCAGCAATATCCATCTCGTTGATAGTCCTGGCTTATGGCCAGTGACTGAATCAATGGGATATCCTCCTGATGGACATAATTCTCTATCATCTCTGTATTCCATCTCTTTGGGTTCCCAATCACCAGACTGCTCACTGGCATCATTGGGTGAAGTACTGGTGCAATTGGCCTAGCTGCCTCGCCGGGATCGTTGGGATCCAAGGATCTTCCCACATCCTGATTTCATTCCCAGAGAGTACCTTTTGTCTAATCCCCAGCGTTATTAATGGCTTTGCAGCCATTATACTCCTCCACCCATATGAGGGATTGTTAACATCATTTAGTCGTAAAGGTGAGCTAAAACGAAAATATCGTCCTCTCAATACTTTTGCCAGTAAAGAGTCCAAAAATTGCACTAATCGCCCGAAAATTGCACTAATCGCCACAGTTGCTTCCCAAGTAATGCGAGATTAAACTCATGGATCATCCTGAACCCTATTCTTCCTTCTTCCCTTGATTTGCAGAGTTGCTCCCACTTAACCAGTGTATTCCTCTCTTCGGAGGGTTCGAGCTCCACCAGAACTGTGCAATGGCACTAGCTAAGTTCTCACAGGTCTCCAAGGGGAGAAGAAGGGTCGACATTACATACGTAGGTAGAGCCAGCAGTATAGACTTTATAACCACCTCCTTTCCTCCCCTTGTTAGCCATCTTCCTGTCCAGCCATTAACACGGTTTTCAAGACATTCCTTCAGAAAGGCAAAGAGCCTTACCTTCGAACCACTAATATCTTTAGGGATACCAAGATAGGAGCCCATTCCTCCGTCATTTGTAATTCTAGTTGATAGTTTCAGAGTATCCTTGACATGTCCAGGTATTCTTTTACCAAAGAGTAAGGAGGATTTTTCAAAATTAATGCATTGTCCCGAGGCTTTTCCATAGGTCCCAAGTGCTTTCATAACTTCATCGCATTCACGTGGCTCCGCCTTGCAAAAGAAAATGCTATCATCAGCAAAGAGAAGGTGGGATACCGGGGGGCTAGCACGTGAAACGCGCATCCCCGTAATCTTTCCTTGGTTCTCTGTATTATATGTTATCTGTGTTCCAGCAACAAAAGCTGACTGGGTTTCAGATATTCGATCTGGTAATTCTTACGTGCATAAGATGAATATGAAAGGAGACAAAGGAGCTCTTTGTCGTAAACCTCGTTGAGGGGTTATATTTCCTCTTGGTTGACCATTGAATAAGACATGGTATTTCACTGATGATACACATCGCATTATCCATTCAATCCATGTGTCTGAAAATCCCATCTTCCTCAAGACCGCACTAATAAATTCCCACTCCAACCTATAATAAGCCTTGCTCATGCCAGTCTTTATCGCCATTCGCTTCTCTATTCCCCCAGAGTTTGTGCGCAGAGCATGGAACATTTTCTGAGCTATCAAGACATTATATGTTATCTGTCTTCCAACATGTCACAATAAGTCTATGTAAATGTTCCATTAAGCCCATTGGCCATTGTGAAATTTACATAGACTTATTGGCCAGAATTGTGACATCTTGTTTGGCTTCTCCTTCTTAGGTAAAAGACATATATTTGCATCATTAAGCCCATTGGCCATTGTTCCATCGAAAAGAAACTCATTAACCATACGAGTTAAGTCTTCCTTCACAATGTCCCAGAATTTTTGGTAAAAAAGGGCAGTGAAACCATCCGGACCCGATGTCGTGGCCACGTTATCAGAGTAAAGATTATCGACCTTAGCTTTAAGATCTTCGATCATTTTTGCAGAGTTTATATCCCTTTCTCTTTTCCACTGAGATAATGCTTTTCTGCAGCTGGATATATGACCCATTATGCTTGCATCCGGGGAAAGATCAGAGGAGTTCCAGCCGTCTAAGATTACTTGTCTTATTTCTTCACTTTGTAACCAACACTTATCAAACTTGAAAATTTTCCTCTTTCTGGTTGGCTTAGATAGTATATCCGCAAGGACCGGACGATGATCTGATCCCCTCATTCTTAAGTACTGGACTTTGGAGTGTGGAAACTTTTCATGCCAGTCTTCATTGCCAAGAGCATGATCAAGGCGACACCGAACAGTGCCATTAGTGCGCTTTCCAGCCTATGATAGTTTGTTCCCAGTGCATGGGAATTCTAGCATTCCACAATATGATATCATTTGATTAAAAGAAAGAAATGAAGAATCAGATCGTATCCTCCCCCCTTCCTTCTCATGATGTCATGTGATTTCATTAAAGTCCCCTATCATAAACTAAGGCCCATCTTTAATTGTTGAGAAACGCGTAAGACGTTCCCAAACTTCTTCTCTTCTCTCTAGTACAGGGTCTCCATAAACAAATGTCATATAGACCTTTATTCCATTAATGACCACTTTTACATCAATCATTCGATTATTAGAAAATAAAACATCAACTTGAAATTCATCCATAAAAAATAAAGCTAAACCACTACTTTGGCCAAGAGGCTCAACGGTGAACAATTTATTAAATCCTAGGTCAGCCTGAATGTCTTGCAACAGCAGCTTCCTATTTTTAGTCTCAGAAAGAAACAAAAGTCCTGGGCGATGCTTCTGACACATCTCCTTAAGGCGTCGAACTGTGAGGTCGTTTCCTATCACTCGACAGTTCCAACTGAGCGTCTTCATTGACGATGGTGGGGCGGATGTTTGGCATCCACCGTACCTTTCTTTTGAACCGCTTTCGTTTTCCTCACAGCCGCTCCTTGCTGGTGCCCACTCTGTCCTCTCGCACCACTACCATGTCCTGATGTTGTCTGTGCATTTATCCTTGTTGAAGCCCTACGGCTTACAGCTTGTGACGACGAGAACAAGGAACGCGTAGCACTCCTCTTATAGCTTTCGCATAGTCATCTCCAGCTCCATCATCTCCGGAATTCTCCTTCGCTTCAATCAAAAGGATTGAATTACCATGTTCTGAAGCAAATACCGGCTGCGATATGTCCTGCTCAAGGGGCTCTTGATTTTCTGTCTGGTTTAGTTCCTCTCCGAGGAGATCATCTTCCTCCATTATCATTAATTCATTACCCACCGGAATGTCGTTCATATCCGCATCACCTATACGATCCTCCTCATCTTGTTCTTGTTCACTTAATGCATCAATCTTTAGAGCATCATATGGTGGAATAAGATCATCCGCTGTCCCAACATCCACTGTCGACTTGCCACTTCCTGACCCACGGTAAGTGACATTCGTGTCATCTCGTTTATGCTGAGACCTGTCTGGCTCGACCACACTCTTTCCTCTGTCCCCGATTGTCGTCCTTGGATTCATAGATGTTTCGATCAGTATCCCTATCCATACTCCTGACTGGTTCAACAATTCTCAGGGGCCTCTGTTTCTCCTTCCATTCTTTATCCCTAGGAGGGAATCGCTTTTCTTGTCCTTTATTACGTACTGACGAGTACGGATTGTATCGAGACTCTCTTGAGCTGTTGATACGATTTACACGGTTCGAGTGAGTTGATCTCTAGACTCTCGAAGTGGAACTTGACCCATCATTTAGAGACCTATAAGAAGTCTCCTCTTTACCACGTTCTGCATTCACACGAGATGCCTCATCCTGTCTTAGTTCTCTATCAAACTAACTATCTTTCTGTTTGATATTTAGGAGATTAAATATTTAATAAAAACTTATCAAGTTGGCCCAATTATTTCAGAGGGTTTGAATCTGAATGTAGAGATTATACGGGTTATTACAAGTGAACTTAAGAGTCAATAAGCATATAAGGTTAGTGCCTTGATAAGCCTATACATGGCAACATACCATAGAGAAGTTGTCGGCGCCCATGTAGATGATATTTCCAGAGAGGTTCTGATGTAGTTCGTGATGTATATCAGAAGGTGTGTCAAGACGTGTGTCAAGACGTACGACAGGACATCGAGTGGAGAAGCTGCTTACAAGGAGATTATCTAAGGTGATTGCGTGTGTAAGTGGAGATTGGAAAAGGAAAGAAAATATCGTGTTGAAGACAAATGACGTTTTCCATTAAGCAAATAGGATTTTCTTGGAGAAGAAATGTTACTTGGAGAGGAATAAGAAGTTTCCTTATATGGGAATGAAAGTTCATTAAGGTGCATTTAATGAACTTGGAGAGCAAGTCTACAGTTTATATATAAGGAGGGATGTGCCCTTATGAGAAAGACAGCACCCAGAGATTAAAGTGAGAGAAAGATTCATTATGTTCTTGGTGAGTGTCTGACGGAGTGTCTGACGTAGTGTCTGACGGAGTGTTCCGTTGAACTTGTTGTTGTTACGTTGGTGATGGTGTTACGTGTAGTGGAGTTGTCCGTTGTGGTGTGGTGATCAATCTGTACGTTGGTGCTGGCGTGCTCGTTGGTATCCTTGGTGTGCATTAGGTTCTGACGTACTCGGTGACGTACTTGGGTGAAGTACTTAGTGATGTACCTTCAGAGACTTGGGGGTTGAAGCCTAGACTCAGGGGGAGTTTAGCTCAAGATTGGTTAACCTTGAAGAGTTCATGTTATAGAAGAGAGCGGTGATTTAAGAGGGTTGTGCTTGTATTACGCGTTTGCGAATTGGTTGTAATTTGCTTTCTCATTCTAGTGAATTCGAATACTGGACAAGGTCCCGGGGAGTAGGAAACGAACCTCGTTAACAAACTCTGTGTGTCATTTACTTACTGTTATATATCTCTGACTCATCCGCACTTACAAGTGGTATCAGAGCGGGGCTCGATAGAGTTAACGACTAGTTTTGAGTAGATCAGGGTGAGTGACAGAGACTGCGTCAGGAAGTACGACATAGTTTGGAAACCCGTCTTGATGGAGGGATATCGAGAAGGGACTTCTATGACAAAGCCACCGAGGCTTGATTCATCTAATTATGGATATTGGAAGGTCCGTGTGCAAGCCTTCATTAGTGGTCTTGATGAAGAGTGTTGGAGTATAATTGGGACTGGTTGGAGTCCTCCTGTGATACTTGATGATGAGAAGGTTGAAGTTCTTAAGCCGAGAGAGAAGTGGACTGCTGCAGAGAAGAAGGCTTCAAGCTGCAATTCTAAGGCGAAGACGGCGATCTACAATGCTATTGATGTGAGCTACTTCAAGCTGATTTCTCAATGTGTGCCAGCTCAGAACGCGTGGAGGACATTGGAGAACATGTTTGAAGGTACTTCAAGTTTCAAGTAAACCAAGCTGGATATGTTAGCATCTAGATTTGAAAATCTAAGGATGGATGAAGAAGAAACCGTGGCTCTGTTTAGTGCCAAGTTGTGTGACATATCTAATGAGTGCTTTGCGCTTGGGAAGCAGTTCAAGGACAAGAAGCTGGTGAAGAAATTGAAGAGGTCGCTGCCAGTGAAGTTTAAGTCAAAGATTTCTGCTGTAGAAGAAGCTCAAAATCTGGATGAGATGGCTTTTGATGAGTTTGTTGGGATTCTCCAAGCCTTTGAGTTGAGCAAGGCGTATGGAGATAAAGATAAGAAGAAGGATAAGGATAAGGAGACGGAAGNGGTGTTGCTTTGAAAGTCTCACCTTCTGAAGATCCTATGGCGATGCTGTCAAGAAATCTTGCTGAGTATCTGAAGCAACATCGAGACAGAAGATACAATAGAAAAAGAGGTGGTTCGAGAAGATTACCATCAAAGCTACGATGCTATGAGTGCAATGGGATTGGACATGTTCGGTTGGAATGTCCAAATTTACAGAGGCACGATAAGAAGAGGAACAATAAGAGTGACTCTGATACTGATTCAGATCATGGTGAGAATCTGAAGAACTTTGTGGCGTTTACAACCTTGGGTTCTGTGAAGAAGTCTGCGGCGGAATCTGTGTCATTGTCTGTGTCATCATCTGTGTCAGGGTTTACACGTGGAGATGATGATGTTGCTGGAAGTGAGTATGATGCTGAGGGTTTCGATCTGGCTAAGAAGTATGAGACATTGTATGCACATTGGCTCACGATGGTTGAGGAGAATTCCGTTTTGGCTAAGGAGAAAGTCAAGCTAGAGGCTCAGATTGGTGAAGCATTGAAACATGCTTCAGAGAAATAAGAAGAAGCAAGACAAGCTAGAGTTCAACTTGAAGAAACTCAGAAAGGTCTGAGGATGCTTAATACTGGTACGGATCAGTTGGATCATCTTCTCAACATTGGAAAAATTGATCGGTGTGGTCTCGGGTTCAAGGGTAAATCTTCTAAAGGTGGATGTGTTTTTGTGTCTGCTGGTATGACAGAGAACGTAGCGACATATGCTACAAAACCAGTGGTTAAGAGTTCAAGAGGAACTGTAACAGACGGTAAAGCTACGACTGATGATGTGAAGGTTGCGACTGCTACTGCAACTGCAGCAAAGGCTTCTACTGTGACTGTCCCAAAGACAGGTGAAGTGACTGCGGCAAGGACTGCGACAGCGACTGCTGCAAGGGGTGTGACTGCTGCAGAGTGCACCTCGACGAGCTTGTGTTCCTGTTTGTCATCATTGTGGAGTTCGTGGTCATATTAGGCCAAGGTGTTTCAAGCTGTTGAGGGAGAAACATCTGATGAAGCAAACATATGGTATGAGGTTTCATAATCCAGTATGATATTGTGGTGGGTTTAATTCTGGTCATAGAGCTAATCATGGAAGGATAAGGCTCATGGATACGTGGTCTGGAAGATCTGGTCATTATGGAGATGGTGGAATGAGTTTTTATCCTCAATATGGAGGATGGCTGATGGGTGTAACACCCCCGAACCGTTTTAGACATCGGTCAGTCAGCCAGACAACAATCAAACAAGAATATGCCCGACCTTCCTCTACCAAGTCCGGAAGTGTTACGACGGGTTGAGAATAGACTTTCCAAGTCACAAAACATAATTCTGTAACCCAGAATATCCATTCAAAACTCGTTTCTTCTAATCTTCGGCCTAAGGCTTTGCAACCCGTACCGAATCATAGAGTTGTGTTAGGTTGGACTAACCTAATATAAGATTCAACACGTCGCGAATATAAAACATACTTTATTTCATATATATAAAACATGAAGTTCACAAGCCCAAAATATTATACATAGGATCCATGGACGCAGCCGAAAGTAAAACATACATTCATATATCTTGAAAACGAGTCTTTAGTAAAAGATGTCCAATCTACACCAGCTCCTACAGTTCCGCGAGCGCTATGGTCCTTTCTACTGGTCACCTGCAAAAGGATGTGAGGAGTGAGTGAACTAGTTTCACTCAGTGAGCCAGGGTTCCCTATCTAGCATATACAACTACCCGTCATTCTAAACCCCACCCCAAACACAAGCAAGACGGGTAGTTCAACAATCAATGTTCGAGATCATAAAGCATGACCGATTTAAGCAATAAACCATTAAACAATAATAAATCAAACACTCTTTATGAGTGTTATATCAATCAACCATATATATATATACTCCTAGGGCCCAACAAAATCATTCTTCCTACACATAAGGGACACCGGCAATCCCTTCACTATTACACCACACAGGCGTAGGCGCTCGGGAATCGCCCGGTCACGGTCCTCAATCAGAATCGCCGTGCCCCGGTCCTCTATCGGACTTGCCGGGGGCTGTCACATCCACGTGTGACACTCGGCCTTGGTGATCAAGCCAAGTTAAACCGAGCCCACCACTTTCCGGACCACGATCGACTTAGTGGTACCATTTGAGGAAGCAATGACCAGCAAACTACTACTAGAACCACCACGAGGTTCTCACACAACAGTACCAACACGAGGTACACACTATAACAATATATAATAATCACACAATCACAATAATTCGGGTGCTTAGACTAGTCTTGCTATCCACTTAGCCCAGACATCGTCTCAAGCCTCAGATCCACAAACTGACACCTAGACCGGTCCGGCTATCCTAGCTCGAAACCCAACCTCAATGTCTTGAATGAACTGGTCTAGGCTGATCATAACTCGGAAAGAACCTTCTTTCTCTTCTGGACAGTCTTTCGGAACTTCCCGGCAGTTTCTCGGTCTTCGAAAAATGTCTATACTTCTAAAGCACCTCACTTCTTTCGCTCTCTCTCTTTCTCTATCTCTCTCTCTCTAAGCAACGTTTTGGTGTGTCTTTGGTGTGTCTGAATGAGTAAAAATGAACCAGGGTAGCTGGGTATATATAGAAGTTGTCGGCCAATAAGAATGAGCCACCCGATCGCCTGTGTGTCGTCCTGCATGCTTCCGGTCGCATGTGTGGCGACACAGGGGCGTCCACTTGCCCTGTGGCATGTTCTATAGCCATGCCAGAAGAAACCTCCATGTTCAGTTGCCCTTCAGCATGTCTGGTGTTCATGCATCGCGACACACGGGCCTCTGCATGTCGGTTCGCATGCGCAGATCGCAGGTATTGCGACACCTCGTGCTTCTGTGTGTCGAGCTACATGGAAATGCTTCATGCACGTCTACACCTCCTTCTTTTGTTGACACTCAGCAGGTTTAATGGTTGAAACCACGTCCTGATCCCTTAGATCAAGCCACCTCGAGATTCTCGGTCGATTTGCGTGATTTCAGCCCTTCTGGTGAATTTTCATCCCACGATCAATCATGAATATTTTTCCGTTTCCAATCTGATGAGCTGAATATTTGTAATAAACTCCAGACTAACTTTAACCTTGAGGATAAATATTTCCCGAGCCTTCGGCTTCCCCGAGAAATTTCATAAAACCGAAATTAGGTTTTTTTTTTTTTTTCAAGACGGAGTATTACATCCTCCTCCCCTTATTAGAATTCATCGCCGAATTCTCTAAGGATCTGGTGATCCCCCTTCTTCCATCACTAAATCTTCGTGGAAGAACTCTGGATGCAACACTTTGAATCTTGATTCATCCTCCCAGGTCACAACTACACGGTTCCGCTTGCCCCAAAAAACTTGGACTTGAGGAATTTCTCGATTCTTCAATCTTCGTATCCGACGTTCACCTATTCGGATTGGTCCCTCTGGATAAGTGAGGTTTGTTTGCAGGTTTTCGATTTGCTCTGTCTCAATAGCGTTAGGATCATGAACATGTTTACGCAGCATTGATACGTGAAATACCGGATGTATTTGCATCTCTCCAAGTAGGTTTAGACGATAAGCTACCTCTCTGATTCGTTGTATAATCTGGTAAGGCCCAATGAATCTTACCATTAGTTTCCCGACCTTCCCGAATCGGTCCTTTCCTTTTTGAGCTGACACTTTCAGATAAACCCAATCACCAATACTGAACACCACTTCTCGCCTTGATTGATCGGCGGACTTCTTTTGTCTATCCTGCGCTTTCTTCATATTGGTTTGAATGATCTCCAACTTTTTCATCGTCTCTTCTACAATTTCGGGTCCAAACTTTCTTCTTTCTCCAATTTCGGTCCAGCATAAAGGTGTTTTGCATGGCCTCCCATAAAGCGCTTCATATGGTGC
>NC_027752.1:14365167-14371548 GCF_000695525.1 Brassica oleracea var. oleracea
ATCCGCATCATATCCTCTATGGTGCGAATGGTTCTTTCGGTTTGGCCGTCCATCTCGGGATGATACGCGGTGCTTATGAATAACTTAGATCCCACTGCTTCTTGTAACGCCTTCCAAAATTTTGAGGTGAATCTAGGATCTCGATCGGAGACCATATTTGTTGGCACACCATGCAACCTCACAATTTGGTCAACATACATCTCTATCAATACTTCTACCTTATCAGTTTCCTTCATAGGTAACAAGTGCGCCACCTTCGTCAGTCTGTCGACAATCACCCATATTCCGTTATTTGATCTACCTCGAGCCGGGGGTAACTCAGTGATGAAATCCATGGATATGGAATCCCATTTCCACTGAGGTACTGGTAAGCTTTGTAACAACCCTCCTGGAATCTGATGCTCGACTTTGACTTGTTGACAAGTTTGACATTGAGCCACCCATCGCGCCACTGATTTCTTCATTCCTGGCCAATGATAATACCTTCGGATATCTCCATACATTTTCGTACTCCCGGGGTGGATACTGAGTAACGAATGATGCGCCGACTTCAAAATCTCATCTCGTAGCCCTTCTCCTTGTGGTAATGAAAACCTCCCTTTAAGTAATAATGTACCATCTGGCGCCATATGATAGCCACTTGGGTTTGGACCTTCTTGACTCTTGACTTCCTCAATAATTCTCTTTAACTTTTCAACACGTTGTTGCTCCTGTCTGATCCGTGCGAGTAAACCCACCTGGTTTACTGCATGCATGCCTAATGGCTCACTTGGCTCTCCTTCAATTGCCCATAAAGTCATCAACTTAAGTTCATTCGATAACGCTTCCACTTCCTTTCCAACATCGGACGCCAACTTTCTACGACTTAGTGCATCTGCGACTACATTAGCTTTGTCTGGATGATATTGAATCTTCAGGTCGTAATCCGCCACAAACTCCATCTATCGCCTTTGTCGGAGGTTCAGATCAGGCTGCGTGAACAAATACTTGAGACTCTTATGATATGTGAATACTTCCACAACTTCTCCATATAAGTAGGATCTCCAAATCCTTAACGCAAACACCACTGCCGCCATTTCTAAGTCGTGTGTTGGGTAGTTCTCTTCATGCTTCCTGAGTTGCCCTGATGCATAAGCAATTACTTTGCCTTCCTGCATCAACACACAGCCCAACCCAACCCTAGAAGCATCTGCGTACACAGTGTAAGGTTTAGCTTGTTCAGGTAATGCCAATACCAGTGTTGTGGTCAAAGCTTTCTTCAGTCTCTGAAATGCTTCCTCTGTTTCTTTTCCCCAGATGAACGAAACTCCTTTTCCAGTCAACTTTGTCAGGGGCTTAGCGATCAAAGAAAAGTTCTTGACGATCTTTCGATAATACCCGGCTAACCCGAGGAAACTTCTTACCTCGGTTACTGTTGATGGTCTTTGCCATTCCTTAATGGCTTTCACCTGTTCTGAATCTATGGAAACTCCTTCCCCAGACACTTGGTGGCCCAAAAACCCGATTTCTCTTTTCCCGAAAGAGCACTTGCTGAACTTGGCATACAACTTTTGGTTCCTTAACCGTTCCAACACTAGCTTCAAGTGTGCCTTGTGCCCGTTCTCCTTGAACAAAATACGACCTTTTCCACAATCTAATTGTGCCCGATAGCGTGATAACCAATCCATTCCCAGGATAACTTCATATCCTTTTAAGGGCACCACCAACAAATCTGCCAAGAACATCTTCTCGCAAATGACTAACGGAACTCTTGTAATGCCTTCTCTTGCTTGGAGGGTTTGGTCTCCGAGAGTCATTACAGCCACATCCATCCTGTCAATCACAAATGATCCCACAAACTCAGCAGCTACCTCAGGGGTCACAAAACTATGTGTTTCCCCGGAGTCGAACAATACATGTGTGGGACGCCCTGCAACATATAAAGTTCCTGCTACAACATCAATATATATCAACATAATAATTATCCAATAGAAATTAACCAATCCATCACAAGCAATCACACAACACAAAGTCAAATTAGTAAGGTTAAAGAACCCAAATACCTGTGATGGGACCCGTAGATGGGCCTGTAGGTTTAGTATCCTCTAGTTCTATAGCGTAAACTCTACCTCCTATAGCTTGCCTTTTTGGTACTGGTGCGGTTGCAGGTAGAGCTGGAGGATGTTGAACAGTGATTGGCGTAGCTGGGATAGGACGATTGACGCTGCACTGGGTAGAGATGTGCCCTTTCTTTCCACACGTGAAACATGTAGGATTGTAGGAGTTTGACTGAAAGGATCCAGGTTTCTTCCCGTAGGATTCACTTGACTTATGGCCTATCTTGCCACAGTTAAAGCATTTTCCTGTGAACAAAGATCGTCGACTTGGCCCTCTCGATTCCTTTTCTTTATCTTTACCCTTAAATGATCTTTGGTTTCCACCATACTTTCCTTCTTGATGCTGCTTGGATTTCTTACTTGCCGCCTTCTCAGCTTCCAATGCGATCTTCACATTCACAGCCTTTTCCACTAGCTCGGTGAGACTCTCGTAGTTCCCGAATGCTAGTCTATTTTCTAACTCTGGCTTTAGACCAAACATAAAGTTAGATATCATTGTTTCTTCATCATCTTGTACTCGCAACACGTGTCGTCGCAGTCGCATGAACTCATATTCATATTCTCTAACTGTCTTTTCTCCTTGTACTAGGTTGGCAAACTGACGTTGAAGCCTTCGCTTGGACTCAAGAGTGAAGTACTTGCGTTCAAATTCTTGTTTGAATGACGCCCAAGTGGTGACCAGATGTCCCACTTGGCGATCCCTACTCTCCCACCATTCTGCCGCGTCTTTATCTAAGTAATACATTGCCATCTTCTTCTTAGATTCTTCAGAACACGTCAGGGTCTCAAAGTTTTTCTCCATAGTTCGAAGCCACTGGTTGGCTTGAAATGGATCTGTCCCTCCTTCAAAATGTGGTGTCTTCATATTCTTCATGGCAGTTATCAACGGTAACATAGGTGTAGCCACTGTAGGTTGTGGTGGCAAGAGTGGTTGAGGCTGCACTTGAGGTTGTTGTAGTGACCTTGCTATCACGTCATGAAGCATCTTCAAAGTGTGCTCCATTCCTAATCCTTGTTGTGGTTGATTAGGAGCTTCTGGTTCAATTGGGTTGTTCCGCCTTATTGGTCTTGGTCCTTGGACATTTGACTCGCTAATATCTGTTTCTGGTCTTCTCCTTACAGTACGGTTTGGTGGAAAGTTTTCATCTGGTAGTATCTCTTGATCATGTCCAAACAAATTGTTGTTTCTTCCTACGTTTTCTTCACTGGATCCTTGGTTAGTGTGCGCCAGTGTTTGCACCCTTTCCTCGGATTCATATCCAAGTCCTCTTCGTCTTGGGACTCTGTCTATACCCAGCATCCAATCCTGTCCCCCTCACTCCTTCCCTTCCTTGCCATCTGCAATCCACAAATAGGGAATTCCTATTTAGAATACTAATTAGAGCGGAACTCTGCTGGTTTCCTAATACATCTTTTGCGACACATTTGACTCGATAAAATGCGAAAAACACGTGATTGACCGCATGATCTAAACCATGCTCTGATACCACCTCGGTAACACCCCCGAACCGTTTAAGACATCGGTCAGTCAGCCGGGCAACAATCAAACAAGAACATGCCCGAACGACCTTCCTCTGCCAAGTCCGGAAGTGTTACGACGGGTTGAGAATAGACTTTTCAAGTCACAAAACATAATTCTGTAACCCATAATATTCATTCAAAACTCGTTTCCTCTAATCTTCGGCCTGAGGCTTTGCAACCCGTACCGAATCATAGAGTTGTGTTAGGTTGGACTAACCTAATATCAGATTCAACACGTCACGAATATAAAACATACTTTATTTCATATATATAATACATGAAGTTCACAAGACCAAAATATTATACATAGGGTCCATGGACGCAGCCGAAAGTAAAACATACATTCATATATCTTGAAAACGAGTCTTTAGCAAAAGATGTTCAATCTACACCAGCTCCTACAGTTCCGCGAGCGCTATGGTCCTTTCTACTGGTCACCTGCAAAAGGATGTGAGGAGTGAGTGAACTAGTTTCACTCAGTGAGCCAGGGTTCCCTATCTAGCATATACAACCACCCGTCATTCTAAACCCCACCCCAAACACAAGCACGACGGGTAGTTCAACAATCAATATTCAAGATCATAAAGCATGACCGATTTAAGAAACAAACCATTAAACAATAATAAATCAAACACTCTTTATGAGTGTTATATCAATCAACCATATATATATATATATACTCCTAGGGCCCAACAGAATCATTCTTCCTCCACATAAGGGACACTGGCAATCCCATCACTATTACACCACACAGGCGTAGGCGCTCGGGAATCGCCTGGTCACGGTCCTCAATCGGAATCGCCGTGCCCCGGTCCTCTATCGGACTCGCCGGGGGCTGTCACATCCACGTGTGACACTCGGCCTTGGTGATTAAGACAAGTTAAACCGAGCCCACCACTTTCCGGACCACGACCGACTTAGTGGTACTATTTGAGGAAGCAATGACCTGTAAACTACTACTAGAACCACCACGAGGTTCTCACACAGCAGTACCAACACGAGGTACACACTATAACAACATATAATAATCACACAATCACAATAATCCAGGTGCTTAGACTAGTCTTGCTATCCACTTAGCCCAGACATCGTCTCAAAGCTCGGATCCACAAACTAACACCTAGACCGGTCCGGCTATCCAAGCTCAGAAGCCATCTCCGAAGTCAGGAACCTGCATTAAAAATTCGTTAACAAACAATTAACCGTGACTCACAGTGATTAAGCGATGTGGCTCGACTCTTTGATTCCAGATGTTGACCAACCCCTTTTATCCCCTCTAAATCTCCGTCTTGGTACCGTGATGTTAAATCCCAAAACCCAACCTCAATGTCTTGAATGAACTCGTCTGGACTGATCATAACTCGGAAAGAACCTTCTTTTTCTTCTGGACAGTCTTTCGGAACTTCCCGGCAGTTTATCGGTCTTCGAAAAATGTCTATACTTCTAAAGCACCTCACTTCTTTCTCTGTCTCTCTAAGCCACGTTTTGGAGTGTCCTTGGTGTGTCTGAATGAGTAAAAATGAACCAGGTAGCTGGGTATATATAGAAGTTGCTAGCCAATAAGAATGGGCCACTTGCCCTTCAGCATGTCTGGTGTTCATGCATCGCGACACACGGGCCTCTGCATGTCGGTTCGCATGCGCAGATCGCAGGTATTGCGACACCTCGTGCTTCTGTGTGTCGAGCTGCATGGAACTGCTTCATGCACGTCTACACCTCTTTCTTGTGTTGACACTCAGCAGGTTTAATGGTTGACACCACGTCCTGATCCCTTAGATCAAGCCACCTCGAGCTTCTCGGTCGATTTGCGCCATTTCGGCCTTTCTGGTGAATTTTCGTCCCGCGATCAATCATGAATATTTTTCCGTCCCAATCTGATGAGCTGAATATTTGTAATAAACTCCTGATTAACTTTAACCTTGAGGATAAATATTTCCCGAGCCTTCGGCTTCTCCGAGAAATTCCATAAAACCGAAATCAGGTTTCTTTTTTATTTTTATTTTTTTTTAAGACGGGGTATTACAATGGCGATCATCTTCATATTAGTTTTTGACCATGATGTGACTCAAAGGGAGAGATTGAAG
Organism: Brassica oleracea var. oleracea; assembly: GCF_000695525.1. Classification (NCBI taxonomy): domain Eukaryota; kingdom Viridiplantae; phylum Streptophyta; class Magnoliopsida; order Brassicales; family Brassicaceae; genus Brassica; species Brassica oleracea. Next base: position 14,370,869 of record NC_027752.1, read on the forward strand.
ATGCTGCTTCATGCCTGAGTTGTTGAGTTCACATGCATAGTCAAAAAGGGGGAGATTGTAGATGATATTTCCAAAGAAGTTCTGATGTAGTTCGTGATGTACATCAGAAGGTGTGTCAAGACGTATGTCAAGACGTACGGCAGGATGTCGAGTGGAGAAGTTGCTTACAAGGAGATTGTCTAAGGTGATTGCGTGTGTAAGTGGAGATTGGAAAAGGAAAGAGAATATCGTGTTGATGACAAAGGACGTTTTCCATTAAGCAAAGAGGCTTTGCTTGGAGAAGAAGTGTTACTTGGAGAGGAATAGGAAGTTTCCTTATATGGGAATGGAAGTTCATTAAGGTGCATTTAATGAACTTGGAGAGCAAGTCTACGGTTTATATATAAGGAGGGACGTGCCCTTATGCACCCAGAGATTAAAGTGAGAGAAAGTTTCATTGTGTTCTTGGTGAGTGTCTGACGGAGTGTTCCGTTGTACTTGGTGTTGTGACGTTGGTGCTGGCGTTACGTGTATCGGAGTTATCCGTTGTGGTGCGGAGATCAATATGTACGTTGGTGTTGGCGTGCTCGTTGGTATCCTTGGTGTGTGTTAGGTTCTGATGTACTCGGTGACGTACTAGGGTGAAGTACTTAGTTTCGTACCTTCAGAGACTTGGAGGTTGAAGCCTAGACTCGGGGGGG
>NC_027752.1:14371943-14376906 GCF_000695525.1 Brassica oleracea var. oleracea
GGGGGGGAGGGGGGGGGGGTTTAGCTCAAGATTGGTTAACCTTGAAAAGTTCATGTTATAGAAAAGAGCGGTGATTCAAGAGGGTTGTGCTTGTATTACGCGTTTGCGAATTGGTTGTAATTTGCATTTCCATTCTAGTGAATTCGAATACTGGACAAGGTCCCGGAAAGTAGGAAACGAACCTCGTTAACAAACTTTGTGTGTCATTTACTTACTGCTATATATCTCTGACTCATCCGCACTTACACCATGCTTTGGATGATCACCAGAAACATCAGCTTCTTAATTGTAGGATAACCTAAAGATCTTGCTGACAAAAGCAAATATATTTAAGTGAAATGAAATCACACGCTAAGTTCCATGTTCATAATTTTGTAGTCTTTTATCAGTTTAGTAATAGTAATTTAACAATTTACCATTTACATAAATGAAATAAAAGCCATTGCTTCACAGGTTCTTATTTATTTGCAGAAAACTAGTAGTCTAAACTTTGATCTTTGGATATAAAAAAAAAGTTTGACCTTTGCATAGAATAATATATACACAATAGATTAAATATACAAGTACTAGATAATAGTCGTAACCTAAATAAAGCTAATCATTATAAGAGCTATCATTATCCCTGTATTTTAAGGGGGTTCTTAAGCATTATTAGGATTAAATGAAAAGAAAAAACAGCAATTAAAAGAAGATACGTATCTTAAATAGGCAATGGAAGAAACGTATCTCGAGGACACGTGTTGGCAGATCACTTTCTCCTTTCTTTCGTTCGTGCTCTCTCTCTCTCTCTCTCGCTCACAATCTTCGACCAGAGAAATCGAGGAAGAAGCGGCAGAGATCGCAACCCGCCGCCGGAAGAAAGGTTCGTCGGTGAAGGATGATCCCAACCAGTCGTCTAATCCTTCATCTCTGCCTCCTCCTTCGCCGATCAACGCAGGAGAATCGGTCGTGGCGGGTACGACGGGGAAGGCGAAGAAGAAAGCCGGAGGAGCGAGGGATTTGAGGATTCTCGGCCCTGTCTTGTGGAGTGCACAATCATCAAACTGTGAGATACATATTTTCTCTCCAAATCACGTACATTGATTTTGTCTTTAATATATGGCTTGTGTAATCTTTTTGATCGTGTGATTTATGGTCCATCTGAAGCAGGTGTTGACGAAGCTGGAGCCATGGCGTGACCTCAAAGACAAAGTGGTTCTTGTGACAGGAGCTTCCTCTGGTATAGGAAAAGAGATATGTCTTGATTTGGTCAAAGCTGGCTGTAAGATTATCGCAGCAGCACGTCGTGTCGACCGCCTCAACTCTCTCTGCTCCAACATCAACAGCTTCGGTTCAACCGGAACCCAAGCCACAGCTCTCGAGCTAGACGTCGCATCGGATGTAGCCACCATTCGAAAAGCGGTTAAGGAAGCTTGGGAAGTATTTGGCCTAACTGCAATCTGATGTTGGCCTAATCATTACTTTAATGTAGGTCTTGGTTCTCCCTCTGAGTAAGCCTGTCATCCTCGAAACTTCATTAGCCGTGGTGTAAGTTTGGAATACATCTTGTTCTATTTAGTTAAAGATGTAATCTTTTTTCCTTCCACGAGATAAGTTTGTGTGTGTCTCTCTTGGTTGTTGCTTGAATTAATAGATGCTGAATGCGCTCTACACGGGGCAGGTTGTTACATTTTATTCAAGCCGTCCTCCATGTAGTTCAGTTCATTGCATGTACTCTTCACGTATGGGTAAGCAGGCTTGTTCTCGTTGTAAATGTATGGTTTCGGTAACTCTACTTTCTATGTTGACTTGATTGCTAAATCTTTGCTGGTTTACATCTTTGAAGCAGGCTTCTTTAAACAGTTTGTACCCCCTCCTATCAGGATCTAGAGGCTAGCAGATAACAATCACGAGGACACAACATATTTGAATTCTCAGCATGTATGTCTCTAAGCAATAAACATGGCCTTCTTTGCATAGTAGTATGATTATATTTTATTCTTCACAGAGATTCAATTACAATGATTGTTCGCAGTTTAATGTATTTTCTTCTTTCCTTGCTAATCTTGGAACTATTAGTGATTACGCAAAAAGTATATCAGGAACTTAGGATCTTTGTTACCCTAACTTTATTAAGTTTTACATTCTCTTATTCTACATATCTCAGTTAGTACATTGTGAAACGTTGTTTTATTTAAATAGGTCCCGTTCGTTTGTACATCTGGAAGATGCATCCAGATGGTCTATCTAGATGTCTTATCCAGATGCTCCATCTGGGTGTTGTTCGTTTCTTCATTTCGTCCATGCATCCAGATGAATCATCTGAATGCAACTATGTTCGTTTGCTTTTCATTTTTTAAGTTCTATCTACATCCAGGTGGACTTGTTAATAAAATAATTAAAATATAATGTTTTTACGTTTTGGCGGGAAAATAGCATTTTTACGGTTTTTGAGGAAAAATGTGTTTTTGGCGAAAAATGCATTTTTGTGGTTTTGGCGGAAAAATAAGTTTTTATGGGTTTGGCGGAAAATACGTTTTTGCGGTTTGGACGGGAAAAGTGTGTTTTGCGGTTTTGGCGGGAAAAGTGTTTTTGATGTGAAAAAATTTTTTCCACGATTTTGGTGGGAAAAGTTTTTTTCGCGATTTTGGCGGGAAAATCATTTTTCCGCGATTTGGGGGGGGGGAAAGCATTTTTGCGATTTCGACGGAAAAATAATTTTTTTTCGGTTTTGGGTCGGGAAAATGTGTTTTCCGGTTTTGGCGGGAAAATGTGTTTTCCAGTTTTGGCGGGAAAATGCGTTTTTCTGGTTTTGGCGGGAAAATGCGTTTTTCCGGTTTTTGCGGAAAAATTCCATTTTCCGGTTTTGGTGGGAAAATTGTGTTTTCTAGTTTTGGCGGGAAAATGCGTTTCTCCGGTTTTGGCGGGAAAATTCCATTTTCCGGTTTTGGCGGGAAAAATGTGTTTTCCAGTTTTGGCTGGAAAATGCGTTTTTCCGGAAAATTATGTTTTCCGGTTTTTGCGGGAAAATTGTGTTTTCCGGTTTTTGCGGGAAAATTGTGTTTTCCAGTTTTGGCGGGAAAATGCGTTTTTTCGGTTTTGACAGGAAAATTCCGTTTTCCGATTTTGGCGAGAAAATTGTGTTTTCCGGTTTTGGCGAGGAAATGTTTTTTTTGCGGTCTTGGCCGGAAAATGCTTTTTGGAGTTTGGCGGGAAAATGTGTTTTTGGGGTTTTGGCGGGAAAATGCGTTTTTTTTTTGTTTTGGCGGGAAAATGCGTTTTTCCGGTTTTGGCCGAAAAGTGTGGTTTTACCGGTTTGACCGAAAAGTGCGTTTTTATGGAAATATGTGTTTTACGTTTTTTGAGGAAAATAGTATTTTGCGGTTTTGGCGGGAAATTGTGTTTTTAAGTTTTTGCGGGAAAATGTATTTTTCGGTTCTAGCGGAAAATTTTATTTGCAAAAAAATAGAATTTACGGTTTGAAAATAATATTTTGATTTTAAAAGGTCATTTTTGTCATTTATCATTTTGGACTGAACTAGATGCACCTGCTTCCAGATGCACCATCAAGACTCACCTTCATTTGAGTGAGAATTTGAGATGAGTTTTTAAAAATTCAGTTGGGTGATCCATCTGGATGTAGCAATATAATGCACAAAATGAACATCGATTTGCATTTTCACCCAGATGATCCAACTAGGTGAGCAAACGAACAGGGCCTAGGTGATCATCTGGGTGAGCAAACGAACAGGGCCTAGGTTGGCAAGGATTCTCATTGGGTTTGTTACTTCCAGATTCTACTACGGGCATATCACAATCATTTGTTTCCTCAAGTAAGGTATCTTACCTCCTGCCTTTGTGTGGCTGACTCTGATAGGTTATAGTTTTCACGGAAACATGAATTGCTGAAGTTATAGAGTTGATTTGGTGAGAAATAAAACTGGTGTATGAATCATTTGATCACACTGTGGCGTGGAGGAGTTGAGAAGTAAATCGTTTCTCTCCTTGGCAAAAAGATTTTGGTGCAGAATGCATAGAACACTAATGTCTCGTACACATATAGGATTGTTTCTTTAGAGGGCAAGCTGGACTCAAATGATGTGAACCCCCTTATGCTTGGTTCTTTTGTAAGTTTTTCAATCAAAAACTTGAATATAGAGTTAGTTTGTACTATGTTTTAAGAAATAGTTTAAGTTTAATAAGAAAAATCAAAAAATTTTGGTGTTTAATTAAATTTTTTTTTTAAGAATCCTTAAATAAGAGATTTGCAATGGAGCACATAAATTTTCTGGTCTTTTAATCCAGTCTCTTAATTCACTTTTACAATTAAAAAGTATTAAAAAAAAATAAGAAACCCATTTAGGGTCTCTAGGATAATGGTGCTCTAACCTTCTGCAAGTATTTATTTTTTAAGAAAGTATGTTTAGAGTTTTTTTTATAAATAGGCTTAAGTATGTGTTAAGTAGAGTTTTGGGGGTTACTAAGTTACTTCTCTACAAGGGACAAACTGCCAAAAGTTGAAAGTTGAAATAACAATCATCAACATCCCAACCGAAAGCGATCGTGGAGTCTGGAGATAAACGTATGTAAATAATTAATATACTGTAATAAATACTAAGCTATCATATAGTTGAGAGTTGCAACTAATCTCTATCATTAAAAGAGAAGTACCCATTAAAAAATATCCTAAGTTTTCTAATTTATTTACACTTACATGCTACTGAAAATTAACTTAAACTACTTATTTTAATGCTTGTCTTTTCCAATTAAATTAATGAGTTTTTTTATTGGTTTATATATTTTGATTGATTTAGAAATCCATATAGTATTTATAAATCCAAGTAAAATATGCAAATCCGGAGGTTTTCCCTCGGATTTGAGTCTTTGTATTTTTAACTAAAAAATCCAAACAAATCCATTCAAATCCATTATAAAATCAAATATATTAGTAAATCCGTACGATTGAATAACACTTGATTTGATA
>NC_027752.1:14377125-14383779 GCF_000695525.1 Brassica oleracea var. oleracea
TTTTAACATATTAATGTTATGGACATTTAATAATTATCTTGACGAAAAACAAAGACTATAAATAATTTATTATTAATAAAATTATGAAATTATTTACAATTTGATGACTAATTCATCGCCCTTTTTTATATGTTAAATTTTTTATAGAAGTTTAAAAATCATTTTTTTTGTTTTAACATGTATAACTAATTTATAATCTTTTATGCCATATTAAGTCATAATATAATATTTCATCATATTTTACATTAATAATCATTGTTTTTATATATCGTCTACAATTCTCTAATTACGTCTATTTGTTCAATTTTTTATATGATATCGAATATTCATCGTAAATAGATGGTTTAAGATGCCAAAAAAAATATTTACTTGGTGAATATAATATATCAAATATTACAAATACATTATTTAGTTAAATAAATAACCAAAAACGGAAAATTCAAATCCGCGCTGGCGCGCGGATAGGGTCTAGTTCCTTTATTAATCTCAAAGTCGATATAGATTTCTTCTTTTTTTAATATATAAGATGTGTGTACGAATTTATTTATTGTTAAAGGGAAGTTATAGTTAGCCGCTGGTTGGTTCGACACCCCATAAATTTACTTTGTATTATTGTACTCATTATCCGTATAAAGGAGGACCATTGTTTTATTTGCACGTGTTTATGTAATGTATGTATCGTCACTCCACACCAAGTATATAATCGATAGTAGTCTCTGATTATGTTGGAGTTGTATTACTAGACTAATGTTACTTCGACGTTACACCAATTTAAACCCCAAAACAACAAAACGACCCTTGTGTAACACAAATTCACTGTTGTTGTATCTCACTTGCGATTTTCCAGCAATGATATGAGGCGGTTTTGGATATTGCAATAATTAAAAGTTCTGAATACAATCAGAACATTAACTCACACTCACCCACAGAAAAAAACGATACGTACTTCCATTTTCTACTACAAAACTTGGTATTACATAAAATTGAGGTTTATTGAATACAATAGACATTAATGAGTGGCTTACAAGTTACAAGTATGAACCAGCCATGTAACAGAATTCATCTGAACAAATGTGACAAGTTTTTTTATTTTCTTCAGGTCTATGGATGGTCATCCTTTTTTGTAATTAAAATGAAATATAAGCATTTCTTGATAGTTACTACTCTCTACGTTTCTAAATAAGTGTTATTTTGACATTTTTCACACATATTAAGAAAGTAACAAAAATATATGTAATTTGTTATTAATTATACTTCTCTAACCAATAGTATTTGAGGTCAATAAAATTATTTATAAAATCAATGCAATTTTCAATTAATTTTCAGTTGAAAGTAAATATAATTTACATTTAAATTGTAAAACGATATTTTTTGTAACAAGAAAAAAATTTAAAATGACACTTATTATGAAACAAATGAAATATATGATAGGTTACATTCGTCTCTGTAGTTCTGGAACTAAAACCAAACTATCTCCTTGAAAGATTTTCCTATTTCCCAAACGCCAGCTTGATTGCAAAGCTCAAATTAAACTTACAGTCTGGCGTGTTAGGTGATGATCGATTGTAGGAGTATATATTATGTCCATTACTCCATTCCACGTGCACCAAACTAGAACTATAACCAAAACTCATTACGTTTCGGTACGGTAAAATTATTACTTGATATTTTGTTTGAATTAGCCTGATTTCAGATAAGAAGGAATCAACATAGAATTATTTAAATAAGACAAAATATAATATGTGTATATGGGATATTTGTCACTTTTAAATGATTAATTTGCTAAAATAGAATTAGTTGATTCAATTCGGTTACACTAAATTCATGTTCGATTTTGTTTTCAGATATACCTAAATAGTATCTTTCAATTCATTTTACATCATCAATTTTAGGAGAATAACCGAGAAAATATATTTTTGGTTTTCTTATTTAAGTTCTAATGGTTGTCCCTATAAAGTTGAACAAAATATATTGTTTGTTTGCACACAAAAAAAAAACACACAAAAAAAAACATAAAACGAAAAATGACTTTTGCGAGTTTTTGTACCACGCCGTGTAACTTTTGAACTGTTATTACGGAAGTCATTGACATCCGTTAAAAGGAACATAACTGACACACATCTCGTATCTTGATTTTTTTTTCTTTGCATGTTATAGAAAAATGAGAAGAAGATTCCAAACTGATGAGCTGAAGTAGGATAAAAGGTATTAACTCGTTAATCATTTGCACCATAAATGACGTTTCTCTGGTTACAATTGGAAATCAAGAAGAAAAAGGAAATATTATTTGGTAAATGAGTGAAATAAAAATATAAACACATAGAAATGGGTAGCCAGAGAGAGAGAGAGCGTTGAGTGATGTGAAGCTTGAGCCTTTGCATTAACTCCTCTCAACGCTCTGTTTCTCCTTTATATCCCACTTTCCTTCTTTCCCTTTGTCACCTCCAAATCTCACAGGCAAAACACTTAACCATGTCGCCTCCCAAAATGCCTGATCTCTCGACCTCCACGAAGCACAAATATGTTAAACTCGGTTACCAATACCTAGTCAACAACTTCCTCACCCTTCTTCTGATTCCAATCCTAGCATACACCGCCCTTGAGCTTTTCCGAATGGGTCCTGAAGAGATCCTCAACCACTTGAACTCACTCAACTTCAATCTCCTTCACATCCTATGTTCCTCTTTCCTCATCATATTCGTTTCAACCGTTTACTTCATGTCCAAGCCACGCACCATCTACCTTGTTGACTACTCTTGCTTCAAACCTCCCGTCACTTGCCGTGTCCCGTTCGCTACGTTCATGGAACACTCTCGTCTCAACCTCATAGACAGTCCAAAGAGCGTTGAGTTCCAAATGAGAATCCTCGAACGATCTGGCCTCGGAGAAGAAACTTGTCTCCCTCCAGCTATTCACTACATCCCTCCAACTCCAACGATGGATGCCGCTAGAAGCGAAGCAGAGTTGGTTATCTTCACTGCCATGGACGATCTCTTCAAGAAAACAGGTCTTAAACCCAAAGACATCGACATACTCATTGTTAACTGCTCTCTTTTCTCACCAACGCCTTCTCTCTCGGCCATGATAATCAACAAGTACAAGCTCAGGAGTAACATCAAGAGCCTTAACCTCTCCGGGATGGGATGCAGCGCTAGTCTTATCTCTGTTGATGTAGCACGTGACTTGTTACAAGTTCATCCTAACTCCAACGCTGTGATAGTTAGCACTGAGATCATTACTCCTAATTACTACCAGGGCAAAGAGAGAGCTATGTTGCTCCCAAACTGCCTTTTCCGCATGGGAGCAGCGGCTATTCTTCTCTCTAACCGCAGATCAGACAGGTGGAGAGCTAAGTATAACCTCTGTCACCTTGTCAGGACCCACCGGGGTGCGGAAGACAAGTCGTACTATTGCGTTTACGAGCAGGAAGACGATGAAAGTCACGTCGGAATCAACTTGAATAAAGATCTCATGGCCATTGCTGGAGAAGCCTTGAAGTCTAACATCACCACCATAGGTAACTCAAAATCCTTATTACAATATGCTTTGATTACATGATTTTCTTTTCATTCCTAACGATATACTCCCTTGCACCATGATTAACCAGGGGTTCTTAGAGTGAGGTTCTTAACAGAAGTTAAGAAACTGTTTCTTAATTTTTAACTAAAAAAGCTAAGAACCGGTTCTTAAATAAGGACTTTAAGAACCGGTTCTTAGTTTTTTTAGTTAAAAGTTAATAAACAGTTTCTTAACTTCCGCTAAGAACCCCATCCTAAGAACCTCGGTTTAATTATACTCTTAGTTGCAGGATACTTTTACAAGATTTCTATTATTTTCAAATGTAAAATATTTTAAACATGTTAATTTTAACTTTATATTTTACAATCATTTTTATAAAATAGTTAAATAATTTTTTTATTTTTAAAAAAAATTCTCTTGAAAAAAAAACAATTTATTTTTTAGTTTTACTCATAACAGCATACATTATAAACCGATGGAGTATCATTAACTATAAGAGCTGGATTGGGCCAACACTTAGTGCATTTAATTCACATCTTTAGGAATAAATATTTTCAGTTTTTCAAGAAAAAAAATATTTGTGCAAAACGCAAACATAAAATGGAACAAATTCTGCTTTAAAATGTTTAAGAGTTCATATGAAATATATATATACACCTGCTGGACTCTGACACAAACACAGTGGTCACTCATCAGGACCAAAAAACACAGTTGCAGCTTAGTTTATATCGTAAATTTTAAATTGTATAATATTTTCTAAGAGTTGATAACTTTATATCACTTTTTTTTTTAACACCAACTTTATATCACTATGATCATGTTTTTCTTCTTCTTGAATTAACACAAGTACTGGATTGAATAGGTCCTTTGGTCCTACCGGCATCCGAACAGCTGCTCTTCCTCACGTCTCTCATCGGACGTAAAATCTTTAATGCAAAGTGGAAGCCGTACATACCAGATTTCAAGATGGCTTTGGAACATTTCTGCATTCACGCTGGAGGTAGAGCGGTGATCGACGAGCTGCAGAAGAGCCTGCAGCTATCGGCAGAGCACGTGGAAGCCTCGAGAATGACGTTGCATAGGTTTGGTAACACATCCTCGTCTTCGTTGTGGTATGAGCTTAGCTACATCGAGGCTAAAGGGAAGATGAAGAGAGGCGACAGGGTTTGGCAGATCGCGTTCGGGAGTGGATTCAAGTGTAACTCAGCCGTGTGGAAATCTAACCGTACGATCAAGACACCAACGGAGGGACCATGGTCGGATTGTATCGACCGATACCCTGTCTTTATCCCTGAAGTTGTCAAACTATGAGCATGCCTCTCTCTCTTTTCGGTGATACGTTTCAATAAGGTTGGAATATGATAGAGAAAAGTGAAAAGACGATACGAATACCATAAAAATGTTCATATCTGCGTATACTTTCACATCTCTATTTTTTCATTTGAAGTATTTATTTTTCTTATTTCTTTTTAGATTCTCGTGATGTGTTATTTGTGATTTATCAAATGCTACTTTTCTCCTCTTTTTTAGAAATTTGGAATAATACTTCTCTTTCTCTTAACATTGCCTTGAATGTGCTTATATACCTGAGGCCTGAGCTAACAAAAGAAAAATGAACAGAACAGAGCAAGCAAAAGAAAAATAAAAGTTTTTGGGTTTGACCAATAAAAGCTATGTAATCAATAGTATTAGGTAATAGGGGGGAGTTCAATAGGGGCCAGGCCATGTGGTTGTACAGTTGATAGACTTGACAGCCTACTAAAATCCAATTTAACTTTGTGCACGGAAATTCTGGTGAGAACCTTAAAGTGGTGAATCGTTTTCTTTAGTTTTAATTTCTGTCTGGTTTTTATATACCTTTTGATCGTACAAATAGTCAAATACGTAATTGGTTACACGAATGGCACGGGTTAAACAAGTTTACTAAAAATATTTAGCACATTCATTTTTTTTTTTTAATTTAGCACATTCATATTTAACGTCTTAAATTAAAAACACAGAAGCAAACAAGTCTACAGACCCATCTTCATTTTCTTGTATGACTAGGAAATTCCGACCGTTTATTATGCATTTGCTAAACCAGTATTATTAAGAATTGATATGTCTATGTAGGTATGTCTATGGACTGACCTGAAAAGTTTTACAATCACAAAAATAGGAGTTAGAATAGAAATTTAAAAACCTGAGTGTTGTAGCAAAAGATCTACAAGATTACGTCAATATGCGACGAAGATATTGTTTAGACCATAAATTAGCTCGTTTCCTATCTAACTCTATTCAAATTTATTTTATGAGAGGTACTATAGTGTCTCGACACATGTGTGTGTTTTTGAATTCTCCTCACTTCAAGTCTTCAATGTGTATTTGGCGGACCAATCAGTCACGATGCACACATATTTTTAGTGCATTCCGGAACAGACCTAACATGCATTGTCATCCCTAGAAATAAATGAATGAGACTTGTGGAAGTGGTAAGAGAGATGCGTTGTCAGTCTCGCCATAATTGGATTGGGAAAGATAACTGCAATATAACACTGGCCATTCTTTTATTTCGGCAATAACTGAATATGCAAACAATATGTTGGTTATAGGTGAAACTGTAGTCTATTCATGTGGTTAGTTGTTGCCTCTACTCTCTTCCCAATGCTATATTTTACCCACACCTCTGTATTCTTAAAGTCGTTAGATTCTTTGCTGTTTTATCCACACCTCTCCATCCTTACACATCCCAATTTTTACCCCTGATAAAATCTGGGAATCGGTATATAGTGCGTAATATGGAAGGTATAATTCAAAAATCTAACGGTGAAGTTTTTTCAAAGAACTAAGAAAAAATTAAAGAGGAACAAATTGTTAATGAGAGTTTCCTGTCCTACCAACATCTTTGGTTTTACGCCTTAAAACAAATCCACCAAATAAGAAATTAAACTAGACCCTGATCCGCGCGCCAGCGCGGATATGAATTTTCAGTTTTTAATTATTTATTTTATTAAATGATGTATTTGTAATATTCGTTCATATTATAGTCATTAAGTAAATATTTTTTTTTTGCATCGTAAACTATCTATTTTTTTATGAATGTGTGATATCATATAAAAAATATAAAAAATGAGTATAGAGTTAATTAGATAATTT
>NC_027752.1:14383966-14386521 GCF_000695525.1 Brassica oleracea var. oleracea
ATATATTTACAAAAATATTGTTTGAAAGAAAATTCATTTGTCTTTCAAATATAAAATGAAAATATTATAATTAAATAATAGAAAATATAAATAAAAACTATAAATTTAGCAAATAACAACGGAGTTATATTATGCTAAAATTTTCTTTCTAACAATTTATCAAAAGATAAATGAGTTATGAGCAAATAATACCATATAATTTTTAAAAACATAGCCATTCTTAAATATTTTTTGAATAAATAATTATTTTTAAATTTAATCAACTGAAAATAATATCCGTACAATTGTGTGAGTCAAATTCTAGTTTTATTGATGCATGTTATATATTAGTGCTGCATGTTTTAGGTAACATTTTAATGATGCACGTTTTTAAAAATCTCTATTATTAAAATTATGCTCGTAAGGATAACTCATGAGTTATGAGCAAATAATACCATATAATTTTTAAAAACATAGCCATTGTTAAATATTTTTTGAATAAATAATTATTTTTAAATTTAATCAACTGAAAATAATATCCGTACAATTGTGTGAGTCAAATTCTAGTTTTATTGATGCATGTTATATATTAGTGCTGCATGTTTTAGGTAACATTTTAATGATGCATGTTTTTAAAAATCTTCATTATTAAAATTATGCTCGTAAGGATAACTCATAAGTTTTTTTGGTTAATTAAATGATATTATGTCCAAATTTATTTAAGGATATTTCATTAAGGTAACTGAAAAAGACAAACAATAAAATTGAAAGTTTAAATTCATTTAAACATATTTCATTAATGTAACTGAAAAGACAATTAATAAATTAGACAGTTTTATTCGTTTTAGAATATTTCATAAATGCAACTGAAAAAGACAAGAAAAAAAGGAGTTTAATTAATGAAGTAAGAACATTTTAAAATGAGTACTTCTCTTTTAATAATATAGATATACCATTCGAAAATGCGTTAATGAGAGTTTCCTGTCAACATCTTTGGTATTACGCCCTAAAACAAATCCACCAAATAAGAAATCAAATATACCACTCGAAAATGCGTTATGAATGAAGATTTTCTACAAGAATACATTAGGGTTAACCATATCTCAAGCAGTGGCGGATCTAGAAGTTTTATTAGTCGGGGGCACTTTAATAACTAACTCGTTTAGATAAAATAAATTATAACTACATAAAATCATGAATCAAGACATGTCGAAATTTTTTTAAAAATCAAAATTAATTTTATTTTGTTTTGATTGGGCTTTTTAAAACTAAACTTATCTTTCTTTTTAGAATGGACTACGTGAGATTTATGGTCATAAAATAATGGTGTTTTAGATTATTACTTCTTTTGTGATCTTATATACATACATAACTATATTTAATTAAACATGTAATTTTTTTAAGTAATAGGGGGCACGTGCCCCCGTAGTGAACTATGTACGTCCGCCCCTGATCTCCGCTATGATTGGTTTAACGAACATGAACAGTAAATCACCACCGTGGCTCTCACCGATGAGTTGTAGACGAACTGTCTTAATTACTACAAATCTTGAGTATAAATTATGTTCAGTCGTCCTAGATTTGTGGAGTGAAACAAACAGAAACTGCAAGCAGAGTTTCCTACCATTTAAATTTGGATGAATAATAATCATTTTCTCGTAACAACTAAAATTAACGGTCGAACCAAAGTGAGTTCTCCAACTTTTGCAAGGAAATGGTACGTGTTTTTCGGGTTAAAGTATGTGCCTCCAATCCCCTATATATTAAAGAAGAAGCATTTTTAAAACTTACCTTAAAAGTTTATTGGCAAGGAATGTGACGTGATGACGTGGCTTCACGAGAAGCTTTTATTTAGTAAAATGCTTAGGTGTCACGCAGAGAACGTTTCTCACCAAAACTGTGAATTTAATGCGTTCACACTAACATTCCTTTAAAAGAACTTTATACCATCTATACTTTTCTCGACGAATACTTTTATGTGATAAACCTTCAGCTTCAAGTTCGATTAGTTGATTTATCAATCCTGTCAATATAATCATAGCATCAATAAAGATTCATTATTCCTCTATACGTTTATGTTAAAAACGGTAACCCATCTGATCTATCGCCTTTAAGTCGATAGATCCGTAGAGACGACAAAGCGATGAAACTTTAGTACGATGCCAAGTGTTAATGAAAGAACCCTTTTCTCCATACCTACTTTCATGCATTTAGCAGAGCACTCACGTTCTTGAGAACCGTCTCTCATTGCTGAAAGAGAACGTTGAAAATCTATTTCTAGATAAATGTGTTGTATTCGGTTTTGTTACTGCTAGAGGAGGTAATCTCTGTTTCGAGGAGACTGAATCACTGTAAATCGTCTCGGCTTAGTGTATTAGTCTTCTAGAGCAAGAAATATAAGCATGCGAGTGTCACCACCTTCACCGCCGTGAGAGCTCTGCATTAGACGACCTTGAATATGAGAAGAAACTTCTAGGAACAAACCACCAGCAAGTCTCACGTGATGGTCGCATCGGGAACAACCTTTACAATTTAGATGGTCAAATAACCTTCAATTTATTTTACTATGCAACTAT
>NC_027752.1:14387163-14412068 GCF_000695525.1 Brassica oleracea var. oleracea
AAACTTATTTGATGGTACGTATAAAATACGATTAATAATATGATAACACATATTTTTGTAACCTATGATGACACATATAGAATATATAATAGTGATTAGGGGTGGACGTTCGGGTTCGTTTTCGGGTCTGTTTGGGATTTCGTGTTCGGTTCAGATCTTTGAGGATTCGGTTCGAATTTGGATAACCAATTTAAATTATTTTAAAAAATTTAAAATTTATTATATGCTTTAATTTTTTAAAAAATCTATAAACAATAGAATATATTACATATAAATTTGAATAACATATGTCAGAGTACTTAACTTAACATATAAATTGGTTTGGTTTAATTATTTGGATAGATAATTAATAATTATTTAAGTATTTTTGGAGTACTAAGTATATTTTAACTATTTTAGATATTTACGTTTGATTATTTGTATATATTTTCAAGTATTTAAACGAACTTAAAAGTATCATATATATTCTGGATGTTTTTATATATATTAAATCTAAAAATAATTAATATATACGTATATAAATTTATTTTGGATACCAAAATACTTATGTTCGGATCGGATTAGGTTTCAGTTTTTCAAATACTAAAATTTTGAACAATTCAGATATTTAATTAATTTGGCTTCGAATTTATACTACTTATTCGATTGGGATCAGTTCGGTTCTTCGAATTTGATTTTTGTATTCAACTTTAAATAGTGACATAAAAAACAAATAGCATCATATTTTTTAAAATGCAGGAAGGCGCATATCAAAATGTTAGAATTTATAATTACAGTTTGTTTCGAGAACTCCTTTAACAATATCAGCCCATATATCTTTGGGCTAGATACCAAACCCCATTTAAACCTGTTTGATTTATCACATTAAGGCCACAAATTCTCTGTGGTCATTGGTAAATATGTATTTTGTGGTCTATCGAATGCCATCCCTATCATTTTAGCTTCCTAGAAATACTTTTTTTTTTTTTTTTTCCTAGAAAGACTTTGATTGCTCTTTATATTGATTTGTGGATTTTACTACAAACAATTATACTATTCTACGAAGATCCACATCTGATAATTTCACACGAACTATATATATTAAACTGTTCCATAAAAAATCACATCTAAAACTTGTACTTGAATTACGCCATTTTTTTAAAAATAACATTATTTTCACCTATATAAAATAGTTATAGATCTCATTGACAGATTTCCTGATATAGAATCATAATTGTTTCTTAAATCAAATCGGTGGACAAAGACCAAAGAAAAGCAAACCATATATTGTTTATGGACTCGCCAAGATTTTCCCAACTATTTTGTAATTTTTCCCTTGGCTATATGTGAGTCAGTGACAGAAATACTTGGTCACAAAAATTTGTAGCCATGATCGTGGCTAATTTCTAGTGTAAATTGGATGGGATGTTATAACCGCAGAGTCTTCCAAAAATATCACACATGTTCAAAGGTACGTGTATGGTTCTAGTGCTCAAAGCTAGTTACTAATTTTGAATGAGGTATCTTTAACTTTATCTTTACTGACCAAAAAATGGGGTCTTTTTGGTATTTGTTATTTCTTTCTTTTTTGGTAAAGGTGTCGTTTTTCTTAACTTAACAATAAAAAGTTTTTATTTGCAAGTGTTCCAAAGAACTATCTATTTTGCATATTAATATTTTACTAGGATAACACATGCGCTTTGCGCAAGGTGAATTTATATGAAAATTATTTAAGAAATATCGTATGGAAAAATAAAATATTCTTGATCGTATTAATATTTTTGGCCCTTAAACAATTTTTTTTAAATTTTTTTTGTTAATTACATAATTTGTTTACTAATGAGCTGATTTCATTTTTAAAAATATTTTAGGTCAAAATATTTAGGCCGAAAAATCTCAGACCTACTATTTAGTTACAATGAAACTATGTCAGTTTGGCTTTATATCATGATTTAGCAATTTTAAAGTTAATTATGGCTATGAGAAGTTTACGTTCACGTGCCAATCCTATATATCTTCAATATTTTTCTCATTTTTGCTGTTTTTTTTAATTTTTGTTATTACTCGATATAAATATTAATTTTTGAGTTTATTCACATTTTGTTATTTTGTTTTGGCCTGAGATTTAAAAAATAAGATTTAAAATTATTAAATAGATACATACTTAGGTTAAGATCCGCGTCTTGTGCCGAAGGAATATTTTATATTTATTACTTATTTTATGTTTTTCTGCATATTATGAAATAATAAAATAATAATTATATATTAAATAACTAATAAATCAGTTACTATTATGTAATAAATTGGTGTGCGCATATAAATCAAACGATCGCTCTTGTTTATTCGCAATCATTTTAGGATAAATAAATCAAAATAATCAATCTTATCTATCGTATATGATATTAACATAGATATATATTATACTTTTAATATGTATATTTATTAAATAAGGTTTCTACTCATATAATTTTATGATTATTTGCATATTTGTGTAACAAAATTTTACAGCAACGATTTGTTTTAATGTGGAATGTTTAGTGGTTTCAATAATTTATAATCATTTAAAAAAAAAACAATGAAGATTCCAAAATTAAAATATTAACTTTTCAATATATGTTCAACGCATATATCAAAATATAAGTATGTATTTTCATATGATGTATAGTTTAGTTTAAACGATATGAAATATATATATACATATATATAATATATTAACATAAACACCTATTAAAATAAAATTATTCATTCATATAATTTTATAATCATTGTATCTTATTATAGAAAAAATTTTAAACCTTGATCACAAAAGTTTATGTGAGACTTTTAACAGTTTTAGTAATTTATACCCGTTTTGAAAAATTAAAAATACAACATATATAAAAAAATCTAAAATTTTATTATATGATCAATGTAATTGTGTAATTTATTTTAATAATAAATAATTAAACAAAAATGATATAAAATATACATATTGTTAGCAAATCTTTATTATCTAAAATCATTAATTGCTATATATATTTTAATCACATTAGATAATTTTGTAGGTTTTAATTAATGAAAGAATATATAATAATTTTAATTTGATAAATGAATGGTGCATAATAGACATACTATATAATATAACATTTCCTCGCAATTTAATTTTGGACTAACAAAATCTCAATTGATTTTCAGGCCACCACGTAAGCAAAATTAGTATTGCAATTACGTGACAACTTTGCATGATACTTTTTTTAATTAGTAGAAACTATATGTTATAATTTTTTTAAATATTTTTCTATTAATACACAGGGGATAAGTGACAGTGTCTCGTGTATAGTAACTTTTCATTAATTTTTTTTGTAGTTAAAGAATATTTACAACCCGGCCGAAATCTTTCCTACCAGAAAAGAATGAAATAACAAAAACCACAAAAAGTCTTCAATAAACAAAACTGAATAAGAGAAAGGAAAAAATTGAGGGAAGCGACAAAATGGACCACACAAGAAATCCATTGGATAAAGAATCAGACCAATCAAAACACTATTACAAGGATCATCTTCAGAACTCAACCAATTAAAATCCAGATAAGGCAAAGGTGGGTCCCAATTGAAGACATAAACACCCAAAAAGTGCATTAAAATACTTCAAAATCCACTGACAAATGAGAACGCACTACATGCGGGGCATGTCCTCTCAGTCTCAAACACTCATTGCCCAATACTATACCCTAGGAGTACACACTATATCTAACTTTTTGCAGAGAGCAATAATTTGAAGAAAATATTCAATTATTGAAGTTGAACCCCCTCGTGCTCTCTCATTTCTCGAGCTTGTGAAAAAGATGAAAAATTTGGCGAATGCTGTTGGAGCCAAGACGGCGAGGGCTTGCGACAGCTGCGTGAAGAAGCGGGCACGGTGGTACTGCGCCGCTGACGATGCTTTTCTATGCCAGTCTTGCGACACTTTGGTCCACTCAGCGAACCCTCTCGCTCGCCGGCACGAGAGGGTTCGTTTGAAGTCGGCCAGCCCCGTGGCCACAAAGTATAGCAGCCACAACCACTCAGCTTCTTCTCCACCGCTTGAAGCTGCAACGTGGCATCAAGGGTTCACTCGTAAACCTCGGACTCCACGTGGGTCTGGTAAGAAAAACAATTTGTCGATATTTCATGATTTGGTTCCGGAGATTAGTGCAGAGGATCAGACGGACAGCTACGAGATCGAAGAGCTGCTGATCTGTCAAGTGCCGGTTCTTGATCCCATGGTGGCTGAGCAGTTCTTAAACGATGTCATTGAGCCAAAGATCGAGTTTCCTATGATTACAATCGATGATCAAGAGGACGAAGACAACGCTGAAAGTTGTCTGAATGGTTTTTTCCCGACCGACATGGAGCTTGAGGAGTTCGCTGCTGACGTGGAGATTCTACTCGGTCGCGGGTTAGACGTCACAGAGTCCTATGCGATGGAGGAGCTAGGGTTGTCTAATACAGAGATGTTTAAAATCGAAAAAGACGAGATTGAAGAAGAGGAAGGAGAAGAAACAAAAGCCATGAACATGGGAATAGGCTGCGGTGAGGATCGGGGCGATGGGGATGGAACTGTGGCGTTTGAGCTGAGGTTTGATCACGACTCACACAACACATACGAAGAAGAGGCGATAAAGAATGTTGAATGTATTAAGGTGAAGGAGGAAGAGCAAAAGAATGTTCTAATGCTGAGTTTAAACTACGAGTCGGTGATATCAACTTGGGGAGGCCAAGGTCAACCGTGGATGTCAGGAGAGCCACCAGAACGAGACATAGACATCAGTGACAAGCCAGTTGTTTCCATGGTATGTTATAGAAACTCAATTCTTTGTAAATCAAAGTGAGTTTTCTTTATATTTCAAATGAATATATTAGTCCGGGGTGCTTATATATTACTTTAATTAGGTTCAAGTTAGATGTGGTAACCTAACAACATGGCCTGGAAATATTGAAGGATCGAAATAATTAAGTAAATTAAAAAAATAATTTAGAGGTTTATGTTCATATATATTAACTCAAAACATTTGGGAACTCAAGGGTAATGTTTCATTTGGCTAACAAAGTTGAGTTGAAAATGTGTTTCCCAGGAAATAAATGGAGGAGAAAGTCATCATAAGCATTACGTTGGTGGATGTTTACCATCAAGTGGGTTTGGGGATGGAGGAAGAGAAGCTAGGGTTTCGAGGTACAGAGAGAAGAGGAGGACGAGATTGTTTTCAAAGAAGATAAGGTACGAGGTACGTAAACTGAATGCAGAGAAACGACCTCGAATGAAAGGAAGATTCGTTAAGAGAGCTTCACTTGCTCTATCTGCTGCAAGTTCACCATTGGGTGTGAATTACTGAATATCCTAGCTATTTGGCTATATCTCACTTTACCTTTTAAATTGAATGTTTTTGGTTGACTTTTTTCTTCTGCAACGACAGAAGTTTTTTTGCACTTAATTGTGCTTTGTGGGCTTGATATGTACATAGGGAACCAAATAATGTGACTTGTATGAATAGAGCTGATGTATATATTATCTGGTAATAAGAATGTGACAAGGCACTTCCATTGTTAAAATTATTTAGTTTAACCATGTTTATCTCTCAAAGCCGAAACTGGACGAACAAATTGTCTCAAATCATAACTGAGCCGATTTTCTTAAAATATGTAACTCACCACCACATTTACACTTATATGTAACAAAGGGAATGAGTTGCCTGACAAGCTACATTAAGCACAATGAACCAAGATATATGTCGTCCCTACCAACATATACATGTAACGTTTTTTATGTTGAGTCCAGTTCCATTTTAATCTCTAGCTAAGATTAAATTGACAACTAACTACCACACAAGCGTGTATTGCAGCAAACAACCTACCTATCAGTGCCTATACAAAATATCCTCATACATCATTATCGAGGAGCAATTATTGATTTAAATCTGTGGTACATAAGAAATGTTACTTTTGGTGGCGCTTAACATTTTGGTAAGATGGGTTACTTCAAAGATTTTTTTTTTTTGGAAAAGCTAACGTATGATTATCTAAAGTTACAGGTTAGGAAAGTATGAGTTATACATCGAAGAAACTTTCAAAGATAAGAGAAATCTTTTCGTTTTTGTTTCTATTTCTATAAAATGATGAAAAAGGTTCATTTCATAAAAAGACAGGACACAACTAAAAGATGTAGAAGTCACATCGTCGGATGTTGTTGTGTAGCTAAGAGTTGGGTCCGCATGAAGGAGCCTAGAGAGGCATTGGCTTTGTAACTTATATCACATTCAACCTTCGATTTGCCGCTTTTCTGTTACAGTTACTGGATAGTAGATAAAATGTGTACGTATTATGAAAAGTATTATTGGACAATATAATATTTATAAAGAACTATTTGGCAAAAATTTTAATATTAAAAGCATCTTCAAATTATCATACTTAGGTGTTATTATTCTTCAAAAACACTAATGTAAAACCTAATTAATCTTAATTGTGACTTAAAGCTCGTTATATCAATAAAGGTTTGAATTCTGTTCGGTATAATAATCTTATTCTAGGTCAAAATAAGAATTTTTTTTTCTTGAACGTTATAACTATGGATCTAAAAGCTTGTAAATTAATTTAATTACAGTCATAAATAAGAAACCCTAATATGGGTTTTCCTCAATCGAATATCTTTATAATTTTCTTGCTTTTTTGAAGTACTAATTCTCGGTTATCCAGTTATCCTCAAGAAAAGGCTTCTTAATTAATTTATTTATCCGAGAAAGAAAAGGCTTCTTAATTAATTAAGAAGTGTCTTGCTAAAGAATGTTTAAAGGAGGTATAGTAAAAATCATATGCTGTAACAAGAAATCAGCAAGATAAGAGAAATTTATAAAAAATATATATATATCAAATTTGTTATAGATATGATCAAAAGTCATGAATCTATTCTACCACCAAAAATGTACTCACAGAAACATGAAATTAATCAAATATCAAAGTATACGGTATACCAATGACTCTCAATGTGGACATTCTTAAACAAAACCACCAAAACTTGCAAGTTGATCAATATCTCGAATACAAACACAAGAAAGAATCATATGATATGATTTTAATATATTTACGCTGTGTAAACGTAACGTTTGGTTTGATGGTGTCTTAAGCTTATGAGATTAAATGTTCAAATATTATTTATTAAAAGACTCTAAGATTTTGAAATAGTTTTGGCCAAAATCAGTGTTTTTAAAACCGGACCGGAAGCTGAACCGGAAATATTTTGGGTCACGTTTTAATAGGGTTCGACCGGGTCAAATCTGGTTCAATAATATAGTTTAATATTTTTTAGTATGTAAATATAAAAATAATATTATTAAATATGATGCATAGTTAAAATATAAATCAATTTTGAACATAAAATATTATAAATATAAATTAGTTTCTTGTTTATATGAATGGTTTATAGATTTTTTATAGTTTTAGTGGTTTTTATTGGTTTAATAACTTTGAAATATAATCCGGCTATGTGGCCGGTTCATGGTCGAACCAATTACTAGATCAACCCGGCTATATAACCGGTTCATGGTCGAATCCGGTCCAACCATCGGGTCGGTCCGGTTTTAAAAACACCGGCCAAAATAGATAATTTGTTCTCGACAGACGAAAAAGCTGTGAATCCCATCTTATTTGGACCAAATCAATAGAGAGATTTACAAAGATTGAAAGGGCAATTGGACCCACCAATTAAATTGAAGTTTTGGAATTTTATAATAATTTACTTCATATTAAGACAAGGGTGTCTCATGGCTGGCTGTGTGGGCTGGAAACTGAAGTGACATGTTTGTGGTCCTCTCATCTTTTAAAAAGTCCTTTCAAAATTTACAATCCATCTTAAAACAAAATGAGTAAATTCCATAACGTGAGGGACCGTCATTCTGATTGAACCCCGTTTGGCATCTCCCGTTTTATCCTATGATGTTTTCATAAGGACCCGTCCATAATATATTTACTTCTTCTTATAATCCATATGGCTTATAATCATTACTATACTATTAGACATTGGTAAGCGACTAGTGATGCTAAAATGAGATTATGTTGAAGTGTATATTCCTCATATTTTATTAAAAAATGTCATTATTTTAAATGCCATTCTATATGATTTTACACTTGCTATCTTTTATTATCCTTCAGAATGACTAATACTTTTTATTTAATTATTTTCATTTAATTAATTATAAATTAAATAAAGATATATTAATATATGTTATAAAAATCCATGCGAAAATGTCAAAATGACATCTTTTTAATTGAAGAGCGTATAAAATACAGACTTATGCCATATAACTCAATTTCATCCCAAAAAGTAATACATATATTTTAACGTCCCCATAGTTAATGGCTTTAGGCTCACTTATTCGGTCCGTAAATACTATGTGCGATCGATATCTTTATTTTTTTGGAAGTCTGAGATTTATTTACTTACTGTACAATTACCATATGATTTTTTCTTTGTTTTTGCCGATGTATCGCGAATCGCTTTCCGATAAATTATACATTATTCCATTATTCTAGATGAAACACGTTTAATCATGAATTTTGTAAACAAGTGATTGAAAAGACATCTTGATTTTGAGTGTAACTAGTGACCAAAAAATGAAAAGTAATAATACATTTTTTACTGTTCTTAATTTGTTTTACCATTTACAAGGAATTGTTTTTCCTTTGCATTCCTTCTTATTCTTTTTATTTTAGAGGAATATAGAACAAATTTGTTTCTCACTAAAATTGATAGGGAATCATTTTTCTTTTCATTCTTTTAATTTTATTCCTTTGCATTTTTTCCGTACTCATTATGATGTAGATAAACAATCGGCTAATTTGTGAAATAACAAACAAAAAAGAGAAACTAATTTTTTAGAGAAAAGGCAGAGAGATAGGAAGAGAAGGAGAGAGTGTGTAATTTTAGTAAGATAATGAATTATTGTTTTTCTTGTTGGCTATCTCACCTACTAATTTCCCATAAACAAATCAGTTCTTTTAATTTTTCTTTTTGTCAGCTCAGTTCTTTTAAATATTCCTACATAGACATAAATTACAACTATATAAAGCCTAGTTGGATTATGCAACTTCTTCCACTAAGCCCGCGGCAACCTGCCCGAACTCCATAATAGTTTCCTACGTACGTGGGCTTACCAAAAGAATATTAAGACAAAACTTCATGGACCAGTGAGTAATAAATGGTCCGAAAATGAGTGATTGGAGGTAAATTTTAGCTTTTCACCCATAAATAAATCAAAGCCCAAAGGGACGTCGGCTCTCTTCATCTTGTATGATCAGGTGGATCATAGCCATTTTAGCTTTCCTATCTTACATTTTCTTTTACTAAAATTATAACCAAAGCAGCATTACTGCAGGTTCCAAAAAGGTTTTTAAAGGTTTTGGGTCCCACAAAAGTTGAAAACCCGGTTGCAAAAAGCTTGAATGAAGAAACGATCGTGGTGGGTTTTGTCAACTGTTCGCGGGCCCCACCGACACGTGACGGCCTGCGATTGGTTTATTTTTTAATTGTTTTTTTTTTAAATCAGCCGAGAAAAAAAAAAAAAAATTAGAAACCCAAAAAAGGGTTTCACCGATAATGATGCATGGATTTATTTCACTATGAATTGCTAGTTGTGTTTTTCTTCCTGACAGGTGGAAAGTTTGAAGAGACATGTAAGGATACCATGCTTTTAGATTAATCATCTAAAAATTATAGAGTTTGGTTAAATAAGAAAATACGAAACCTTAAAAAGAGTACATTCAGGAATAAGTCATCAGAGGACTGCATGACCTTGAGCTAGGCGCAGGCTGTAGGTGTCGATTTCACGGCAGAAAATATTAGGGTTAACTTTCTCAGAAAAATATATATTAGGGTTAATTCTTGTCTATGTAGTATATGGCCTTAAGTATTTATCAATTATCTGTACGGTTAAACCCTTTTTCAAAAAAAAAAAATTTATATTGCACGGTTACTTTGACATTGGGCACATCGTTCAATTCCATCTAAGGCATTGATCCACTCAGAGGAGTCACTATTTGCCCACACGCCTCGACCTAAAATATTGCTACAAGTATCACAGGTACATGTTCCCTTTTTTGGGTCTGCATGTCCCAGCAATACTCATGGAACATGGTTCTATGCGTATCATGTGTTATCTATGCTTGGTTTACTGCTACTGTAACCGATTCAGTGTTTTACTTTTTTGATAACGTAATTGATGCGATGTTCGACACTAGTTAACCTTTCTTCGTTACTGTCTCATCGAAGACTTTCTTTTCCCTTTTATCATATAGCTAATTTCTTAACGTTAAAGAGACAACTTTTACGTCATTTGGGGTTTCTTAGGTGGGTCTTTTAGTTAATTAGGATTAAAAAAGAAAAATTGGCAATTACCTTAAGCAACGACTCTTAATTAAGCGACAGAAGAGACGTTTCTTAAAGGACACGCGTCAGCTTGATATCATATGGGAAAAGAAAACGAAGGGAGAAAAAATCAGTTTCGAATCGACAAAGAAAATGGTCGGTTCCTTTCTTCGACGAAGCGAAGACAATCGTGGGTTGCTCTCCTCGACGACGAAGCAAATCAGCGGTGGTGGCTCTCCTCGACGACGATAAAAATCATCAAATGCTGCTCAGGCGAATCAAATTGTCGGTTCTTCTCCTCGATGAAGCGAAAAAATCGTGGATTCTTCTCCTCGACGATGAAGCAAATCCGCGGTGGTTCTCCTCGACAACGACGAAAATCGGCGGTTGCTGCTCAGTCCAATCGAAAGGCAAAACTATGTAATTTTTTTTTTGAATCCTCAATTGGCTTAGTCGAATTGAAAGGTTTAAGCATGTGTTAGATTGTGCTCTTTTTGTTCGTGTCACAAGTTTTGTAAGTTAATTCTGAGTTCTTCAATTGCAGATGGAAGTCCATTGAAGAGACAATCATAAATTCTCTGCAGAGAGAATCGATCTTTTATCCAAACTCAGGTTTGATCATCATGTCTATTACTTTCTGTTCTTATTGGTTTAGTAGCTTCTCGTTAGGTTGTTTGGTGTCATGATGTAGATTCTTGAGAATGAAGAACGGTTTTGATCAATTTAAGGATGTTTGATAAATTCTATTTGATATGTTTCTGTCTTCTGTCTTAATAAGGATGGCTCAGGAGAGAAGAACGAAGTTCTTTAAACAAAAAAGGAGGAGAAGAGCAATACATGTAATACATTTCTCCTTTTTCTGTTCAATTGGTTAAAGTCTTTTGATTCTGGTTATGGTTGAATCTCGGTAATAAATGTTTTGGTTAGTGGTAGATAGTGGTTGTGTTAGGTAATAAATATAAGTTTTGTTTAGATAGAAATCGATGCTCTGGTTGTGATGTCAAAGTTGATTTGATAGGTTGTGATGAATGTGTTAGATATATGTCAAGTCTTTATGGTTGGTTACTCTTCTCTTCCATCTATTAAACATATCTCCTTCTTCTCTATCTTATCATCTTTAAACCATTGCTCTTCTCTTCCTTCTTCTCTTTCTACTCACCCTCTCTTCTTTGAAATTGCGGGTATGGATTCCAATCCATATATTAAGCACACTTATAATTTTGTTGAACTTCTTAATAGTCAACAAAATATTGTCTTTGGTTTAGGATAAGATAGTGTCGAACTATCTTTCTCACAAGTTCCTCTATTTGGCACTCAACGAAGTGAAGCTTCAAACTTTGGTGAAGAGCCTCCTGCAGAGCGTAGAGAACAAAGGACGTGGACGCCAACAGATGATGTAGTGCTCATCAGCTTGTGGTTAAACACGAGAAAATATCCTGTTGTAGGGAATGAGCAAAGATCTGGTGCTTTCTGGAAAAGAATTGCTGCATACTTTGCGGCAAGTCCGAAGATTGCAGGCAGTGAACACATGGAGGCCAATCACTGTAAGCAATGTTGACACAAGATCAATGATCTTGTTAGCAAGTTTTGTGGAGCGTATGAAGCTGCAACCAGAGAGAGAAGTATCGATCAAAACGAGAATGATGTTCTCAAACTAGCTCATGAGATCCTTTTCAACAACCATAATAAGAAATTCACCCTTGAACATGATTGGAAGGATCTACGCAATGACCAGAAATGGTGTGACATGTCCAGTTATAAAACCAAGAGAAGCTCTAAAAGGAGGAAGTGTGACGATGGTGCACAACATCAACCTCTCATGCCTCTGAAACCAATACTGCTGAAGATGATCAAGCAACCAATTGTTCTCCGGGTGTTAAGGCAGCAAAGGGGCATGATAAGAAGACGAAGGCAGAGGGCAAGGCGCTGTCTGAGTTTCAGAGTATGTGGAGCATCAAGATGGAGGATTTGGCTATGAAAGAAAGACTGTTGAAGATGAAGCTACTTGATAGTCTAATTGCAAGTCACGAACCGCTTGCTGAGTATGAAGAAGCTCTGAAGAAGAAGCTCATTAATGACTTGTTGTCTAATTAATGAGCTCTGAAGAAGCTCTGGTTGCACTTAAGTTTATGTTGTTTAAGTGAAAGTCTAATTAGTTAAAGTTCAGGTCTAAGTCGAGGTCGTGAGTTGTTGTTTGTTGTATTTTAACTCTTTGTTTCTGATTCTTGTTATGGTTGAATCTAAATGCTTACGTTTGTCTTTCTTTTCTTCGTTAATGATGATATAAATGCTTATGGTATTGATAATGACTACTTTTTTTTGTGTTTGTGTTTCCTGTCTTTGTTATTGATGATATGCACGCGTTTCTTGTTCTCATCACTTGTTGCATGTCCTTACTTTCAGGCCAGATTGGAGCATTGGGAGTGGAAGAATCACGGACTAGCTTTTGATTCTTGTGGTCTTCTCGTGTGTGGTACTGAAGCGTCTGATTCTTGTGTCGTATTGTGTAGTCTTGTGCCGTATTGTGTAGTCTTTTGTAGTCTTGTGTCATATTGTGTAGTCTTGTGTATTCTTCTGTAGTATTGTGTAGTCTTGTCTTGTGTCACGGACTAGAAACAAGACTAGTAAAGAAACATTAAGTCATCATATCTCCTTCTGAAAAGAATCTCGAATGTTTAAGTCATTAAGTCATCGTCTCTCCTTCTCTTGTGTTACGTTGGAAACATTAAGTCATAAAGACTAGTAACTCACATCAACTCACATAAACTCACATAAAGACTAGTAACTCACATGTAACTCACATTAAGTCATCTTAAGAAGCAACCACATAAAGACTAGTAAATCATTAACGTTTCTTGTGTCACGAACTAGTGACTTGATTCTTATGTAAATCATTAAGAAGCAACCACACGTGAGAAAATGTGAGAAAATAAAACATAATGAGGCATCTTGTGTCACGGACTAGTAACCATTTTATCTCCTTCTCTATATAAAGTTTGTATTCACCAAACATTTCATTCACAAAGTCATCTTCTCTCCTTCTCCTTCCATTCTTCTCATGTTCACAAAGTAATCAAAAACAATTTCTACATTTTTATCACTTATTTTATTCACTAAGTAATCAAAAACAATTCCTACATTTTGATCACATATATGGCATCTTCTTCTCAAAACACTTTTGAGGGCAATGTTGATGAAAATTTTGATCAATATTTTGATCAACATTTTGATCAAACATTCGAGAATCTTTTCATCGATTATGGTGATCAAGAAGCTGAAAGGAAGACAAGGAAAAAAACGAGTTTTTATCGAAAGAAATCGTGAAGAAGACCATATACGTTTATGGAATGATAATTTCAGTGAAACATCGACATATCCTGAAAATCTATTCCGACGACGATTTAGAATGAATAATCCATTGTTCATGTGTATTGTTAATCGACTATCCAACGAAGTTCACTTCTTTCGACAAAAGAAAGATGGTCCCGGAAGGCTTGGTCTCTCTGCACTTCAAAAGTGTACAATAGCTATTCGTGTCTTGGCATATGGTACTGCGGCTGATACGGTTGACGAGTACCTTCGACTCGGTGAAACTACTATTCGGTCATGTGTGGATAATTTTATGGAAGGAATAATATATTTATTCGGCGATGAGTATCTAAGAAAACCAACACCGGCTGATCCTACTTGATATTGAAGAGCATCGTGGATTTTCCGGGATGATAGGAAGCATCAATTGTATGAACTGAGAGTGGAAGAATTGTCCCATCATTTGGAAAAGTCAATATTCACGTGGTTCGGAAAAACCCACAATCGTTTTAGAGACGGTTGCTTCGTATGATCTATGGATATGGCATGCGTTTTTGGATCTCCATGTACCTTAAATGATATCATTGTTCTTGATCGCTCACATGTTTTTGATGACATAATAAAAGGTCAAACTCCGCAAGTCACTTTCTCTATCAATGGAAGAGAGTATCATTTGGCTTACTATCTCACCGACGGTATTTATCCGAAATGATAAATTTTTATCCAATTTATTCCAATACCACAAAGGCCGAAAGCGGTTTTATTTGCTCAACATCAAGAAGCTGTCCGAAAAGATGTCGAAAATGCTTTTGGAGTCTTGCAAGCTCGCTTTGCCATTGTTAAAAATCCAGTACTTTTTGGGATAAAGTCAAAATTGGGAAGATTATGACAGCATGTATCATACTCCATAATATGATAGTAGAAGACGAACGAGATGGATACACTCAATTTGATGTTTCATAGTTCCAACAAGGAGAAGGCAACGGAAGTTCACATGTGGTTCTCACGTATTCTACAAATATCCCTACAAATATCGCCAATATGATGGGTGTCCGATGTAGAATTCGTGATAAACAAATGCATCAACAAGTGAAAGTTGATTTGATTGAACATATATGGCGTAAATTTGGACGTGATAAAGACAACAACTGAGCTCGAATGTTTCTTTTAAATTATTCTCGTTTATTTTACTAATCTTTGTTTTTATGTTTTTATTTTAAAATCTATGTTTAAAATGTTATCTTTTACTATGTTATATTTAATAAATAAAATTTATCTTTAATAAAGCAATGTTTAATAATTTTTTTTTAAGAATTCTTAATTAAGAAACTACAATTAGAGCACAAAAATTAGGTGTCTCTTAGCTAAAGTTCATAACTAAAATTTATTACTTAAATAGTTATCAAGAGATGCTAATGGGGTTCCATGGGTAATCATGCTCTAAGTGTGTCCTACGCGAAGAAGAAAAAACCCAGGGTAGGTCCTTCGTCATGACAACCCTTAATCTTCTTCTTGACAAGCTTTCTTTTTTCTGTAGAGGTTTTGCCATTTTGGTTATTCAATTATTTAATAAACTGTTCTCTCTTTTGAAATTTTAGTGATTTATTGCTTTGGGCCATCAAAATATTTTCTAATGATAAACAGAAAATGGCCCCATTTAAGAAATACATACAAAGAAAGTGAGGTGAATATAAGGATTGTTTTGGACAATAATTAAGAGTTGAAAAGAAAATAAAAGAATAGAAGAAGCTAAAGTAACTAACTAATTGTGGAGGGGATCAGGGGAACTAGGGATCTTTCTATCAGAATCTTCAAACCGAGTGCTACTGTTGTTGTTTAGACCAAAAGATGATCCCTTGAAATACCTTTGAAAGAGCCGTTGAACATCATCGTCGTCCTTCTTGTTCTTGGAGACAAGAGTGTTTCTGTCTCTTCCGAGGTGGTTGTCTTCAGACAGTTCCCGGACTTGTCCTTCCCGGAAAAGCCAGACCTGGAACAGAAAGATGAGCAAGAGAGCCACAGAGAAAGTCAACAGAACATCTCGACAACCCATAAAGAAAAAGAAGACGAATAAGAAGAAGAAAGAGAATGTTTCGATGAGGAAAAGCGAATGTGAGAGATTTGTTTGTGATATGACTAGAAGGTCAGAGAGTTATATTTCAGAAAACTCCATCTCTCTCTCTTTCAGTGTGTTTGATGAGGTGGAGATTTGGAGCAGGGGGAGGGAAGATGAAGATGACGGGCGTGCTCTGTCGTTGGCTCATTTATAATAAGAGTGAGTGTCTGTCTCTCGTTATTTATCTCGCTGTTTTGTTCTTAAATGTTAAAATGAAATAGCTGTTTTATAGAAGTACATTCAAACGAAATACCTATATACGGTGTCTGTAGTTACAAAACGGAAAGTTTATATAAATAACCAACCTGTTTTAGGTAGGCAGTACGTATACATATAAGATTTTTCTCAAATTATGTTTTGGATTTACTAATTTGGGTATATTGTCACATGCATGTCCCTTGGATATATCCTCTGTTTATTCCTCGCTTAGTTAAGAATATGATCCAAATGTTATAATGTATAATTATTTATATAATAATGGAGTCGACGACAAATGTATGCATTGAAAAGATCATAATCATGAGTTGCATTCCCAAGATGGGTGCAAACTTTGTAGCGTTGGGAATTAAATGGATGAAATTTATTAGGCAGAAAAATTGATATTTCTAGCTACCCGACAGAGATGTAAAGAGGAAAATGTACAACAATAGAGGAACAGAGAAAACAAAAAGAAAAGTTTAAAACCTACGCTTCAGTGTGTCGGTGTGGTCAAAACTAAAGACGAGATCGGTGGAGGCGAACGAGCAATGTTGATTATAATCACGCGAAGCATATTCTATAATGTAATACACAAAGTGTAAACGAAAGCTGTTTAATCTATATGATCGTGTTATCGAAGAGGTTAAAATATATAACAAATTAGTATGTGGTAATAAACTTCGTTAAATCGGAGTCAAACAGATGTTAGTATATTCCTTACAAACAGGTATGTCTGCTCAAGGAGTCAAATGGTCACACGGGCATGTCTGATATAAAAATATTAACTAAAAACAAGAAATGTTTGATCAAAAAAAAAAAAAAACAAGAAATGTATGATCAAATTCAGAGTGTCCATAAGACCATAACTATTTGGGCTATTATAAATAACTATATTTACTAATCATCCGTTCTTGCAGAGCTCCCACAACTAACGTTTTTCACTGTAATGGGTGGCAGTCTTCTTGAACACCATTTTAAGAATATTTGAATCCAACTAATAACATCTTTGGGGGTTGGATGCCTATAATGTTATATATATAATTAAAATTCCCTTTCTTAGCAAATCAAGCACGGTCTTGCATATAAAAATTCGGACAACAAGAGCTTATCGTTTAATGGCTAAAATATACAGCTCATAATGGTTTTATTGTTAAGTTCAAGCCCTACTAAAGCTACAACCCCTTACTCCTAATTACTTGTTATTTCATTTGGAAGAAGAAAATGGTCAATGAATTTTAGTAATTAGACGTTGTTCACTTGGCTCCTAAAAAGGAATGGCTTGAGTATAAACCTAGCTTCCTTCGGAACAGGGAGTATGATGTAAAAATGGTTACTGATATATAGATTCTCACAGGTCAAAGACATATAAAGTAGCAAAATGTATAATTATGATTGAACCAAATTTTGTTTACAATAAGTGAGATATGTTACAGACATGCATGGCTGGAGTTAATCTCTCTTGAACATTTTAGGAGAATTTCTGCCGGTTAATTTCAGTCCAGAAATAGAGTAACTAATGAAAGTAATGAGAGGTTTAATTTGTAGAACAAAGGTGTGATTGGTAGTTGTTGTAGGTGCTGTCTACAATCCCATTTATTTTTACAGCACTAAATTTACATCAATCAAGCTTTAATAAAAAATTCAAAATCACAGCTTTTGAAATAACCTACAGTTGTACAAGTGTTCTGTAGAGCCAAAAATCCAGAGTAATTATTTGGAGCTTTCTATAAAATTCTAGCCAATAAAATCTAAAGTCACACCAAAAAAATCTTTCTACAGCAATTTTTTTAAAACTACATCCATTACCAATCGACCCCGTATACTAAAGAGTGTGAAATATGTAAATTTATGCATCTTGAAAAAAGCTCCACCAGCTGAAATAAATAATATCACAGAATGGATTTAAAAAGATTTTTATTAATTTAAACGTGGTGAATGCGGCTGTGGTTGTTAGAATTCGTGGAAGCAAGGTATTAGCAATTTAAGTAATAAAACGGGAATTCATCTTGACAAATCTTGGTTAATTGGTAGCCGGTGCAGTGTCGATGATTGGCATGGTGGTGCTTACAAATATGACCTACTTACAACTGACAAAGGTGAAAGGACGCCATCTTTGAGATGCGCACTACGAGCTAGTAAACCAGAATGACTATTTATGTATAGGATGTTCGGTTAATATATACTCAAAGACCTAATGTGAACAATCTATTTTGTTCTCGCCCGCAATCACCCCTTAGCAGAGCTAACGTGTTTACAAGGGATTTCAACTCCATTAAGTAGAAAGCTTGTCGTTTCATGCTTTCAAGATATAGTAAAGCAGCCATGGAAAGAAAGCAAAAGCTCTATTTTCGACATGAACAAATAAATATATAATCTGTTTATTGTTATTGTTAATTGTTTAGCCATTGGAAAATCTAAACCGAACAAAGATGAGGTCGTAGAACGGTTTGGCTCGGTTTTTAAGAACCAAACCAGGATTAGTCCCGGGCATAATTTTCTTATCGTTTTGGGTCAGATGATCCTGGATTCGGAAAAAATATAAGTATATTTTTGAGTTTGCAACCGCTTCAATAGGGCACATAATTTTTTTTTTCTAATCGATCCAAAACACATAAAAAACTTGGTTCCTGTTCTTACACCTCGAATTAAGGATATTTTCTTTTGAAAAAACATGATCAAAAACTTTAAAAACCATACCAAAAACAAATACAGTATATGTTTCATTTAAACTTAAACCGAACAACCAAATCGATTGAAAAAACCTTGAATCTCACGACTTCAATCTTGTCTTATGTTATCTAAAGGAGGAGGGAGCTAAGTGGAAGTGTTCAGATTCCAAAGGTCATCCTCCCAGACAACATCTTCGAACAATACTCCATAGTTTTTCTCAACAAACTCCACGTTCCAACATGAGGGCAACACGGTGCTCCATGTCATCAGCTCGTCGACCACAACGTCTCCTTCCGTGAGCCTCATTCCCCACAATTCCTCCTCCTCAACGGCCGCAGCCGCAGCTACCGTCGCTGCTGCAGCCAACGCATCAACTTGCTCCACCACCACCGCCACCTCCATTTTCCTCTCCTCCTTGACCTCCAGTTTCTGTTTCTTTCTCTCCCTCTTCATGTAAATTGTCAATGCATGTACGAATGAAGGTAGAGAGAGATGACATATATAAAGGATGGCTCAGAACTTAGAAGAGAAAAATGAGTATTGAAGAGAATGTGTATTGAGACATGAAGTTAGGACATGGAGGAGAGAGAAAGAGAGAGACTCAGTTTCTTAACCACACACCATCTGTCTGTTCCTTAGGCCCTACGTGTCCTCCATTACTTTTTGGTACAAATATCTTTGATAGTGGTTCACCAGAATAATAACGAGGAATTTTTCATTAATTTTATTTTTAATGTGTTAAAAAATCAAAATGCCGCCTAGAGGAAACTGAAACTCCCGCACGTACCAATTCTTCTTTTTAAAATTTTTTATGTTGCTTTCTAATGATATGCCAAAAAAAAGAAGAAAAAAATTGTTCGATTTATACTGTTTGATCGGAAAACGGTATAGAACGAGAGAACGTTCGGTTTTAGAAGTGAGTTTAAACAAAGATGTCTTATTAATGGTCGGAAGAACGTTTCGTCGGTTACAAGAAAAGGAAAGCGTGAAAGAAAAGGTGTCGGAGCCTCGAAGGCTTTACCGGAGAGATACAACAAGGCGAGATAACAAAGGTAAAACCCTGATCTAGCCGCCCAGTGGGTATCAGTGATTTTTTGGATTCTCCCTACGTTGCCTTTCCTTCCCCTTTTATAGCTGACCTCACCCTCTTCGGTGACCTAGTTTGTGTCGTCTCTGTGGGCTTTAACTCGCTGGGCCGAGAAGCCCACGTTGTCTCGTGGAGTCGTTTCCTCGGGGTGTTTAGTCGAGAAGCCCATCGAAAGCTCTCTCACATTACGCCGAGAGATCGACCCTTCAAGCCGCCGCGTCGAGCCGATGCTCCGCTTCATATGGGCCAGGCCGTCTGTTCTTCGGGCCTTGAGGGATGGTCGAATTTACCATCTACATATACTTCAAAAAAATTAGTTGAAATCCCACTTGGACCAGAAATATCCAAAAACGTTCATGAGAAAGAGACAAAATTGTACGAAGGGGCAAGTTATACGTGGGCTTTTTTCTCACTCTAACGCACACGGCACGGCACACGACCATGATGATGTGAATATAAATGTTTCCAATTAGCGCCTTTATCCTAATGGCCGGTGGAGAAATTAATAACGGTGCTTTTCACGATAACATAGTGCAAAATCTTATGAATAAAATAAAACTGTATATAAAATTGATTACTTCTTGTTGTTGTCTCCATAATTGACTGATGCAATAGTATATGGAAGCTTTGGTGGCAAGGGAAAGACTATTCAAACAAACCAAATTATTGGAGCAGGTTTAGATATTCATGGTTAGATAAAATGGTTTAGATTTTTTAAACAGAAACGTTTGATTCAAATATCCGTCTCACTAGCAGTTGAAATAGATCACAATTCTATGTTGTTAGGAGTCAATCATATATAATACATGCATTTTGTAAACTGTTTTACGTAAGAAGAATATAATTTACAAATTTATAATACTCAACCAATATAGTTATCGATCGAAATGTTTACATAAGAGAAAATACGATTTTAGTGTGAGAATTTCTAACTAGAAAATCCGTTCATATAGTGCTGATTTTTTATTTCTAAAAATCCGAGTCTTACATGGAGATGCAAACGTTCAGATGGAAGAAACGGCCTTAGAAATCATCAAGGCCGCAAAGGATAAACAAGTCACCTCAAACTACACAGGGCGTTCGGAGAGTAACCCAGCTACTCCACCTCCGGTGCAAGGGTTCTCCATACAGGTGCTCCTGTTCCCAGATCCATCAGTCCTCTACACCCCACCAGTAAGGGAAGAGGAAGACCTTGGATTTGACTCCTATTACAGTGATGTTGCTCCAGCCAGAGTCCATAACTCTCCATCAGATACTAGAGTCGATACTGCAAGAATCAAATCAATCATCGTTAGCCCCCTAATGGAAACGGAAGAAGTACATCCAAGAGTCCAGGAAACTGCATTAGTGTGGGAAAAGGAAGAAACACTTATGGAACTTCAAAACAAAAAGAAACGAAAATGTCAGATTTTCGGTTTCCTCCAACCCGGGCTTTTTAGTAGTGCTGAGCTGGAACTGTTGTGCACTGGAGAACCCCATAACAGTCCAGCGTTTAAAGGAGTCTCCTGATATCACCTTCCTGATGGAATAAAAAAACACAAAAGAAATGATTCGAAAACAACTCCCTTGGCTGAAAGAAGAAAACAATTTTATTGTTCCCCCACATAGTCCCAGAGGAGGAGGTTTAATTCTTAGTTGGAAGAAAGACGTTGATGTTTCAGTGTTATCATCCTCCCAAAACTACATTGACACAAGTATCACCTCAAAAGAAAAATCTTTCTTAGCTACGTTCGTGTACGGTGAGCCAGACCAGTAAAAAAGAAATGCATTTTAGGATACTCTATCCTCTCTACATTCGGACCCTAAAGGCATGTGGTTCCTAACTAGGGATTTCAACGAACTCATCGACAATAGTGAAAAAAGAGAGGCCCGGTGAGAACGGAAGGTACCTTTGGATCTTTTAGAACATTCCTCTCATAGAATGACCTCTCCGACCTAAGCACTCATGCAACCTCTTTTCTTGGAGAGGCAAAAGAGGAGATCACCTAGTGCGCTGTCGCCTAGACAGATCTCTGAGCAACCCTAAATAGACAGAACTCTTCCCATCATGTCGTTGTCAATACCTCACGTACAAAGGCTCTGACCATCGGCCTATCCTCTCCTTCCTGGATACCACAAAAAAGAAAGGTCACAATCTATTTTGTTATGACAGACGTCTAAAAGAAAACACAGAGATTAAGGCACTAGTGGAAGAGATTTGGACAAACTGTGCGTACCTTGGGATTGAAGCAAGACTAACTATATGCCGAAGAGCAATATGCAAATGGTGCAAGCTGTTTCATGAAAACATTAGAAAAACAATTGAAGAACTTCGAGAGAAACTAGAGAATCAAATGACAAGGGACGATCCTAATGAAGACATTATCCAAGAGATAAACAAGAGTCTACTAAAATCCTATCAATCCGAAGAAGCCTATTGAAAAAAAAAGAGTCACCAACTCTGGCTGACACTTGGAGACTCCAATTCAGGGTATTTCCACGCAGTCACAAAAGTTAGAAAAGCAAGAAATAGACTGATTGTATCAGAGAATCAAGATGGAATACCTCGCTTTGAAGAAGACCAGATATCAGCCCTTGTCTGCTCCTACTACGACAAGTTGTTCACTGCAAACGACAAAGATGAAAAAGACGACACAATCATAAGAACCCTCAAACCTTGTGTAACATAGGAATGGAACGACATTCTCACCAGAGATCCGACGCCATCAGAAATAAAAGACGCTCTGTTTGCAATCCATGCAGACATAGCGCCTGGCCCAGATGGCTTCTCTGCAAGCTTCTTCCACTCCAACTGGGAGGTGATCGGCCCTTCAGTCATCTAAGAGATCCAACGTTTCTTCTCAACTGGAATCATGTCCCCTAGTTTGAATGAACTCATGCCAGGCGGATTCCTAAGTTACAGAGTGCAAAGAGTGTTGAAGAATACAAACATATTGCTCGGTGTAACGTTTACTATAAAGTGATCTCAAAAATATTGTATCTATGCCTGAAGCCCGTCCTCAATGCGATCATCTCGGAGAACCAATCTGCATTCATCTCTGGACGAGCAATCACGGACAACATGTTAATCACACATGAGGTGCTGCAGTATCTAAAGACTTCTCAAGCTCAAATACACTGTTCTATGGCAGTCAAGATGGATATTCTAAAGCTTACTACCAGGTAGAGTGGGATTTCGTATCACAGGTTATGACAAGACTAGGATTTCACTCCAAATGGATCAATTGGGTAATGCAATGTATCACAACCGTAACCTACTTTTTTCTAATAAACGACTCAATATATGG
This sequence comes from Brassica oleracea var. oleracea, assembly GCF_000695525.1. Classification (NCBI taxonomy): domain Eukaryota; kingdom Viridiplantae; phylum Streptophyta; class Magnoliopsida; order Brassicales; family Brassicaceae; genus Brassica; species Brassica oleracea. Next base: position 14,410,181 of record NC_027752.1, read on the forward strand.
AAACATGCAACCTCACCGTGGCATTAGGCAAGGAGACCCGATCTCGCCCTATCTGTTCATTCTTTATGGAGAAGTGCTCTCTGGCCTATACAGAATAGCAGAGCTAAACGAAACCATGAGAGGGATTCGCGTAGCCAGAGGCATCCCCCGCGTCAACCACCTGCTCTTTGCAGATGATATAATGATATTTTGCAACTCATCGCCTGAGAGCTGCACCGCCCTACTCCACATCCTACAAGATTATGAGAAGGTTTCAGGTCAAAAGGTCAATATCTCAAAATCCTCTATAACGTTCTCTGTTAAGACCCCACAAGAGATAGAGGCTAGCTAAAGGAATCCTGGGAATTCAGAGAGAGGGAGGTGTAGGCAAATACCTAGGGCTACCATAACACTTTGGAAGAAGGAAGAAAGACATGTTTACCTCGATAGTAGACAGAATCAGACAGAGAGCTTCCAATTGGTCGACTCCATGAGCAGGCAAGCTCACCATGCTCAAAGCCATCCTCACAGCTATCCCCACCTACGCCATGTCGTGCTTTCAACTTCTTGTGAGTCTCTGCAACAGATTTAAATCAACACTTACTCGATTCTGGTAGGACAACTCAACAGACAAGAAAAAATGTGTTGTGTAGCCTGGGACAAGCTAACATAACCAAAAGCGTCCGGAGGACTAGGACTGAGAGATATTCAGCTATTTAATCAAGCATTACTGGCAAAAGTTGTTTGGAGAATTCTAACTTCCCCTAATTGTTTACTAGCTCGTGTTCTTACCGGTAAATATTGACACAAAAAGGGCTTTCTAGATGTCCAGCTCCCAGCTGTTTGCTCGCACGGATGGAGAAGTATCCTCCATGGAAGGGATTTGCTCCAGGAGAACTTAGGAAAAGCCATTTGGAATGGTCAGAACACAAAAGTCTGGAAAGATTCATGGATCTCCCTCAACACCCGTACTAAGCCTATGGGTCCAATTCATGAATCAGCTCTCGACCTGAGAGTCTCTGATCTTCTCACCGACGACCTCAATTGGAACAAGACTAGAGTTGATCAGTTCTTACTAGAGTTCAGCTCGCAGATCCAAAATATCAAGTCAAGCAAGGAAGGAGCAGGGGACATTCACGTCTAGATCCCACCCCAATCTGGAATTTATTCCAAAAAGTCAGGATACAATGCGCAAGCACAGTCAAAGGGACCGCCGGGCCCTTGTCCTGCTGCACCCACCCCTCAAGCGGACATGCACTTCAGCTGGATAAAAGACACATGGTCAGCAAAAATGAGCCCAAAGCTTAAAATCTTCCTTTGGTCGATCATACAAGGAGCCATACCCATATGAGCATAGCTACAACGAAGGGGAATGACCTCTGCAGCCCTCTGCCCTCACTGCAAGGAATTAGAAACATCAATGCATATCTTTTTCCACTGCGCCTTCGCAAAAGACGTCTGGCGCAAGATACCTCTCAAATCACCAGTTCACATAGCTGAGGACACAAACTTTAAATATGCAGTGTTTCGCTTCAGACAAGCACTCTGCCTTCCCCCAACAGGGATCCGATCACTAGTACTGCCTTGGATCTGCTGGATTCTATGGACAGCCAGAAACAGACTAATCTTTGAAGCCAAGACCAATCGCCCTGTGGAGATAGCAACAAAAGGATTATCAGTTACGCTAGAATGGGACCAAGCCCAAGATTTGGAGAATTAAAAAAGCTGTAATCATCTACCTCTCAGCATCGTACCACCACGGGAGACGAGATCGATTGCCGAACACTCGTGCTTCGTCGACGCCACTTGAGACGCCTCTTCGAAGCGTGCAGGTGTTGATCGATCGCCTCCGCCCCTATCAGGATCCCAAATCGTCAAATCAGTCACCTCCTCCCCCCCCCCCCCCCCC
>NC_027752.1:14412115-14412874 GCF_000695525.1 Brassica oleracea var. oleracea
CCTTGTGGCTGAATCAATCGCCCTCCTCAATGGCATCGAGAAAACACTCCACTCGGGAATCAACTCAGTCACAATCTTCTCCGACTGTTCAATGCTCATCAGAGCAATCAACAGCAAAAGCCAGATCAAAGAGATCTATGGTATTCTCCAGGATATCGACCGACTCTCTTCTCTCTTTGCTTCTACCCACTTTCAGCACATCACTCGTTCTCAGAACAAAGAAGCTGATCTTTTAGCTAAACATGCACTTAAGGCCCATTATCGTTTTTTTTCTTCTTGATGAACTTGCCCTCGGGCCCAAACCTTTATTGCTGCTTTAATATAATTATTCGTTGCTAAAAAAAACCACCTACACCTCGGAGCGATACGGAATCACGTGCTCTCTACTATTTTTTTTTTCTTAAGCAATCTAATTTGTTTATGTTATAAGATAAACATTGAAATGATCATCCACTCATTTGCCAACTCAAGCACTATGATCATCTACTCATCAAGCACTATGATCATCCACTCATTTACCAAATTAAACACCATCTTTGTTATTTTATGTATTGTTGTTCACTATAAATACCATCACTCATCTCACTCTTTTGTACACCAAAAAAAACAAGAACAAGAGTTTATAATCAAAGAATCATTGCATTTTCTTCTTCCTCCTTATAATAAACTCTCTCCCTTATATTAGTGTTATTTGCTTCCTACGGGTATTAAATTCTACTCTTATTTAAATTTCTCGATACTATAAATTATAAGTTATTT
>NC_027752.1:14417166-14417433 GCF_000695525.1 Brassica oleracea var. oleracea
TTTACCAACTCAAGCACTATGATCATCTACTCATCAAGCACTATGATCATCCACTCATTTACCAAATTAAGCGTCATCTTTGTTATTTTATTTATTGTTGTTCACTATAAATACCATCACTCATCTCACTTTTTTGTACACTAAAAAAAACAAGAACAAGAGTTTATAATCAAAGAATCATTGCATTTTCTTCTTCCTCCTTATAATAAACTATCTCCCTTATCCCTTACTTATTAAAGGAGGAACATTCATAGAAATAAACCTTGG
>NC_027752.1:14417581-14420408 GCF_000695525.1 Brassica oleracea var. oleracea
AAAAAAAATGAGAATTTATGACAGACAGAATATTAACTCTTTTGTAAAAGACAACAAAATAAGTTCGGCATCTATCAAATCGATTGGTTATTTGGTCAAATCTTAGAGTCAAGATTCCTTTATATTTGTTTCTTTCTTAATTGTAAAACTTTCCAATTTTAAAAATATAGACTAAAAGTTAGGGATTATTAGTACTAAATGTAAGAGAGTATTCGTTTGTTTCGAATTTGGGTGAAATTAACCCTGACTATGGGGTACTATATATAAATCACGTGATCTTCCTCACCCACCCCACTTCAATAAAATTGCATTGGTCATTTTACTTAATCACACATGAAATGGGACCATTTGAAGTAGTTTATTATTATGTTAGAATCATAATCATAAATTTTCGGTCCGGTTATATATAACGTGGACTATAAGCTATATATATAACGTGGATTTTGCTAAATATATATAACGTGGACTATAAGCTTATTTCCGGTCCGGTTATCTGCAATGCAAAGATCTATCTATTTTTTTAAAAATGTCATATATTCCGGTAAATATAAAAATCGTAAATATAAAAATCTATTTAAGCGGACAGTATTTGTATGAAAATTAATCAATGAATCATAATCATAAGTCTTGAAGAATATTTAAAATTAATGAATGTATTTAACTATATATGGCATTATTTCCTGTTATATATTCACAAATTAGGAGTCAAAGAAGCATTATAGGAAAATTTTAACTTAGGCCAGTATATATATATGGAAATTGGAACAATTTGTAAGTGTCTAACACCAATTCAGACCAACGATTTGTTGAATAATTATTTTCAGAGTTGATCATGTATTTTAATTTCGTCAATTACGTCAATAAGTATTAATATATTTATGGAGATTGATTATTCTCCGCAAGAGTAATTGTTGTATCAACAAGTAATTGAAAAACTAGACTAAATATGGATAACGTATTTACACAATCGTAATGACTACTCTTATTTAAATTTCTCGATACTATAAATTATAATTTATTTCATAACAGTTTATATGTTCTTAGTTTACTGAAGAAAACTGAGAAAACGCCCCTATCAAAAAGTTTTTTTTGTTACTTTTAATAATATGTTCCCAACTAAAACTTAGTATAGATCAGCCGTGCCTACACTTTGTAGTGGCAAATCTCTATGCTAAACCAAACGTCACCCATAGTAAACTTAAGGATTAACCACAATGCTATCCGGGTTTTCGTTACTGTGCCCCCAAAATCGGTCTTGCTTATCATTTGGGCAACTAACTAACTCTACATAAAAATTATTTATTAGATCTGACCACCATTTCAACACATGATTTTTACAACCAAAATCATCTATTCCTAGATCTCAAATTCACATTTGAAATCATTTTTCAGTTCGTAGATATATTAAAATAACATTGCTGATTTTTTAAATATTAAAATCATAAAATGTCAAAAATAAAACAACAGAAATGGTTTAGAAACGTTGTCATCAAAGTGAAACTAGCATAGTTTCAGACCATAATTAGAAAAAAATTTCCACGAAAATGAAGATATGAAGAATGAATATAAAATCATAGTTTCAAACTAACATATTGGTCTACTAGTAAGTATTGAGTTAGCACTCTCCGCCACTCGGATTCAATTTTTGTTGAGAAATACTATTTATATTATTTAGATTTTCGACAAAGAGGCGAAACCACAATGGTGATATCACAACACCGAAGCCAACGTTGACCGAAAGATGAAAAATCAGATGGCAAATTTCCAATCGCATTAAGAAGCGTCACTGCTCACTAGCATACAAAAAAATATATTTCATTTTTATTAATAAACTAGATGATAATCCGTACACATGCGCGGAGTGAATTTTTATAATAATATTTGTTTATTAAATGGTCTTAACATTTTGCAATACTACAATCTTTATTGATTATAAAATGACGAATACAAATGTTGGTCTCTTAAATATATAATCGTTGTTGAAAGGGTTAACATATTACATCTCATTTTAATTATTTATAAGACTTCATATGCACAAAAGAAAATTAATTTTTGCGGCTGACACAAATCACCAAAACCAAATAGGCAACATCGATTGTATAATGACGAAAGGGATTAGGTTTTCTGCTCTCGATTTGTTTACTATTGACTCTCCATAAGTGAGTTAATTTTCTACCTCTATAAAATTGTGCTTTCATTCTCGTCTTTGTTTTATTGATATGAGTTAAGTTTCTTTTTTTAACTTCTTCTTTGAATTCGGTAAATTAAATAAGTGTCATTTAAAAAAAAAATGGACATCTGTAAAAATTAGTTTCACTCCAGATACATATCTAAGAAATTTTGAAAAAAAATCACCGGCAAACTATATTAACAGATTAGTGTTCAAATCTAATATATCAAGCTATTATAGAATATATAAGTGCATACTTGAATTATAAATGTATGTCTAGTATATATTCACCAGTTCGGTCTAAAAATCATCTAATTCTAGAACATCAAAAAAAATTACTTATTTCACCAGTTCGGGTAATATTTGAATCCAAACGGGTAATATCCGAATCTGAATAGATTTCTGAAGATAACCAAACATAAGTATACTTAACCCTATATTTCTAGTTTACTTCTCTCATTTTATTCAAAATATTTATATTAATGATGCTTATTGCTCAAAAATAGATAATATACATAAAATTAAGAACAAAATTATTCGCTACTCACTTAAAATATATATCAAGCTCTTGTTTCTTGCATTAACAAAAGTTGCATCAAAAATTTCAAAAAAAAACTAAATTAGTGTCTTTCTATTTTTAAAGTTTTATCTCCAAAC
>NC_027752.1:14420473-14428985 GCF_000695525.1 Brassica oleracea var. oleracea
ATTTATTTATTTTTCTTCAAAATTTAAATATCCGAACCCGGCCAAAAATATCTGAACCCGAACATAAAATACCCGAACCCGACTCGAAGTGTAGAAATAATCGAACGAGTTTTATACCTTTATACTGAAATACCCGATACGAACCCGAACATGTATCCGAACGCCCACTCCTATGATATATGATTATCATTTGTATCTTGCTCGAACAAAAAAAAAAGTTAAACCATTGATCACAAATTTTTTTAATGTGAGACTTTTACCGTTTTTAGTAATTTATAGTCGTTTTTAAAAATTCAAAATATAACATATAAGAAAAAATCTAATTTTTTTTATTATATGCTTAATATGATTTTTTAATTTCTTTTAATAGTATAAAATTAAACAAAAAAAGAGAGGTTAGAAAAATTGTTATCAAATATGTATTTTAGAAAAATTGTTATCAAATATGTATTTTAGAAAAATTGTTATCAAATATGTATTTTAGAAAAATTGTTATCAAATATGTATTTTAGAAAAATTGTTATCAAATATGTATTTTAGAAAAATTGTTATCAAATATGTATTTTAGAAAAATTGTTATCAAATATGTATTTTAGAAAAATTGTTATCAAATATGTATTTTAGAAAAATTGTTATCAAATATGTATTTTAGAAAAATTGTTATCAAATATGTATTTTAGAAAAATTGTTATCAAATATGTATTTTAGAAAAATTGTTATCAAATATGTATTTTAGAAAAATTGTTATCAAATATGTATTTTAGAAAAATTGTTATCAAATATGTATTTTAGAAAAATTGTTATCAAATATGTATTTTAGAAAAATTGTTATCAAATATGTATTATTCATAATCATTAATTGTCATATATATGTTAACCATATTAGGTAATTATGTAGTTTTTATTTAACTAATTAATTTGATAGTTAGTTTAATAAAAAACATAGTATATGTTTATATGGATCAACTTATTTTTGTAATAATTCTAAGAATCATTTTCGTGATGACACGTGGCTACGAAAATATGTTGTAATGCTCCAGGATTAATATATAGGGGATGTTTAAGACACCGTATTTTATCACACGAAATTGTTATGTAGAAAGGCTACACCGCATATTTTTTTTTTCTCTAATTGTGTTTTCAAGTTTTATGGTTTTTTTAAGGGAAAATTACATGTTTACCACTTTCATGCTACCGCTTTTCATTTTTACCACCACTAAAGGGACATTTTCAAAAATACATTTTTCATTAAATGGCAAAAAACTCTTATGCCCTTGTTCTTTATATATATAATAAATAAATATTTAAATAAAAAAATCTAAAAAAATAATAAATAATTTTTTTAATTTTTTTCCGAATTTTACTATTTCGAAATTCAAACCCTAAACTCTAAAACTCAACTCTAAACCCAAACCTTCAACTCTAAACCCTAAACTCTAAACTCTAAACCCTAAACCCTAAACCCTAAAACCCTAGAGTTGGTGTTTTAGGGCTTAGATTTGAATGTTTAGGGTTTTAGGGTTTAGGGTTTATGTTTAGGGTTTAGAGTTGATGTTTTAGGGTTTAGATTTGAAGGTTTAGGGTTTTAGGGTTTTAGGGTTTATGGTTCGAATTTCAGAAAAATATAGGGTTTAGGGTTAAGGGTTTACGTTTAGGGTTTAGAGTTGATGTTTTAGGATTTAGATCTGAAGGTTTAGAGCTTAGAGTTTAGAGTTGGTGTTTCGGGGTTTAGGGTTTAGAGTTGGTGTTTCGGGGTTTAGGGTTTAGAGTTGGTGTTCCATGGTTTAGGGTTTAGAGTTGATGATTTAGGGTTTAAAGTTGATGTTTTAAGTTTAGATTTATGGTTTAGGGTTTACGTTTAGGGTTTAGAGTTGATGTTTTAGGGTTTAGATTTGAAAGTTTAGGGTTTAGGGTTTAGAGTTTAGAGTTGATGTTTAGGGGTTTATGGTTTAGAGTTGATGTTTCATAGTTTAGGGTTTAGAGTTGATGATTTAGGATTTAGAGTTTAGAGTTGATGTTTTAAGTTTAGATTAGTTAACCTTATGTTTTTTTTGTCAAAGTTAATCAAATGGTTATAAATGTCTTTTACCATTCATTAAAGATGGTGGTAAAAGTGGTTAGTATAAACATGAAAAGTGATACTTTGAAAATTGTATTTTTGGCAATTTCTCTTTTTTTAACCAAAACTTAATTTATTTTCTTTGTTGAGTTAAATATAGCAGTAACCAAAAATGTTGTGTAGGCAGGGCTGATTTACTCTGGGTGATCTTTAAGTTTAAACATAGCAGTAACCACAGAGTTAAACACCACATATTTTATTTTATATAAAAAAAAACACCGCATATTTTGTGGTTTGTTTTATTGACTTAAATTTACATATTAATGTTGTGTAGTTTATATTTTGTATATTTCCATATTTGATACATTGATTAACTGTGACTTTTTTATTATCAAGAAAACATTTAAGATTTGATATTTCTAGTTTAGGATATAGTACACTTACAATAAAGTCTACTCTATTTTAGACGTCTATTTTAGTATCATATAATTGTTGATTACAAAAAAACATTATTTTAAAATTAAATTTAGTTCTTTATGCATAAAAATATGAAATCATATATTATAACTATTAAAACAATAAAAGTTTTTAGTAAATCATATATTAAAATTATTGAACAATCTATCTATCTATATATATATATAAAGTAGACTTTTACATGTTCTCATGACAAGTGGCAGAGGGATTTTGCGACACGTGTCCAATTTTGTTTTTTTTGTTTTTACATTTTAAGTCATTCTTCTTTTAAAGTACTATAATCTGGTCCAATATTTTGTAATTATACTTTTTTTTTTGAATTGGTCCTAACTTTTTTAAATTGTGCTAATCATACAAATGACTCTTAGTGGGGTGTATTAAATTTGGAGTTTGAGGTGATTTGTATTAAAAACACAAATCCAATGTTATTCAAACATGGATTTAAAAAAATACTTTGAAATCAAGTGTTATTGAACTTGTTATTTTATTATACACTCTGAAATCCACTGTTATTGAACAAAATTTAAGTTAGAGATTTTTAAGTGCTTTAAGTGTTTCTAGAGTGTTTGAGATGAGTTCTTTAGTTATAAAAATTAAAATCCAAATCCTACGGTTTTATATGGGATTCTAGAGTTATTTAACAAAAATCACACCAAATTCTCAGATTTTCCTACAATCATTTGAAAACTCATTAAAAATCAAATCACTTCAAATTTCAGATTCAATACACCCTCCTTAAATATAATTCAACGCACTAAAACAATCAAAAATATTAGGTGTCACATACAACTTCCCATCTTTCCCTATCTCTAGATAGAAGCTATAATAATTCCATAGATTTAGATGATCAGCTAATTTTTAAGGGAAAAAGTGTAGAAATTATCTAAATAGTTGTATCTCTATTTTTCTATGTGATTAATGTCTTCAAATTGAATTTGTCATCATCGAATCCATTATAAATGTAAAAACTCATAGCTCTATATGTAGAGAAAAATATTTGAAAAAAAAAAAAAATTGGTGAAGAAAAATGTTCTCTTTTTTTTTTCCATTACAAATAGCAAACAAAAACCAAAGTGTCAGCACACAATAAAAATATTGGTCAAGTTATAGCGTCCAAATGGCAACATGTAAAACAACTGCGATGCAGTCCGGATAGTAACAAAACATATAAATATGTAGTATGTAGAGATTTTTGTTACTATAACTGCGGCGCGGTGTAGTTTGTAAATAATTGGAAAATTCTTTTTTTTTGTTGGTTTAGGTATTTGCGATCTGAAAAACTAATAAAATGTGATATCAAATCACAATTATTTAAAAATATTTATTTTTGTAAATGTTTATTTTTCTCTTTGAGTTTCCACCAATAAATTAAACATGATCTAATTTGATAGGTGTGACTCGTCTGATTATTTTATTTATCTAATCATTCTCGCACTAATCATCATCATATGAATTTTGATAATCAATTTTCTTGGTCATCAAAATTCAAGATGAATAAAAATTAAGTAAAATAATATAAATATATTTTAAATATTTAATTTATTCACAACTAAAAATAACATAAATTTTCATTATTTTCACTATTTTCTATTATTTTATTTAAAAATTACTTATTTAATTTACTATTAAAAATTCTAAAAAAATTTAACCAAACTGAAAAGAGGAAACTAGAACACAACACAAAATTAAACCTAAAACCTCCACAATTACTGAAAAAAAGCAAAAGGCCATGGTAACATTAACTCAATAAAGGTCTGGCGCTAAAAGCAGATTAAGAATGAAGATAAATTCACCTCACATTACCATAGAGTATCTTGACAGGAACAAACAAAAGTCAGAAAATCTGAGACAAATCAATCCATCGAACACAAATGAGCGCGATCAAGCATCAACGCAAAGAACCCAGAAAACGGATCAAAGGAAGAATAATCACCAAAAGGCCAAAGTCACCACGAAGCCAAAAAACACATGCTTAATGCACCAGAAGCACAACCACAAGTTAAGAGGTGATAAGCACCTCACAAACTAAAGAAGCACATGCAAAGCGTCCATGCCAGCGAAGAACTAAAAAGTTCTAGATAGAAGAGACCAAAGCTCCAAGAGACTAACTCCGCACACCTATATCAAGTGAAGCAGGGGAAGAAGAGAAACAACCTGAGGGAATGAGAATGAAAGCCAATCACCGAGAAACCAGAGCCCAAGTTTGAGAACAGAAACAACCTTCTAGGCCCATAGAGCATACACAGAGGAAAACATTATCTAAACCTGGAGTGGAAAACATAGCGAAAAGGAGAGCCACCAGAGACGCGAGCACCGTTGAAGACTGAAATGAGATGAAAGAACAGAGAGGGAAGGAGAGACAAAACGAAATCATCAAACCGTGGAGCTGTCCTCAAACTATGAAATAGAGCATATAATTCAGATCACCAAAAGCCAGATCTTGAAAACCAAAGCGAGCATGAACTACTGACGGCAAGCCAACGACAAGGAAGACAACATCAATGACTACAAACTCTAACTCAACCCAAGGAAATATAGTCCCTAACATCAACCAAAATCTAAGGAAGAAGAGGAGCAAACAATATTCACCGGAACAGCCTACAACGCCGTGAGAAAAAATCGCACAACTATGAACTCATAAACCCTATCTACAACAAATATCAGATAATCTCACATGAGAAGAAGGTGAGGAAGAACAAGAGCACATATGTGAGTCTTTTTCCGGTGATGGTGAGAAACACCGTATAACGGAAAGGTAAACAAAATACATAGATGGTGATGGCTCAATGTCAAAATATGTGGAGAGGGCAAAAAATATCTTAAAAGAATAATACTAAAAATATTTAAAAGTAAAATATAATTTTGACGCTGAAATCGTAAATCTCAGAACCAACAAATGCTTAATTGCAAAGTTATTGAAATTCAATATACTTTACATCAGAGGCTCACTCCACCATTAATAAGTACTATTATACACATAACAATACATTATTTTAAAAAAATACATAATATATTAACGTACACAATAAAAACACCAAAATAATACTCTTGACAAATAAATACGACCATATAATATATCATTCAAAAAATTTATACTTAACAACAATAAAACAATCACACGAACACACCTCTAGTAAAAACTAAAGAGCAAAAAAATCATTGTAGACTTACAAAGAAATCTATTCACCGGTAGCAATTTAACCTAACCGCATTTAACCAAGTTAATTTTTAACCTAATCGAATTTATTCAATTTTTTAATCTTAACAATTTTACAAAAAGTCTATTCACCGGTTTGATCCGCACCCATTTTTTCCACAACATTTAGTTTCATATCCTTCAAAGTTAGAATTATGCCATATATAGGATTTTACTATTTTAGTAAGCATTATTAACTTCTATGTTGTATATGAATCCAATAAAATATAGAAATATAAAACTGGAATTTGTAGTGTGCTACTATATATTTGACAGTTTGGTATTGTATTGCTTTCAATCATTCACAATGTCCGAATTCTTTAAATCAAATTAAAACTAAACCGAATCGGCTCTAAGTGTTGATGACTTCCATTAGACTTATACCGAGAGTAAAGGAAAAAATATAACCGAAAAAAAAACATGCCGCAGGAATAGTCGAATAGTGGCCAACTTTTAGTTTTTATTTTTATTTTTATTATTATTCTTAAAATGCCCTCTTAATTCAGTGTAACAAAATTGACTTTCGACCAACCATAGACCGACTAGTGGGTGCGTCAAGATCACATAGTACTAATACATTCGGGGTTATTGGGAGATGAATTTATGTAGAGTTTGTGAATTTTAAGAATCCATTGTTATTGGTTCTTAGATTTCAAAAATCTTAATAGAATTCATTATTATTGGTTTAACAATTTTCAAAATCTATTCAAATCTCTTGTTATTCAAAAAGTTTAGTTATTATTGATTCTCTAATTCTACCTAAATCTAGTGTTATTAGGAGATGAATTCTATTTATTTTTACTTATAAGACTCAACTTTCAAAATATCATATGTATCCATGTGATTTTCAAAATTTTTGTGATAAAAATACTAGAAAACAAAATAATTATTCTTACCAAATATCTATTACACCTTAAATCTAAATTATATGTTCAAAACTATAATTCATTACATTTATATACTTTTACATTTTTCAATATATAATTATTTTTAAAAATATTACATTTTTAATATAAATAATAATAATAATTACATTTACAAATCTTAAAAATTTAAAATATTTTTTTTAAATAGTTTCAAAAAACATTTTCGAATCTCGAAAAGAAAATTTGAAAAAAATAATTTTTTTATAAAATAGAAATCTTATAAAAATTGTAAAAATGTTCGAATTTTTTTTAAAAAATATAAAAACAACCTTTTATTTTTTTATTTTTTATTACTTATACATATATACCGTAAGGGTAAAATAGTCTTTTATATTTTTAATGAAACTTCATTCGGTCATTTTCTTTTTTTTAATGCTCTTTTTGTGACAAAATCTTTTAAAATGACTATTTAAGAAAATTGTTCAATTTTTTATGTATCAGTATTATTATTTTTTTAATTTGAAAGCAAAAAATAAATAATCTTGCTATATGATTTAGAAAATAAAGATATTCTATATTTATTTTTAAAAAATGGTAGAAAATAGGTAATACAAATTTATGAAAATCTATATTAATCTAAAAAAAGTTATGATCAAATTTCATAAGGGGGGCCTATTGGAAACGTAATTTGTGTGGAATCTGAAAATTATTAAAGTTCAAAGATTTTTAAGAGTTAAGTAGATTTGATGAATTATTGTAATATGTATTGCATAAATTGTCATTGATTATGATTGAATAGCATAAATTTTCATATATGTTTTTCTTTCCAGATTTATCTTTCAATAAAAATACTTAATTTTTTTTTAATTTCAAGAAATATAGTTATTTGATGTTAAAAATAATTTTATTTATTTTTTAATATTTGAATTTGTCTTGTTTGATTTTTGTTTAAAGTTATATAAGATCAACCTATGATTTTTTCATGATTCTTGATTACGTTATCTTTAATAATTTTTTTCTTTAAATTTCTTTTTACAATTATCTTTCATATGACAACAAAAATGTAATACACAACTTTTTATGTTTGTATATTTGTGTTTTTTGTTACATAGATTCTAAGAATTTTATGAGTATAGATGATAGTTATAAAGTTGAGTGTTATGAGTAAAACTAGAGAGAATTTATGTCCCAATAACAAGAGAGTTTACTAGAATTAAAAAATCAACAAAAACTAAACTTTTTGAATAACAAAAGATTTTATATAGAATTTAAAAGTCTACAAACCAATAACAAAGGATTCTAATAAGATTGTAAGAATACATAAACCAATAACAATAGAATCTCTAAATTTTATAACTCCTTCAAAATTTAACTACCAATAACCCCCCCTAAGTCAATATAAATAAATTTTCACAATCCAAATAACTTTTTTAAATCTATCAACTCTTAAAATTCACAAACTCTACACAAATTTATCTCCCAATAACCCCCTTTACAATCTTTTTTCTCTCTGTCACTCCTTTTACTAGGGATCGTTACCCGCGGTAAGGCGCAGAGTTTTTGCATTTTAATCTATTGTTGTCTCTTGCTTACTAATCTAGAATTCAGTTTTCAATGCATTTTATCTTCACCATCTCCTCTTGTCTTGTTTAAATTTGTTTTCACGTTCTGTCGTTTGATTTGTCTTAGTTTTGGCTTGTGTAATAACTTAAATCTGCTCATTCTTCTTTCATTCTTTATTGATTGATATTTTTATCTCGCTTAGCTCTGTGTTGCCACTAATTTGCTCGAATCACTTTTCATCATCTGCTTCGTATTCTTTTCATATTCATTAACTATTGTCTCTAATCTTTTTAAATCCTAAAATCCTACATGTTCTTTTGTTTATTAAATCACATATTAAATATTGTTGAA
>NC_027752.1:14429171-14431304 GCF_000695525.1 Brassica oleracea var. oleracea
TCCAAACAACCAAAAAACAGGCGCATTTGTTATTGACGTTACGGCGGGTTTCCTTTACTATAAATATAATTGCTTGTCACAACTATTAATAAACCCAAATGTTTTTACAAAAGCTACCCATATAAGAGTTTCATACTTATTTCTCTTTCTCTAGTCATCTCCTATGTTAGTAGCTATCATAATACAATCATCAAACAAATGACATATCTCTTGGTTCCATATAGAATAGGCAAAATGACTGTTTTCTGCAGACTCCATGATCACTGAGTATTATAAATATCAAACTCTGTCTATGGTCTATTTATATGTTGAGGAAATGCCTCGAAATGTAGCTTCCAAATAATGATTTCCAGGTCAACACATTGCATGTTAACCTCCACAATGGGATCAGCGGATCTGCAAATACCGCTACATGTCGAGTCGAATGCAGCTACACATATGTTCCCTGCTTGTGCCTTTCATTAACAATCTGCAATTCTCCCAAGAACCAGAATCAATGTTAAATGAGGTAAAAAATTTAGAGTCACAACAGACTTTGTATAGCCAAGCCCAATAAACCAAGCACCCAACGTAACATCCCCACTTGCCTATTTGTGCAGAAAATGACTTGATCATTATATAGTAGCACAGAGAAGTTAGATGGAGAATGAGGTATGAATGCAAAGTAGACAAAACAGTTAAAATCTTACTGATTATGGGAAATATAAGAAATCAATTCTCTTGAAATGGTGTATAACTGTCCAATAGCGTGACAGAAGTACTTGTTCCTGTTCTCACCAAACTTCCAATTCTAAATGTATTTATAAATCTATTAGAGTTATTGCCAGCACTCTGTTGTGATATTTGTTGGCTAAAATAATCCATCCAACATAATAGGAACAAGAAACCAACGAAATTGTAAAGCTAACCATCAGCTGAGATGCTTTTGCTGTCCTGACACATTGCAAGCTTAGTGATTTCACTGTCAAAAGCAACAAACTAAGCAGTCATATACATCCGATACATTTATTTACAAACGGTTCCTAGCACAGAAAAAGCATATTACTATGTTACGGATGATAAGTTTGATGCATAAATACAGTTTAGAATGTTTTTCAACTGAACATTTGTGCCTACTGAATTACCTTACAACACTCACTGCATTGTGATTTTGGTATGTTAAAGCTGAGAATCAACGTTGGAGCTTGCGTTAGCATTTGGAACATGAAATATAGCACCATCAATTTCCAGTCACTACAAGAAAACAAGTCAGTTGCAAGGGAAATATGCATCGTAATTCCGTTGCAAATCGCTTATTGCGAGGATTTTGCGAGAAACCTCATTCCCTCGCAAATCGCTCGTCGCAAATGAAAATCACTCGCAAAACGCTCGCAAATTTGCGACGGAACTGATTTCCTCGCAAATTTGCGACGAAAATGATATTCCTCGCAAATTTGCGACGGAACATATTTCCTCGCAAAATTTGCGACGGTTTGGTTGTTTCTCGCAATTTTGCAATTAACAGTTCCGTCGCAATTTTGCAAGGGTTTTATTCCGTCGCAAAATTGCGAGGCTTGTCCCGTCGCAAAATTGCAAGGCATTTGCGGTTAATTAATTTTTTTCCTGCAGAATTTGAAATTTTATAAATTATTATACATTTATAAAATTCTGAATAGATTTAAATAGTTAGCGAAAATATTACTAAAATAGAAAGAAATTCAAGAGTCGTTACACAAACACATACACATACAAAAAAGTTTCAAGTCATTAGAAAGTGATAGAAAACAAACTAAATAGCATCAGATTCATCATCATCACCAGAAGCAGAAAACACGTCTTCAGACTGGAGAATGTCGGCGACGGTAGAGTCTTTGCTAGCGAGATGACGAACGATTTTGTACAGCTTCGAAATTTCATTTCCCTGGCTCTCAATCTTTTGAGCTTGGTCATAGATGATCTTCTCCAAAGATTGGTCTCTAGTACTGCTAGAAGGAAACGAAGCAGGAACAGATCGTAAAGATGTATTTAGAGAACCCACTCCATACAGTCGTCCCTTTTTGCGGGGAGCGAACTGCATAAAAAATCAAAGAAGGATCAATATCAAAGAAGACTTTAAAAAATTTGAGATTGAAAGCAGTAATAAATTACCTCACA